>NW_008355786.1:1764950-1850277 GCF_000622305.1 Nannospalax galili | reverse complement strand
GAAAACCAAATCCTCATTTATATCATTTTTATATTTAAGAGAATAGAGAAATTTATTTCAATATGTTAGATAATTTAATACAGTCACTAGTACAAGTTCATAATCACAAAATAACTTTATTATACCTAAATAGAATGAAATGGATACTATTATATTTTTAAAAGATTTTATTTATTTTAATTTTTGTTTATGAATGTTTTGCCTGTGTGTATTTCAGTGTACAACATGTACACAATGCCTGCAGAGGTTGTAATGGGTGTCAGATATCCTGGAACTGGAGTTAAGAAAGGGAGCTAGCTTAAATGTGAGGACTGGGAAGTAACCCATGTCCTCTAAAAAAATACTCCTAGCTGTTGAGCGCCCACTCCAGCTCCACTGAACAAGGGAATTTAAAATGCTTTGTTGTGAGAATTTATGCCATCGGGAGTGTGGATGTTTGAATGAGAATGTCCTGCATAGCTTCGAGTATTTGAAAATTTTGTCCCCACTTGGTGGTGCCACTTTGGGAGGTCTTAGAAGGTGTGGTCAGACTGAAGGAAACATGTGGGCAGGTTTACAGATTTGTTAAGACTTGTCAAATCAGTCACTCTCTGTTTCCTGTACCTGCCTGAAGATGTAGAGCTTTGCTTCTGCTCCTACCCCAGCCACATCTGCCACCATGCCCCTCTGCCATGATGGACTCTTGCCACTTTGGAATAGTAAACTAAATAAACTCTTCCTTTATAAGTTCCCTTGGTCATGGTGTTTCTATCACAGGGAAAAAAAGTAACTAATACAGGGAAGTTTTAGGGAGTTGCAGCAAATTAGGAATGGTTAATCACTACAGAAGGTAAATAGAAAACACAGGAAAAACGCAGGGAAAGCCTTTGACAATTACTTGTGTTGAGGAGGACTGTCTTTGGAGGTGTTGACAAGAACTCCATAATTGTAAAGGAAAGGCAGGTCAGAAGTATGGTCCGGTTGGTTACTATTTCAGTGCTGATTACAGAGTTTTATCAGTGAAGAAAACTGTCACTGCAGAGTGAGGAACAGCCCCCATTTGATCCAAGGAAACCGTTTCTCCTGGGAGGTGCAATCTTCACATGCATTGCAGAATATTTGGGTCCTACAAGATGATCACTCCTGCTGTAGGGAAAGGGTTGGAGGTGGGATTCGCCTTTGAGAGATGTACCTGAAAGATGCCACATTCAAGAAAGATTTAAGGCAATGAATGAACGACTTCATTCATTGTTATTCCAAGGGTTGAAACTGATATTTTAAAAGGTAGTAGTTAGCAATCATTTGAAAATATGTGGCACACTTATCTCATTTGTCATCACAGTCAATAACTAGGTATTGTTTTCAGTAAATATTTCATTAATTCATTGTGAGTTACATACAATGCATTTTGGTCATGCTCATCCTTAACTCCTGTCAGATACACCTCCACCTCCATACCCCCTAAATTTCTAGTCCACCTTTTTTGGCGTATAATTTTTGAAATTTATTTTTATTGAATTTTTGTGGATTCATACATCTTAGTCATATTCAATCCCACTTCCCTTTCTTCACCCCCCATATCCCTCCCACAACACATCATTCTTTTTTAATATATGTTAAAATATACAGCCTTGTGTACCCAAATGTCACTCTATTAAAAATCAACTCTCCCTCACCCATCACCGATCAACCGACAAGAGTTCCTCGCTAAAGTTGTGCCTCCTGCCTATTTCCCCCTTGACAATACTTTCTCCTATGAGCTCTCCTCTCATATTCTCCTTTTTCTGTTTACTACCTTGCTTCTGTGTATAAACCTTCCTCTACCCCTCCCAGGTAAATGCCCCCACTTTACTTATTTTACCTGCGGTAACACCTATCTCTACTATCCCTCTCCCTCAGGTTCCTTCTTTCCCTTTATAAACATGGTTTCTTTCCATTTTCTGCTTCCCATGGTTACATAAGCATATATATATATATATATATATTATATAAGGACTTGGTGCTAAGATCCATAAATGAGGGAGAACATATATTCCTTGTTGTTCTGAGTCTTTGTTACTTAGTATAACGATTTCTAGCTCCATCCATTTGTCTGCAAATTCTGCAAATTATATAATTTTGTCTTTCTTATTCCTGAGTAAAACTCCATTCTGTAAATGTACCATATTTTCATTATCCATTCACCAGTTGAGGGAAACTTAAGTTGTTTCCATTTCTTAGCTACCATGAAGAGCTTCAATAAAAAAGGATATTCAAATATCTCTGCAGTAGTATAAGTCCTTTGGGTATATGCCAAGGAATGGTATAACTGGATTATATAGTAGAATCATTTATAGATTAATGCCAGCAGAGGTCAGAACATGGTATTGGAATCCCTGGAACTGGAGTTACGAATGAATGCTAGCCCACCATGTGGGTGCTGGAAATTGAACTCAGTCCTCTGCAAGAGCAATAATTTCTCTTAACCACAGAGCCATCTCTCCAGTCCCCATTTACAGATTTTTAAGGGTTCTCCACACTGCTTCCACAGAAGTTACATAAGAATGCAATCCTACCAATAGTGAATGAGACCAATAGTGCATGACTGAGTATTCACCTTCCCCACATCATTGCAAGCATCTGGTGTCATTTGTTCTCTTGACGTTAACCAGTCTGACTAGGATAGGATGACATCTTAAAGTGCTTTTGATTTGCATTTCCATAATTACTAAGTTTATTGAACCATTTTGAAGGTGTTTCTTAGCCTTTTTTTTTTGAGAATTCTCTGTCCAGAACTACAACCCATCATTTAGGTCTTTTGTTTACTTGATTCTTTTCTTCAAAATTTGTTTTTATTTAATTTTGTGTATTTTATACAGAACACCTCTAATATTCTTAATCATCTCAATACCCCCTATCCCACTGGCACCCTCCCATAACACCCCCACTGAAGTCCATATACTCTGTCATCCCTAGTAAGTAGGGATGACACTTTGACAAATAGGTGTCCACAGAAATTCCCCAGTGCAAGTCCATCCACTGAGATATAGTCAGTCAGCCTATATACAGTCCCTTGTTTTAGGAAGATCAGCTCATCTTCACCTAGCAGCAAACAGTTGACAATATTTCTGTCTATGAGATAGGGGTATTCAGTTTATTTTCTGAGTTCTATGCTTGATTTTTGTCTGCCTAAATTTGCATGTGACTTGTGTATGCTGACACCATTGTCAAAGAATCATACGAGCATGTTACCAGGAATTTGTAGGACTGTGTTTCTATATGGTCATGGACTTCCTCCCTGGCTCTTACAATCCTTCTGCCCCCTCTTCTGTGATGGTCCTTGAACCCTGGTTAGGTGGAGTTTAATATAGGAGTCTGTCATGAGATAGATTTTTAACTAATGCAACTTTGTAATAGTTTTTAGTACCTGGTGAGAAAAACCTTAGCCACCTGCCACCTCCATAAATTTATTTTCTGTAGAACAGCACATAAAATGTCCTCTAACTTCTAACTCTGGATCCTCCACACACACAAAAATTGCATTGACACTTTTATCATATACCGACAAACTATATATATATACATTCTTTATGAGATACAAAGTGGTATTATGATTTTAATGTAATGTGTAGTGATTAAACTACATTAATTCTCAATTAAATATTATTTAGTCTTTGAAAAGGCAGAAGTTGGAGCTGGAAAGATGTCTCAGTGGTTAAGAGCACTGGCTGCTTTTGCAGAGGACCCTGATTTCCTCCCTGGCTCTTACAATCCTTCTGCCCCCTCTTCTGTGATGGTCCCTGAGCCTTGGATGGGTGAAGTTTAATAAAGGAGTCCTGTCCAAGGACCGTCATTCAATAGACTCTTGATCTCTATGCTTTGACCATTTCTGGCCTTTTGCGTTCCTGGCTCTTTGATGTATAAGAGAGCTTCATCATTGAAAACTGAGAGATTCATTAATGTCCTCTTCTTGCCCCTGTTGTATATTCCATGAACCTTAGGTATAGAGGTTACATTGTAGATATGTCACTTAGGCCTGGGCAATTCATAGACAATGCCTTCATGTGACTTGTAATTGGTAATAGTCTCTGACTTGAGTAAAATCAGCTTCTTTGATGAGTGGTGACTGAGATACTTGTCTGTAAATATAAAGATACATATCTTGCACATAGTAAGAAATCTCATTAGTCTAGGGATGTGACAGTCTTGAGGTTTTCTCTATGACCTATGACCATTCTAACAATGTGTATTTGGCTATGCTTTTTGTACCACTCTTGAGTTTCCTCTCATTGAGGGTTTTCAGTCCAATTAGGTAGTTGTCCATTGTACCCAAGGTAAAAGTTCCACTACTGCAGCAATGATGTATGCTATGCTACCCATTGATGTGGTTATTTGTTCTTTAAGCTGGTGTTGGATCACCAATTGATGTTTTCCCTTGACATCTTCACAGTACTCTCTAAAGCTTTGAGAAGTAGTCTTCAGGGGAAGTGGTTTCAAGTCAGTTGCAGCTCTATTGCTCCAAATCAGGTGTCTGAAATATGTTCTGTTTTTAGCAATAGGATCTTACCTTCAAGTTATTGGAGGACATCAAGGTCTGTGGCAATAGCCTGAGTAATTTTGGGAGTCTCATGGAGCACGCTGACCAACAACTCAAAGGGAGTCTGCTGTCTGTCATTGTTTCTTCTTATGTAGATTTTAGCTATACACATGGGCTCATGTAGAGATAATTCATGTTTAATTTTTCATTAGGTTGTGGAAAATGGGATTCTTTATAAGGGAGGGGGGAGAGGTTATACAAGGAACCTTGGGGATAAAGGGAAATAAGTAGATCAAAAGAGGTGGGACCATAGAAGACTGGTATCATCAAGGAAGAAATGGGGAAAATGGGCACACTTTAAATGGGGAAACCATAGTGGAAGTACTAGATAATGAGAGCAAGAGGAGAGATAAATAATACCCAGCTAGTTTTAAGAAGCCAGGGGTATTCTTTTTAAAAAATATGTATAATATATGTAAAGGTTGAGGGGTGCATTAGTATTATCTCTACCCCCTGTTCCACTATGTTCTATGTGCCTTAGGTATAGAGATTCCACTATAAATGTGTCACTTAGGGCTGGGCATCTCTCAGACACATATTCTCTGTGTATGACCATTTAAGGAACTCTGTAGTAACTTCCATCTGTTGCAAAAAGAAGCTCCTTTAATGAGTGGTAAATAGCATACTTGTCTTAAATATAAGGATCAATATTTAGCATACACTAAGAAATTTCATTTGTCTAAGGAAATGACACAGAGGGTTTTACCTAGGATCTATGTCCTCTCCAGCAATGTGTATTTCACTATGTTTACAGTGCCAAACATGAGTTCCCTCCCACTGAGCCAACTCTAGGTCCAACTAGATAGCTGTTGATTAACCCCAAGACAAAAGTACCACTACTGACTGCACTGCTATAGTTTTTCTTGCTAGTCATTGTTGTGGTTCTTAGCCTTTAAAGCTGGGGTTGGACAATTGACTGATTTTCATACTGAGCAGTTTGCATAATTTCCTCTAGAACTAGGAGAGACAATGTTCATGGAGGAGGCTTCAAGTCAGCTCTGACTCCATTGCTTTTGTGTCCAAAGTATGTCCTGTCTTCAGCAATGAGGTCTTAACTTCAAGTTCTGGGAAGTAAGTAAGGCCTGTGGCAATAGCCTGTATTTTGGGGGCGTCTCTTGGACTACCCTTACCAACAACTAGGAAGGAGGTTTCTCCTGTCTGACTCTCTTTTTTATTATATAGCCATCAGGTATAAACAAGCACTCATGTTCAGATATTGTACATACATACTTTGAGTAGACTTTTAAGCTAACATAATTCCCTCTGGTTTTTTTGCACCATCTAACATAATTCCCTCTGGTTTTTTTGCACCACTTGTTTCTCCTCTCTCTCTCTCTCTCTCTCTCTCTCTCTCTCTCTCTCTCTCTCTCTTCCATATAACCTCTCTCATCCCTCCCCAGTTAAAGTACCTCCATTTTCCCCACATTTTTCTTGACAATACCTTTCTCTTATTATCTCCCCTCTCTTTAGCTCTGTCTTTGCCTTTACCCCGATGTTTCCTTGCATGTCCTTTCCTCCTCCTTTCCCAGTTCGATACCCCATTTTCCTATTCCCTCCTGGGTAACATCTATTTCCTACTATCTCCTCCTCTCAGGCTCTTTCTTTCCCTTTATATCTTAGATTCCTTTCCATTTTCCAGGTTCCTGCTGTTACAACAGGATATATACTCACATATAAGGATTTGGTGCTCAGCGCCACAAATGATGGAGAACATATTGCACTTGTTTTTCTAAGTCTGTTTTACTCCATTTAGTATAACAGTTTCTAGTTCCATCCATTTACCTGAAAATTTCATGATTTTATCTTTATCTCTGAGTAGAACTCCATTGTGCAAATATATCACATTTTCATTATCCATTCATCAGTTGAGGGAATTTTAGGTGGTTTCCATTTATGATATATCGTGAAAAGAGCAGCAACAAAAATGGATGTACACTTGTAAATCCTCTACAGTAGGATGAGCCCTTTGGGTATATGCCAAGGAGTCATATAACTTGATCATATAGTAGATTCATTTTTAGTTTTTTAGGAGATCTCTACACCGCTTTCCATAGTCATTGAACAAGTTTACAATCTCTTCAGGAGTGAATGAGTAGTCACCTTTCTCCACATTGTGGCCAGCATTTGTTATCTTTTGTTCTCTTGACCTTAGCCAGTCTGACTGGAGAAAGATGAAATCTTAAGAGTGGTTTTCATTTGCATCTCACTAACTATTAAGGATTTTGAGTACTTTTTTAAGTGTTTCTCACCCATTTTTATTTCTGCATTTGAGAACTCTATATTCGGGTCCTTAGACAATCTTTACTGGAGCATTTACTTTCTTGTTTCTTTGCTTTTTGAGTTCATAGTATATTCTGGGCATTAATTCTCTTATTGGATGTATAGCTGGTGAAGATTTTCTCCCATTCATGGGTTTTCTCTTTACTTCATTGGTTGTTTGTTTTCCTGTGCAGAAGCATTATAGTTTAATGAGATCCCATCTATAGATTGTTGACCTTAGTAAGGCTATTGATTTTTGTAAATTGATTTCCTAACCTGTCATTCTGATGAGAATATTGATCATTTCTTGGGGTTTTCAAGTGGAATTTTTGGGATCACTTATGTAGAGTACCATATCATCTGTATATGGAGATAATGTGACATCTTCTTTTCCAATCAGTACTCATTTCATGGACATTTCTTATCTTATTGCTCTAGCAAGAGTTTCAAGCACATTTTGAAAAGGAGTGGAGATAGTTGACAGCCTTGCCGCATTCCTGATTTTAAAGGGAATGCTTCCAATTTTTCTCCATTTAGAGTGCTATTGGCCTTGGGTTTGTTGTACATAGCTTTAATTATATTAAGGTTGGTTCCCTCCATTCCAATTTCCTCTAGAACCTTAAAACAAATCCATGGTGGATTTTGTCAAAGGCATTTTCTGCATTTATTTGCATGTCCATATGATTTCTGTCTTTAAGTTTATTTCTATGATTTATTACATTTGTTTTATAATGTGTACTGATTCATCTCTGCATCTCTGGAATAAAGTCAACTTGATTATGGTGGATGATCTTTTTGATATGAGAATCTGTTTGTGATTTTCAAGTATTTTGTTGAGAATTTTTACATCTTTGTTCATTAAGGATATTGGTCTGTAGTTTTATTTGTTCTGTCTTTATCTGGTTTTGGTGTTAGAATACTACTGGCTTCATAGAAGAAAATTGGAAGTTTTACCTCTGTTTCTATCCTTCTAAATAATTTCAGTAGCATTGGTTGTAGATCTTAAATGTCTACTAGAATTCTGCTGTGACTCCATCTGGGCCTGGATTTTTTTAGGTGGGAGGTTTTGTATTACTGTTTCTATATCCTTATTTTTATGCATTTAAGATTGAGATTTCTTCTTGGTTTGCCTTTGTTGGTTTCACTGAATTTGGAAATTGATCTATTTCTTTTTTTAATATTTATTATTAGTCTTTAAATTTTATGTGAATGAGTTTAATGTTTGCGTGTAAGTACACTGGTTTCATGGAATGGCCATGGAGGTTAGAAGAAAGTGTCACATTCCTCCAGAACTGGAGTTATGGATGACTGTTAGCCACCATGTGGGTGCTGGTAATCAACCTGCATCCCTGGGTCCCCTGCAAGAGTGGTCACTACTCTTAACCTCTGAACCATGGCTCCAGCCCCTAGAATATAGTTTTTTAAAGGATCCCCTTATTTTCTGGGTTTTTTTTTTTTTTGGTGCTTCTGGTGTTTGTGCTTCAAGTGCTGATTTTGTTGATTTGTATTTGCTATTTCTTTCTTTTGGTTATATGGGCTGATGGTCTGTCTATCTTGTTTATCTTTTCAAAGAATCAGCTCTTAGATTCATTGATTCAGTAATAGTAGTAGTCATTTAATTGAAATGTCTCTGTTTTTCCTAGGCAAGTTTTCCTGTCTATTCAAGATAGTGGGGTTATGAAGAAATGCAGTAATACTGAGTTGGGGTTAATCTTTGTCTTATTGTCCTATATTGTGGTTTTTATGAAATTGGGTGCACGAGAGTTTGGTGCATATTTGTTTGTGATTGTAATGTCTTCTCATTCCATTGTTCCTTTATCATTTCTGATTAGATTTAACTTGAAGTCTCTTCTGTTTGATATTTGAATTTCAACACTTTCTTGTGTCTTTGTGCAATTTGCTTGCAGTACTTATTCCATCCTTTCACAATAAGATAGTGTCTATCCTTGAAAGTGGTATGATTTTCCTAGAAGATAATGAAAATATAGATTTTGTTTCCTAATCCATTCAGCTTACTCACGTCATTTTACTTGGGGAATGAAGCCATTTATTTTTAAGGTTGTTTTTGAAAGATGTACATTAGTTACCATTATTTAATTTCTATTTTCATCCTTGGTCTAAATGTGTTACACAATTATACCTTCCTTTCTTTCTTTCTGTTGCCTCTTGGGTATAGTTGTTCCTTTCTTCAGTCCTTCCTATTGCTTCAAGTATTCTCTGTAGGGCTGTTTTAGTGGACATAAATTCTTTCAGTCTATTCCTGTCACAGAAGAATTTTATTTTCCTTCAAGTGTAATAGACAGGTTTTTTTTTGCGTAAAGTATTCTGGGTTAGCAAGCACTATCATTTAGAACTTGTTATACTTTGGTCCAGGTTCTTCTGGTTTTCATAGTTCTCATTGATTAGTCTGCTGTATTTCTGATGGGTTTTCCTTTATATGTGACTTATTTTTTCTCTTGCAGCTTTCAGTATTTTCGCTGTATATTTAGCAGTTTTAGTATATTATGACATGGAGAGTTTCTTTATTTGTTCTTTCTATTTGGTTTTCTATGTGCTTTTTTTTACCTGTAAAGGTATGTCTTTTCTTAATTTATGGAAATTTTCTTCTATAATCAATGATCAATATCAAGGAACTGAGATTCTTCACCGCTCTCTATGCTTATTATGAGTAAATTTGGTATTTTCATGTTATCTCATATTCCCTGGATATTCGTTTTCTGCACTTTAATTTTTTTTTCATATTCTTTGCTTCAGCAGTTCAGTCCTTCAACGTTATAATCCAGTTTTTATATTCTCCTTTCCAATTCATTCACTCTGTTGAAGAGATTTTCTCTCATCAGTTCTAATTGGTTTGTTGAGTTTTCCCTTCGTTTTTCATTTCAGCCTGATTTTTAACTATTTACAGCTCTTTCATGAATTCAGCCAGAAGTTTATCTCTAATGTCTTTTAATTTTTGAGTTGTTTGCTTGTGTGTTTTTTTAATTTATTGAATTCCTTTATCATGTTTATGATTGTTCCTTTTAAATTCTGTGTGCTGTGTTACCTCTAAGGAGTTCTTGCTGTAAAACTCAATAGGGTTTGTGGTATTTGGTGGGACATACTATTTTGGTTTTTCATATTATTATTATATTTGTGGTTTTGTCGTGTGGATTTTGTTTGTTGCTTGTGATTGAGTATAAAAAGTTAGTTGGCCTAGGCTTCAGGTTCTCCTTTTGATTTTATATTGGAGGGACCAGATGGATCTAGTCAGGACACTCAGGAGATCTCACAGCCCTCACTTACTAAACACACTTCAAGCATCAGAAGAATACTTTCAAGGTCCAAGGAGAGGAGACAAGAAAAGGATGTGCAGATCCCTACTAGTCAGCAGGAAATCCTAAGTCCTGGATCATTGAGAGGGCCTTCAGATTGTCCCAAATCAGGGATGTCTAGGCCCCTACTAGGCAGCAGGGAAACCTGAACACTCATTGTTTTCAATTTAATAAGCAATTTGCTCCAATTTGTTCTGATCATGTACTTCTGGGTGTGGCGCCATCCACTAGATCATGGTCATCCACCAGGAGCCAAATGCTTAAAGAAAACAGATTCTCCCTCCCTCAGGATTCATTAACTCTCCATAGCTCCTATTTTGGGATGAGGGAACATGACCACACTCCATGTTAGAAAGACTGGCTTGATCTCATTCAGGTCTTCTGCAAGAAAATGAGACCATGAGTGCAATAATTCTGTCAATTTCAGAAGAGACTGCCTTCTGACTCTTACATGCCCTGTTCCATGATGTTCCTTGAAGCCTAGGGAGGGTGTAATATAGATGTCTCATTTGTTACTTGATATTTTGCAGACAACTATTCTGTTCACTTCTACAAGTTGTGAGTTTCTCTGTTAACTGCAATACACTGCACAAAGACAATTTTCTGATGAGGTCTCAGAACTTCACTAATCTATGGTTAGAGAGATATAAATTTAGAGAGTTCTTTGATAATATATCTCTTTAGCAAAAAATAGAAGTAGGGTCAACCCTGAGGCCTATGACCTCCCCATCCATAGAAGCCAGATTTGCAGTACCACACATGTGTTTTACCTAAGGAATAAGCATACGTCCAATCAGAAAATGGTTTGTTACTTTGGTAACATTTGTGTCACTAGTACACTCATAGACATGTCTTGCCATGTTGATCATTTTGAAAGTTCACAGAGTTCATAGCTCTATATTATTTATTTTACCAAGAAGATTGCTTAGCATCTTCCATCACTAAGAGAACTAGGGTACAGTGAGGAATCTTTTAGTCAGTAACAACTTGATGTCTCTATGTCCTATGACCAGTTTATGTGGTGTTTTCAGGATTGAGTCTTATTATTGTGATCTGGTGGGCAACCAGAAACAGTAACAATGTCCTTTATTGATTGAGGGGTGTCTGGGATAATGTGAATCAAACATTCCTTCACAATAAAATCTTGGAGCATATACGGGTATAGGAGACATATCTCAACATAATAAAGGCATTATAATACAAGTGCACAATCAAGGTCATACTAAATGGAGAAAAACTTGAAACACACTGAAACCAGGATCAAGTATATTCAATATATGCACTTTTATCTTGTCTTTGGTTTGAAGGAATCTGATTACTAACATTATGTGAGTTCTTCTTGAATAAATATGACTATGTCCAAGATGTGCAGTGCTCTGAGCCAAAGATTAAGACAAAGGAAACAAAAAAAAGTGAAGGGAGAGATATAAAACAATTATCCTTCAGTTTGTTACAGGTTTAGGAAAAGCAACACATATGTCTCTACTACATTTTTTTTCTAAAACTTTATAATTAAATGTAGTACAATAACAGTTGACACAAATGCTCAATAAATTGGTACAATATCAGTTTTGACTAAAGGTATCCACCTATGGTCAGGTAAGGATGGGGCTACAAGAATGAATGCAAGTCTTCCATTTTATCTTTTAAATTATATATTTCTGTTTTTCCATTTACTTATCTAATCATATAGGCCGAATAATTGTATATATTATAGGAATAATGTATTGTATTGATATTTTTATAATATGTATGAGGTATTTTGCATATGTATTACCTTAAATGTTTCTCCTGCTCTTATTGTTCAGACACTCATAATCTTATCTTCTAACTGATATATGTTCAGTAATCCTAAACCAATGATTTATTGCAAATTAAGGAGAAACGAAATTTTCATCAAAACATGAAAAATTCTTATTCTTTCAAAATTCTAAAAACAAAATAATTAAAATAGTTAAACATATTTTTCATGTGATTTTTTAATTTTAGAAACATAAATATTAGGTGTGTAGCTCAGTGCCAGATAACATTTTCAACATAAAAATGGCAGTAAGTAAAACCCATAGGATGAAAGACAGATGAGAAAGCGAGAAGAAAGAAGGGAGGATAGCAAGAGAAAAAGAAAGGAATAACAAAAAGGCATTAATGAGTGGGAGAGATGGTTCAGTTGTTAAAAAGACTGGCTGTTCTTGTAGAGGACTTGGGTTACCTTTCTAGCACCCACATGGCGGCTAACAATGATCTCTATCTCCAGTTCCAGGGCATTTGACACCCTCTTCTGGCTTCCAAAGTCAGTCCATGACATGAGTGTATGTGCATACAGGAAGGCCAAACACTAATACACATAAGAAACAAATAATTTTTAAAAATAAATAAGTTTTAAAATGAAAGAAGAGATGGAGGGGATGGAGTACATATGAGAGGCAGGAAATAATGAAAGAAAATTTTAGGTAAAGTTTAAAGTAGTTTAAAAAGTATAAAGTAGTTTCCTGACATTATTTCCACAGAGTATCTCTGATTATCAGTGTAATTCTTTCATAATGAGTCAAGTTTTTGTTCATTTCTCATAACCTGGCAGGCAGTGAGAAGAACCTACAATGCCCAATGTCACTGCAGTTAACCAATTCATCTTGCTGGGGTTCTCATCCAGGAACTGCAGACTTTGTGTGAAGTGCTCTTCCTGGTGATGTACCTGGCATCCCTAATGAGTAATTTCATCATCATCACTCTCATCACTCTGGACCTGCAGCTTCTTCCTAAAGAATTTGTCTCTCTTGGATGTCTTCCTTGTGTCGGTCCCAATCCCCAATTTCATTGTCAATAGCCTAACTCGTAATAGCTCCATTTCCATCCTAGGATGTGCCTTCCAGATATTTTTAATGACTTCCTTCTCAAGAGGAGATGTATTTGTCCTGACTGCCATGTCCTATGACTGCTCTGTAGCCATCTGCTGTCTCCTGCACTATGAGGCCATCATGGGTGATGGTGCCTGTATGCTGATGGCAGGCTTTTCATGGGCCACTGGAGTATTCTTTGGGGCTATATACACAGCTGGCACCTTTTCCATGAATTTCTGTGATCCTTTATTACTGAGGATTTCCTGCTCTGGTACACTGGTGGTCATTTATTCAAGTATTGGAATTGGCATGTGTCCATGCATGTCATGTTTCATCTGTGTTGTGATCTCTTGCTTTTACATTTTCTCCACTGTCATGAAGATTCCTACCACTAAAGGTCAGTCCAAAGCCTTTGGCACCTGCCTGCCTCACCTCATTGTTTTCACTATTTTCACTGTAACTGCTTGTTTTGTTTATCTGAAGACATCATCTAATTCTCCAGTTACAGACAGGCTGTTTGCTATGATAAACACTGTGCTGCCTCCAGCCTTTAATCCTGTGATCTACAGCCTGAGGAATGCTGTTGTCAATTGGGCTTTGAAGAGGTTGCTACATATTTGTTCAAGGCTCTCACTTCACATAACACTTCAAAGTATCTTCCAGTAGCATAATGCATCACCATTTACAGCAAAGTTTTATGATTTTCAACTTTGGAAAGACAGAGGTAGATAAAATTTTCCCTAGGAACTGTGAACAAAAGTTCCCAGGAAAACCTGCATTTTAAAATGGAACATTCTACAGAGGCTGATCAACTGATTAGAACTTCAATGATTGTAGACTGTTTGGCATCTACAAAAGTCTAATTATCATTCATCTTGACCATACTTAACCTCTTAAATAGCCACTATTTGACTATTTTTTTAAACTAATTATCCTGTGACTAACAGATAAAAATCTTTTGGAGTGTGTTAACTAACAAACCCCTAGCTCTCACCAAAGAAAAGCCTGAGTGTCATCAGATAGCATCTGAGATCTGTAGCTAAGATTTCTGTTTAACTATAACTGCTTATTTCATGTTTCCACCAATGTTTTTTGTAAAGTGTCTCAATTTTCAACTTTCCTTTGTTTTCTTACTATAAAAACTCCATGAAACTGCTTCCACATTGGAATATGAATATGGACCAATCTGAATCTCTGTTTCCTGGCCGTGTTCACTCATATTTGGCTCCAGAATTAACTGTGTCTTATTTCTTTGAGATGAGTGTTGTTTTAATGCATTCAAAGAAGAATATGAGAGCATTTTTTGTATTTTTATGGCTGGATAATTTGATTGTATCAGGTTAACATATAAAATCAAGATACTCATTTTGCAATTCTTTGATATAATGTTTGAATTTGGTAGTACAACTTTTCAAATGATCGGTTATTTTTCCTGGTAAGATTTCAGATTTGCTTATTTTAGTACAGGGGAGAAAGAGCAGAGGAGATGAATGGTGGGGACAAGGAAAAAGTGAAGAACCCTGCAAGTTTAGAGCCTGCTTGGAGGTCAGATATGTGGAGTACTGGCATCCACGTGGCAGGGAGAAGGGTGCTTCATAGGGAAAAAAAAAGTCCTGGGGCAACCCAAAGCATTTGAGCAAGCATGTTTAGAAAAGGGATGTGAAGAAAAAAAGAAGAGATTGTGCTTTTCTGAAGAATTCAGAAAAATAGGCAGTCTTATAGAGACTCGCATGTCTGTGGCTGGGTCCAGAAGCACTGCACTAGGAGGCAGGATTCCAGGCAGAAAAAGTTCACTATCTCATTAATGCAGTAGATATTTCATCCATCTATTTAGCATGACTTAAGATGAACCTGCCTTCCTATGAATGGTCCTATGACCAGGTGATTAAACAATGAAACTGGAAAAGTGAGTCTTCCAATGGATAAACTAGAAATTTTATAATCTTTATCAGTTAATCTTATGGAACTTTATGATAATCTAAGAATTTGCAAACTCATTTTTTCTGTTTCACTCACTTAAGAAATAATGTAAGCCTGGTTGTGGTGGCACACAATTTTATTCCCAGAATTTCAGGGCAGAGGCAGAGGAAGGCAGAGCTCTCTGAGCTTGAGGTCAGTATGGTGTACATGGCAAGTTCCAGGCCAGCCGAGAATACAAAGAGACTCTGTCTCAAAAAAAAAAAAAATTAAAAGAAAGGCATACCAGCCACTAACATAAACTCACACACTGTCTGATAGTTTTTCTACTATTGAGGAAGAGCAACAGTAGAAACAGAAATGAGTAGGTTCACAACAGTGGAGATTTAACCTAGTCTATAAAGTAGCATCAGAAGAGATGCTTAAAGCAAAGACACACCTGGAGGAAGACAGCAAAAACCAAGTTCTGAAACACAAATAGTAACCTCAGATACTATGATTATTAGCGTTAAGACACTAGTGAGGTCTAAATCTGGATGCATATGGTGCAGCAATTTCCTTTGAATAGAAATATTCCCTCTGAGAGAGAGAGTAGGGAAACTTATGAGACTCAGAAGAAAACAGTTTCAAGTTCTAGAGGCCTCAATTTTAAAAATTCTAATGCATTTCCTAAAAACTACTGAAGTAGTAAACAACTGTTCTGGAAAGGAGTCTGTCTGAACATCCTAGCCACCTGGAAGATACTCCCTGACCTGTCATTCTATTTATAAATCAAGCAGAGAGTACCAGAGATGGAGTTTTGGGGAGTTTTCAGAAATGCTTAGCCGGGGAAGGGGAATAGGGAACTTCTTGGTGATATAGCTGCCTTTGAGTCTTCTATGCTTTTGTAAGAAACTACAATAAACTCGTTGGCTCACCAAATTGGACTGTGATGGAATCAAGAATTTGGTCTATCTTTGGTTTCCTGTCTGCTCTGTTTTGTTTCTCCCCAGGAAAAGTTAACACTGTATGTGTCTCTCAACTGAATTCCTGCAATCCAGGATAGCACTATTTTGAGTTATGTGAAAGTAAATTTTTTCCATATATGTATCAAAGAGTCTATGGAAACTATTACAACTGTAGAAAAAGTCACTTTGTTATGATAGATTTCCTTTGGGTTATTTCCCAGTGTCTTCAAATGCAAAATATTTATCTTTATTACCCGTATAATCTGCAATGAGATGTTTTACAAGAATAAATATCTGTGCTCTATATTTAATTATTCTAACCATTGAGTTTTCTATGATATTTTCATGATGTACACAAACTTCTAGTTATGTTAGCAAAGTTTTAAGTTACTTTGTAAAAGTACTAATAGACTGGGACTCATAGTTTGGGAAAATGTCTACCTCTCTCATTACCCTGTCACAAATGAGACAAATCATATAATCAAGAAACAAAGGAATGCAGCCTTCTGGGGTATACACTGGGTCTTCAAAATCACTGTAAGCAGCAAATTCCCTGAGCAATATGCTTTGCAGTTCCCAGAACCTCTATCAGATTTTATACATATGTATATGTGTGTGTGTGTATATATATATATACATATATATATGTATAACAATCGTGTTCACTTGACTATAAGCTCATATTTACTGGAAAATGTTCCCATTGTGCCTGACTGACCTGATTTCCATATTGTAGGAATGAATTTTCTGGGAATACCTTCTGTTGCAAGTAAGAACATGGTGCTTCTTTTATTAAAACAAATAAGTGTGTTTGTGCCAGGGGAGACAGACTCTGAATGATAGTTCTGGGCAAAGGGAATCTTACCTAAACTCTAACCAAATTTAATCTTATGTTTTGAGACCTTTTAATACTATCTCCGCTTATTTATGATATAAACAAGCTTGTTGTGCCTTGGGATCCTTTCGTAGCCTTAAAAATATCATTAATCACTTATGAGCCTTCCTTGCCCCAACTCAGAATAATGTGACAGTGTGTGTGTGTGTGTGTGTGTGTGTGTGTATGTGTGAGAGAGAGAGAAAGAGAGAGTTAGGAAAATATCAAGTACAGAAAACAGTGACTATTCATTGGAAGCAAGGAATCATTCCATTTATATTTTTAAAAGTTAGGATTATATTGATAACATCTATTTGTGGTCACATGTGCTCTTCTGGGTCAGTAATGGTCAAATAGAGAAAATATTATGAAAAGATGATAAGATAGATTCCTTATTCCCCATATCAAACTTGATGAATTGTTTTGATAAAGATAAAACAAGGCCTTTGTTCCAGAGAGAAAAATTTTGTTCTAAGAGAAATTTTCTGTGAACACAGTACTAGGAGAAATCTGAAGGAGCAGCCTAGACCCTACTTTGATTTTTTGAAAAAATTTTATTGAAGTGTTGGAGAGATGGCTCAGTGGTTAATAACACTGACTGTTCTTGCAGAAGACCCAGGTTTGAATCCCAGCACCTGCATGGCAGCTAACTGTCTGTAACTCCAGTTCCAGGGGATCTGACAGCTTCTTCTGTCCTCTGCGGGCATTGCACAACATGAGTGCACTTAGCTACATGGAGGGATAACAATCTTAAACATAAAATAAAAATAATAAATTAAAATTTTTAAATATATATTTTATTGAGCTTTTATACAAGTCATACAGCAGTTCTTAATCAGATTAAAACCCCTTCCCCATCCATGTCTTCCCCAGCACCCAACAACACCTCATTCATTGTGCCATCCATATTAAGTCCTATCCTATCAAGCATTTGTACCCAGATGTCCTTCATTACAAGTTCAGCCACTGGAGCTGAGTCAGCCTATCTAGAGATCTTAAGGAAGGTCTACTCTCCATCACACAGAAGTAATCAGCATCCCAACAGTTGTCAGACTATGGCCAGCCTGTCGCCCATTTTGATTGCTCCAGGCTGGGACCTTGTCTCATTGAGACGAAATGGGTCTTGTGCATGATGCTACCATTGCCACAAGTTCACATGAGTAAGTTTACAGTTACCTGAATGCTTTTGTTTCCCTATTTTCATGAACCACCATGGCTCTTACAATCTTTCTGCCCCCTTTTCTGTAATGGTCCCTGAGCCATGGATGGATGAAGTTTACTATAGGAGTCCTTTGGAAGGATGCTGTCTTAGTTTGTTTATTCATTGCTGTGACAAAATACTCTGACCACTAACAACTCGGGGAGCAAAGGTTTATTTAGCTTATAAAACCCAGGTCACAGTTCATCTGGGAGCAGTAGGAACTCAGGGCAGGAACCTGGATGCTGGAACACAGGCCGTGGAGGAATACTGCTTACTGGCTTGCTCCCCTGGCACCTCTTCAGCCTGCTTTCTTATGCAACAAAGGCCCAGCTGCCCAGGGTTGGTATGACCAACAGTGGGCTGGGCCCTCCCACATCACTCAACAATCAAGAAGTTGCCCCATGGACATGGCCATAGGCTAGCCCAATGAAAGAAATTCCCCAATTGAGGCTCCCTCAATCCAGGTGTATCAAGTTGACACTAAAGCTATCCAGCACAATTGACCCCTTGTCAACTTGACACACAAACACAATACTATTAAACCATAACCTTTACATTTCTTGTCCCCAAGATATGATGTTAACATTAATATCACAACATAAGATGGTACAACCTTAAAACCCCCACAGTCCTTAAAAAAATCCAAACACTAAAACTCCATAGTCTCTTTTAAAAGTCACTTCACTGTGGGTGGGCTTCTGTAAAATCCAGAACAAGTGTTGTCTTATTCCAAAGGGAAGAACTGGGCACACCTAAGCAAAACCAAAGTCCAAAAAGTAGCTCGAAGCTGGACATCTGGGATTCACTCATGATCTTCTGGCCTCCAAAGGGTTCTGGCAGCTCCACTTCTCTGACTCTGCCATCCACAGCACAAACATCTTGTCTCGCAGACCCAGGCGAGCTCCATTCCACACCTACTGCGGTCCTCAGTGGTCATCCCACAGTCCCGGAATCTCCAAGAAGCTGGGGTCTCCACTGAAATTGAGGCTACACCTTCACCAATGGTTTCTTTTGCCTCTCCAGGTGCAAAGCCTCAGATTCTCTCCATGAACCCTTCAATCCTGGGATCTTAACTGCAACTGAAGCTGCAGTTTCACCTATGGCCTTCCCTGGCATCTCAGAGTGCCAAGCCTCAGATGCTCTCTGTGACCCCTTTATGATTTCAACATCAGAATCATGCAGGAGACTCTTACACATTACCAAGTCCTGCTTCCAGCTTGAGATGGAGGCTTGGGTCCCCTCTGTATGCTGACCATGAGGAAATACCTCCCAGAAGACTTCACCTAGTGATGCTGGTCTCTTGTTACTTACAGCTGATTTTTCAGCCCCAGCTAACCAGTATCAATTGTCCCAGTAAAGCAAAGGTTTTGCTTCAGGTTCTGGTCTCTTCTTAATCACAGCAATTCTTCAGCCCCAGCCAACTAGAACCCATAGATTCTCAACCTGAAATCTCACACGAACAGCCCTGATAGTTCCCACTTCCCTTTGAAGCTTAACAAGCCCAAACCAGGCCTCCGTCATCTACAACTCTTTCAGCATAACTGATCCAAGCTCCACTGCAACAAACTCTGAGCACGCAATGGCTTTTCCAGCCCAAAGTTCCAAACACTTCCACAGTCCTCCCAAAAACACCAAGGTCAGTCTGTCACGGCAATATTCCACTCTCTAGTACCAATTTCTGTCTTAGTTTGTTTCTTCATTGCTCTGAAAAAATACTCTGACCACTACCAATTTGGGGAGGAAAGGGTTTATTTAGCTTACATCTCACCAGTCACAGTTCATCTGGGAGACCAAGGTAGGAACTCAGGGCAGGAACCTGGAGGCTGGAGCACCGGCCATGGAGGAATGCTGCTTATGGGCTTGCTCCCTGGCCCCTAATTCAGCCTGCTTTCTTATGCAACACAGGCCCACCTGCCCAGGGGTGGCACTGCCCACAGTGGTCTGGGCCCTCCCACATCACTCATCAAGAAGATGCCCCTCAGACATGGCTACAGGCCAGTCCAATAGAGGAAATTCTGCACTTGAGGCTCCCTCAACCCA
This sequence comes from Nannospalax galili, assembly GCF_000622305.1. Lineage (NCBI taxonomy): Eukaryota > Metazoa > Chordata > Mammalia > Rodentia > Spalacidae > Nannospalax > Nannospalax galili. The sequence goes on along the minus strand of NW_008355786.1, from coordinate 1,830,336 downwards.
GGTGTGTCAAGTTGACACTAAAGCTATCCAGCACAGACGCACACTCTGTAGTTTCTCATTATTTAAACCTTAGCTAGTTGTGGCCTCCCGTGTGTATCACACTCTGTTGTATAAGGAAGCTTCACTGGTGAGAGCTGAGGGATGCATTAGTAGTCTCTCCAACCCCTATTCTGCAATATTCCATGAACCTTCGGTGTAGAGGCTTCACTGAAGATACTTCACCTAGGGCTGGGCATCTCTCACATACATATTTTCTGTGTGTGACCAGTTGTAGAACTCTGTAGCAGTCTCCATTTGTTGCAAAATGAAGGTTCCTTCATGAATGTTGTACAGTATATGTGTCTATAAATATAAGAATCCATATTTAGCATATGGTAAGAAATTTCATTTGCTTGAAATATGATCGAGATAGGGTTTTCTCTAGGACCTATGATCAGGGAAATCCATGAGTTCACCCACGCCATTTTCCCCACCCTCCCCCATATCACATTCCCGGAGTTCCCTCCGTCCCACCCCAAGTTTCCCTGTATGTCCATTCCTCCTCCCCTCCCAGCTGCACAATCCCACTTTTAGTCAGACCAATGATGCAAAAGATTAGAAACATAATAAAAATGTTCAATTTGCTAAGAAAAGGAACATGAACAAAAGATATCGATGCCATTAAACTGAAACACCATTTTATGCACTAAGACATAGAAAGATCCATTGAAAGTAAACCCCATCCGGCAACTTGTGAAAAGATAATTATTTGAAAGAAGAGATGCTATTTCTCACACACACACCCCTTTGGGCCCTTGTTTACTTGGGCTTACAATGAGTCCCATGCTCGATGCCACCGCTGTCACAGGCTCACAAGAGTAAGCCTCCAGTGACCTGGAGGCCTCCATCTCCCTGTGTTCATAAATCAGTCCTGGCTCTAACAATCTTTCTGCCTCCTCTTCCACAATGGTCCCTGAGCTTCAGGTGGATAAGGTTCATCTTGCACTCTACAGTCTCTTATCCTCTAAACCTTGGCCAGTTGTGGCCTTCTGTGTGCATCGCAAACTGATATACATGAAAACCTCACTGAAGAGAGTTGAAGAATACATTAGCCCTCCCTCTACCCTTTATTATGCTGTGTTCTGTGAGCCCTAGTTGTAGAGATTTGACTGAAGATGTGTCACCTAGTACTGGGCATCTCTCGGGTGTATGTTCTCTGTGCCTAACCAGATGTGCAACTCTGCAGTAGCCTCCGTATGTTGCAAAAAGAAGCTTCTTTGATGAATGCTATACAGCATGTTTGTCATCTAAGGGAGTTCTATTTTATTTGGCACTGCATTCATTGACAGGCCAGGACTAGATTGAGAACTATTTGAGACTGATTGCTGCTGGGTGAGGGAGAGTATGACTTATATACAACCACTGGATGGGATGACTAGACTCCAGTGGATGCATTTACACTGAAGGACATTTGGATATAAACACCTGAATGAATAGGACTCAACATGTATGGCAGAATGCATAGGGTTCGATGTGAAGATAGGAGGGAATGGGTGAGGCATGTATGGAGGAGGGGTTCTGGATTTGATTGGAAAATGTATGAAATTTGAAAAGCTCAATTAAAAAAGAGTGAAAAAATTAGAGATTCTAAACAGAATTCCTTAGAAGCTTTCTGTTGCAAAATGCCTATATAGGTAAATATTTCTCCAATATCAGGATCAAAAGCATGGTGAGACCACTACACTCTTGTCCAAGAGCCAGGCTACATCCTGAGCTCACTGTAGAATGTTCTGGCGTCAGTGTCCTCCATGTGATAATGGTTTTGTAGGCATGGAAAATACTAGAATAAGAGGATCGTGTATACTTGTATAAGGATCCAGAGAGCTTCTGAAGCCAGGAAATGCATGACAGGCTCAGACAGATTCTCTGCAAAGCCCCTGTTAGAGACCATTGCATGCAACTGGGAAGGTAAATCCTAAAATAAAATGAAGACAGTAGAATGTTGGTAACATCAAGAACATGGGCCATTCACCAAAGAAAGCCATAGACATATAGTAGAGTCAGCTAAAGTGAGAGATCGCATGTGCTATAAGTTGCAGACATGGAGGAGTAGGGCTGATCAAGGATATGGGAATGTAGATGATTCCATCAGAAACTTCATATTTGAAATAGAGAACTAAACTTTCATGTTTTTCCTGTTGGGTTCTACTCTTGCTTTGACCCAATCTTCAGTCTTTCCCTGGTATTCCTCCTTCTTCCTTTTTGGAATGGGAATATTTACTCCTTGACATTGTCTATATGAAATATTTAGTTTATTTCTTGATCTTACAGAGTCTCATGATTAAAAAGGTGCTGTGAAAAATTTCAAAATATTGGACCATAGATTTTTTTCCAAATATTTATTTAATTTTTCATTTTTTCTCTCTCCATCTCTCTCTCTCTATATATATATCTGTCTCTCTGTCTATAAGTGGGTATGTGCATGTAATTGCAGGTGCCCACAGAAATCAGAAGAGGGCATTTACTCCCCTGAAGATGAAGTTACAGGCAGTCTAACATGGGTATTAAGAACTGAATTTGAATCTTCTGCAAGAGCAATATCACTTTTAACCACTAAGTCATCTATATAGTCCTATGGACAATAGACTTGTGAGCAATGCTCGAACTGGTAAGGCTTTGGAAACATTTGCAGATGTACTAAATGCATTTTGCATTATAAAATGGACATGGTACTTTAAGGATCAGTGGTATAATGTTTCAAGAGTGATTTATTTGTCCAAAAGTTGACAAAGAATGGAGCTGAGGTAGTTAATCTTTATTGTCATTAAGGGTATTTAGAATCATTTTGGTAAAATGAATTTGGATGTGTCTATAAGGGCATCTCCAAAGATGCTTGACTGAGGTGGAAAGATGCAAGAAACAGCAGAAAAAAAGTGAGGAAGCAGAGTTCCATCCGAGTCTTGGCATTTGTCTTTTTCTGCTTTCTGACAGCAGATACAATGTGAACAGCCCTCCTTCATGATCCAGTGACCAGGCTGTCATGCTGGAGTCCAGCTCCAGCTGAGTCTGGGGCCTGAAGGGGTGAAGATAACTGTGGCAGCAGAAATGACTATACCAGAAACCGCAGTTGTATTTCTAGTAGAGGCTGTTGACTGACCCACTTGGGAGAGGTCAGCCCAAATATTTTCTTTCTCCCTCTTCTGAAAAAGCAGCCTTCTACAACCTTTATTTATAATTAGAAAGCTTACAATGCCAGTAAAGCATCAGACCATAAAGCAAACCATGAGTTTGCATAATATTTCCCAGTGTACAATATTTTTCAGTAATCACAGTAAAAGGAAAATACAAAATTCAGTGATTAACCTTTTCTTAACATAGCCAAGCAATGTCTTTATTGTTTTCTTTATAGCCTTGAGGTGTCTATTTTACCATAGAAGTGTAAGACAGCCTGTCCCCATTTGCCCTTTAATTCTTTGAATTTAATATTTGAGAAAATTATTTTTCTCATGGGAACAGGAACAACCAACTCTTTTTATTTATCATCTAACCAATTTTCCAATTTATCTTTTTCCCTCTCCCTTTTGCTATTTCTTCCTGAATGTTTTGTATTCTTTGAGTCATGTGATTATCTTTTCTATTTCAACATCCTTTATTATTTTGTTGCCATTTATCTTTAAGGGCTTTTTGAATCCCTTTTAATCTTTGTAAAAGAATGGGCAATTTTTCTTTAGAGGTCATGCACCACCAGCCTTTTATTGACCTAGATAATCTTTCTATCGAAGAGGGAGTTTCCCTAAGCCAAGTAGTTTTTCCTTATACCAAACTTTAGTGTCAATAGTTCCTCGTTCAGGATTAAAATCATAAACTCCTGTAAAAGGCAGCAAGGCATCTAGAGATTGTATGCTGTCTTTTCCTTTTGGCAGAAACCAAGCATCATTATTAATCACAAGTGGGGTCATAGTCCTAGGAGGAAGTCATCTATCTTTTTACTTTTGTTTTGTTTCAGTAACATGATAATTCTGCTAAAGGCAGAGATATCCCCAGTTTAGTTTCCCATTCCATCATCAGAGTTGGGTATCAGAATACTTAAAAAAGAGAAGGTTATACAAATTACAAAAGCCAGGAGTAATTGGGGGAGGGATTTCCACCAAAGAGCAGTGGCCATCGGCTTTCAGCTGGAACTTTGTCAGACAGCACTCTTACCAAGGACCACAGAACTCTTGGAGCCACCACTGTCACTGCTATGATGAACTCTACTTTCACACTATGTGTCAAAATCAATCATTCATCTTTAAATGGGTTATTTTCAGGTGTTCTACAACAGAAAACAAAGGTAATTAATAAAGGAGTACATGGCAAGAGTCATTAAGAAAAGTTCTCAGATTTTATAAATTGTAACATTTCCTTACAATTATAACATTATCTACAGCTCTATGCTGTGTTTAAAAAAGAGAATGTGGGGCTGGAGAGATGGCTCAGAGGTTAAGAACACTGGCTGTTCTTGCAGAAGACCCAGGTTCGAATCCCAGCACCCACATGGCAGCAACAACTGTCTGTAACTCCAGTCCCAAGGGCTCCGACAGCCTCTTCTGACCTCCATGGGCACTGAACGACATGGGTGCACTTACCTACATGCAGGCAATACATACATACACATAAAATAAAAATAATAAAAAAAATTTAAAAAAGAGAATGTATAATGAATTTATTTCTGAAAAACATGGGCATGTTTTTTCATTATCTATTCCACTGTGTTTTCTTGGCACTAAACAATCCAGTCTATATAAAGCACCAATTATTATACCAATAATTGTCTGAAGAGATATCTAGGATAATAAGGAAGGATGTCCAAAAAAAACATTTTCCTTTGAAGAATCCCAAGGTAGTAGCCAAGTGCCTTAAAAAGATCTATTAGAGACCAATGGTTCTATTATGTCTCGACTGATATAAAATCAAACTTTATGAAAAGGTAAATATTTTCCTTGTTCTTTATATTTACATTCTTCTATGTAAACAAATGACAAGAGTTTAGCACAGAACTTTGAGCCTTATCAGAAGCCTAAATATGTAACTGTATGTCATGAATGTAGAATTTACAAAAAAGAGATGTTCTATGTTACTTTCAGGTGATCAGCCACTAAATTAAACACTGATGGTGTATGAGACTTTCCTTAAGTGAAGCTGTTGGAAAATCTTTCTACATATGTGATATGTGATCCTTTTCCTAGAAAGTTAAAGTATCTGAATTATTTTAAGGTATGAATTTCAAATTGGTAAAATATCTTTTGGTAAAAAGTTTAACTACACTTTTTTTTTGATTTTGGTCTTTTTGAGACAGGGTCTCCTGGTAGCCCCAGCTCCCCTGGAACTCACTATGTAGACCAGGCTGGCTTCAAACTCACAGAGATCTGCCTGCCTGTGCCTCCCAAGTGCTGGAATTAAAGGCATGCTCCACCACAACCGGCTAACTACACTTTTTAAAACAAAAAATTTTATACATAATTGATATTGAAGAAATCAGGGCAGAAACCAAAAGCAATGTAATTAATATTGACTGCTTCACCCTTCTTCCCACTTTTTGCCTTCTTTCTCTACTTCTAAAGCCTGATGGTTGGGGTGGACTGACTTGTCATTAAGTTCTCACCCCTCTACCTCACATTCTCCAGTTTACCACAGACTGCTTTACCCCAAATAATCCAAATGTGATTCACCTTTATTTTACATTAAAAATATGCTTTCAAAACTGTTTTCTCATGCATATTTATCTAGTACATTCATCCTACCATTTTTGTATGAACATCCTGAAAGTCCTTAACCTTATACAGTCACCTAGCTAACCTCTAATCCCAGAGATTTATGGCCTAAAATGTGGCAGCATCTGTGAGATTTTGTTGTTCAGATTATTTTCAAGTGTTTATATTTTGACTCCTCTAGTGGAGAATAAGTTCTTACTCTGAAAAAAATCTACACTTTGTTACATATCACTTGGTTCAATATATGAAACACATGACTTTTTTTTCAATAAAGTATAACTTGTCTTCATAACCAATGATGTATAAATATAGCTTGAACATATAAAAGAATATATTAGAACATATTAGTTAATTCTGAAATATGAATTACAGTCAATATGATGTGATAAGGAGAAATATTTTTTTTAAAAGGTGAATTTTTACTGTGGTTAGCTTATGGGAATCCTATGCCATGGGAAGCTCAGCTTTAGGGAGTCCCAAGGAGTTAGGAATTATAGATCTTTACAGAAATCAACCATAAAACATAAAGGTGAAAGTCAGGAGGAGAATGTAATCAATATCACTGCATTGGAAATTACTAAGAAGATCTCCAAAATTATAAAGGGATGAAAATGTAAGAGCCATTCTCTTCAACAATGAGCCCTGAGCCCTGGTTGGGTAAGGTTTAAAATAGGAGTCCCCTCCATGGACACATACTCTGCAGCCTCTCATTCACCACAACTTGGCCAGTTGTGGCCTTCTGTGTTCACTGCCCTATGCTGCATGAGGAATATTTACTTTTGAGAGTGGAGGGGTGCATTAGTATTCACTTTACCCCAGTTTTGCTACATTCCATGAGCCTTAAGTGTAGATGTTCCACTGTAGATGTATCACAAAGGGCTGTGTATCACTCATGCACATATTCTCTGTGTATAACCAGTTCTAGTACTCTGTAATAGAGTCCATCTGTTGCAATAGGTAGTTTTTTATAGTGGTGAATGATATAATTGTCTATAAATATGAAGATCAATATTTAGCCTAAAATATGAAATTACATTTGTTTTAGGGGTATGACAGAGATATGGTCTTCTCGAGGACCTATAACCTCTTTTTCCTTGTGTATTTGGCTATGTTCATAATGCTATACTTTGTACATGCCAGGTTTGGTTCATGAGCATAAGAAAACAGCCTTCCATGCATCTGGGAGCTTGCTCACATGAACTTTCAGCAATGGTGACAGCATGCACAAGACCCATGCACACTCAATTAGACAAAAAGCCAGCATGGAACTGGGGAAATTCACAGTAGGTCCCAACCTTATCTGAGGAAACATTAGCAAATGACTACTGCTGGGTGAGGGAAAGTTGGTCTGCTTTAAGAGAAAGACTTTAGGTAGGCTGGCTAGACTCCAGTGGAGGGTCATACACATGCAAAAACATGACCTGATAGGCCTTAACATATATGACAGAATGCATGAAATCCAGTGGAGGGGGTTAAGGGTGGAGTAGATGTATCTGGTTGGTTTTAATCTCAATTCTGATTTAAAAGATTCTTAACACCTTCAAAGAAATTACCTTTGACACAGCAAGGAGAGGCAGTGTGAACCTAATCTAAAGAAACTGCTATTGTTGAGAGGAATAATTTTCATTTACATTGCAGGATGTTTATCTGTAATTTTTGTGATTTGAAAGGGGATGAGGAATTTGTTACCTATTTGATGATCACTGCTTAAGAAGATCATCAAAAGGGGATGTCGATTTCACCATGGAGTTCTGCCTACAAGGCTCTATCCTTCAGGACAGGTTTAGGGCACAGAATAAAGACTCCATTAGTCCTGAATGGGAATCTGTAAAATGGGGCAGGTAATAAAAATGAAAATATCCTAGCTACTTTTATCGTGCTTTCTTCAGCCTTGGAGAGACATGGTTACAGGCTTGAGATAAACACTCCTTACAGGATAACTATGCCTGTGTTCACAGTTGTCAACACTTTGACTCAAAGTTTAATACAATTGATCAGAAACAAAATAAAAGGACACATCCCAAGTTTTTATCCTGCTGTTAGTTACCTGTTGGCCATTAGCAACACTTTTAGGGAAAAAATAGGCCCTAAATATCTCTCGTGGTTTTTCCTAAAGATTTTCAATGAAACTTATTGCAAAACCAGTTGATAGAAATGTTCAGTAAATTAGCTGAATTCCTTCTTTTCAAAGTCATAATCATCTTATATAGAGGTAAGATTGTGTTGACAAGATTAAATGAAATTCTGATATTTTATTTTCACATATTTTGTATTTTTCCTTTCTGTATTTTTCACTTATTTATTCATATTGTTAAATAATAATTGTACATGATATAGGTAATACAATCTTTTGAAACACACTCAAATTATGTAATGATTGACATAATTTTATGCCTATTTTCTTAGTCATCTATGATGCCTTTATTGTTCACACATTCAAAATCCTTTTCCTAGATAAATGATATACTCAATAGTCATAAAAGAACAGTTCATTACTATTAAATGGAAAAAAGTTCACCCTCAAACCATGAAATTTCTACCTAAATTTATTGTAATCATATTGATAACATAAAATATGTTCAATTGACATCACATATTCATGCTAAATGCTGTTAATTTAAAAATATAGTATAGGTCAGTCGTATAAAAACATGCTTAGCATGCACAGAGCCATAAGTAAAATTTTTAGAATAAATGAGACTCGATTAGGAGAGAAATAGAGAGGGAGGAAAAAGAAATATCAAATGAGGGACAGAAAGAGAGACAGAGAGACAGAGAGAGAATTGGCATATTCAAGGTACTGTATTTGTACTAATATATGAAATTCTAAGAAAAAGAAATAAAAAGAAAGAAAGAAGGAAAGAAAGAAAGAAAGAAAGAAAGGAAAAAAGAAAGAAATGAAAAAGAGAGAGAGAGAGAAAGGGAGAAAGGCTACATGGGTGAGAGGGCCAAGGCTGAGAGGGAAGGACAAAGAAACAAGAATTTAATGCAAATATACAGATATTTAAGGTAGTTTCCTAATTCAATTTCAACTGAGTATTTCTGTTTGTAGTGCAAATCATTGATACAGTGTCAATTTTTGTTCATTTCTCACCACCTGACAGAGTGAAAAGAACCCACTATGTCCAATGTCACTGTTGTGACCAAGTTCATCCTTGTTGGGTTCTCTGATGTCCAGGAGATTCAGACTTTGTGTGGAGTGCTCTTCCTAGTGATGTACCTAGCAGCCCTAATGAATAATATCATCATCATCACTCTCATCACCCTGGACCTGCAGCTTCAAACACCCATGTACTTCTTCCTGAAAAATTTGTCTCTCTTGGATGTCTTCCTTGTGTCAGTCCCGATCCCCAATTTCATTGTCAATAGCCTGACTCACAACAGTTCCATTTCCATCCTAGGCTGTGCCCTTCAGATACTTTTAATGACTTCTTTCTCAGCAGGAGATGTGTTTGTCCTCACTGCCATGTCCTATGACCGATATGTAGCCATCTGCTGTCCCCTGCGCTATGAGGCCATCATGAGTGATGGTGCCTGTGTGCTGATGGCAGGCTTTTCCTGGGCCACTGGTATATTCTTTGGAGCTATATACACAGCTGGCACATTTTCCATGCCTTTCTGTGGCTCCAACGTGATCCCACAGTTTTTCTGTGACATTCCTTCATTGCTAAGGATTTCTTGCTCTGACACACTGGTGGTCATTTACATAAGCTTTGGAATTGGCATGTGTCTAGGCATGTCATGCATCATCTGTGTTGTGATTTCTTACTTTTACATTTTCTCGACTGTGCTGAAGATTCCTACCACTAAAGGTCAGTCCAAAGCCTTTGTCACTTGTCTTCCCCACTTCATCGTTTTTACTCTTTTTGGTGTAACTGCTTGTTTTGTTTATATGAAGCCATCATCTAATTCTACAACAATCATAGACAGGCTGTTTGCTGTGATATATATTGTGTTGCCTCCAGCCCTTAATCCTGTGATCTACAGCCTGAGGAATGCTGATGTCAAATGGGCTTTAAAGAGGTTGCTACATAATATTTGTTCAAGGCTCTCATTTCATGTAAAACATTTTTAAGTGTGTTTCAGTGGCATAGTGCATCACCACTTACAGCCAAATTTTATAATTTTTTATTTTGGAAAGACAGAGATAGATAAAATTTTCCCTTAAGAAGTATGAACAAAAGTTCTGAAAAACCTGCATTTTAAAACTGAACATTCTACAGAGGCTCATCAAATGATTAGAACTTCATTGACGGTAGAATATTCAGAATATTGCAGGTATAGAGCCCAATTATCATTCATCTTAGGCCCTCTTCAGCCCCCTAAATAACCACTCGTTGCCTACTTTTCTTTCTGACGAACATCCTGTTACTAACAGATAAAAATATTTTAGAAGTATTAATAAACAAACCCCTAGCTCTCACCAACCAAAAGTCTGCATGTCATCAGATAGCATCTGAGATTTGCAGTAATTTTCTCTTTTGATATAATTGCTTGTTTCATGTTTCCACCAGTATTTTTGAAAAACATTTTGATATATGACTTTCTTTTGTTGCTATAAAAATGCCATGAAGCTGCTTCCACATTGGAATGTGGAATATGGGGTGATCTAAATCTGTGTTTCCCTGGCCATGGGCGCTCATATTTAGCTCCAGAATAAACTATGTATTATCCTTTTTGAGATGATAGTTGTGCTTTTGCATCCACAGAAATAAGTACACAAGTGCATTGCTAATATTTTTAAGGACAGCAAAGTAGATGGTATCAGGTTAACATATAGGGTCAGGATATTTATTCTGTAATTCTATGACAAAAATGTTTCTAATTTGGAAGTATAACTTTAAAAATGTTTAGATATTTTTCCTAGTAAGATTTTACATCTGCTCATTTTGATAAGGTGGAGAAAAAGCATCCTCTAGTGGGTTCTCAGTCTCATTCACAAAACAATTTAAGAATGGATCCAAACGGAAGCTTTAGGAAAATGTTAGGATTTAAATAAAAATCCTCAGGGCAGGCAAGCTTAGAATCTCAGCAGCTGCCTTAAGGAGGAGGATGGAGGGCAGAGGGAGCCGTGCAGGTTTAGAGCATTCAAGGAGGTCAGACACATAGGACACCGACATTCACATGGCAGGGACAAGAAGTTTCAGAGAAAAAGTAAAGAAATACAAGATGCTGGGGCAACCCAAAGTGCTAGAGAAAGTAAATGTTTAGAAAAAGGATATGAAGACAAAAAAGGAGAGCAATTACACTTTTCTGAAGAACTCAGAGAAGCAGGAAGATTTACAGAGAGCTTCGAGTCTGCGACCAGACCCAGAAGCACTGCATTAGGAGGAGGAATTCCAGGCGGGAAAAGTTCACTATCTCATTAATACACCAGGTATTCTGCCCATCTATTTGGTATGACTTAAGGTGAACCTCCCTTCCTAGGGATAGTCCTCTGGCCAGGTGATTGACCTGTGAAACTGGAAAGGAGGGTCTTCTAACAGGTAGACTAGAGATTTTATAGTTTTGACGAGTTAATCTTATGGGCTTTTATACTACTCTAACAATTTGAGAACTCATTTAAAAAATAATTTGAGTCTAAGTGGGGTGGCACATTATTTTACTTCCAGCACTTGAGGGAGAGGCAGATACAGGCAGATCTCCATGAGAATAAGGTCAATCTGGGCTACACAGCAAGTTCCATGCCAGCCGGAACTTCAAAGAAACTCTGTCTCAAAAAGTGAAATAAGCAATTTAAATGGAAAATACATAAAACACTAAGATGAACTTATGCATGGTTTCTCTGATAGTCTTCCTAATACTGAGGAAGAACAAGAATAGGGAGGTCAACCAGTAGGTCCATAGCAGTCTGGAGATTTAAACCTATCTATAAAGTAACATCAGAAGAGATGGTGAAGGCAAGGCACACCTGGAGGAAGACAGCAAAAGCCAGATTCTGAAGGACAAACAGTAACCACAGAGGCTGAGAGTTTTAGCATAAAGGCTAAGTCTAAAGCTGTATGTCTGTTGTGAAGCCATTTCCTTTGACTAGAAACATTCCCTCCAGGAAAGCCTGGGGAATCCTATATACTCAGGAAGAAAACAACCATTCAAGTCCTAGAGAGTTCAAATTTACAAAATTCTAATGCTTCTCCTTAACACTATAGAAGCAGTAAACAACTCTTGTGGGGCGGACTCTGTCTGACCATCCTACCTGCTTGGAACATACTCTCTGACCTTTCATGCTGCCTGCAAATCAAGCCGAGAGCACCTGGATGCAGGTTTTGCTCGGCCAGGGAAGGCAGATAGGGAGCTTCTTGGTGAAGCTCCTTAGAGTCCTTGAGTCTTCTATGCTCCTCTAAGAAATTCCAATAAATTCACTGGCTTCCCAAGTTGGACTGTGATGGAATCATGACTTGTTCTATCTTTGGTTTCCTGTCTGCTGTGTTTTGCTTCTTCCCAGGAAAAGTAAATACAGAAGTGGTCTACGTGTGTCTGTCAACCTAATTCCTGTAATCCAGGATAGCATTACTTCTATGTGAAGGTGAATTCTTTCCATCCATGTACGGAAGATGCTATGGAACCTATTACAAATGTGGAAAAAAAATCAATTTTCATGACAAAGTCCCCTTGCTTTATTTACCAGTGTCTTCAAATGTAAAATATTTGTCTTTATTATTCATGTAATTTACCTTGCAATCAGAAATTTTATTAGAATATCTGTGCTGTATATTTAATTATTCTAGCAAACCATAAAGTTTTCCATGAAATTTTCATGATTTACACTTACTTTTTGTTATGTTAGCAAAGTTTTATAGTTATTTTGAAAAGCGTTACTAGACTGGGTATCATGGCTCAAGAAAATGTCTACCTCTCTCATTATCCTACATACATATATATTCACCTTCCACTGGTGGCACTTGACTATAAAAACATATTTATGGGAAATGGTTCCCTGAACTGACTTCAATGTTTTAGGAATGACTTCTGGGAATACCTTCTGCTGCAAGTAAGAACATGCTGCTGCTTTTATTTAAAAAAAGGAATGGGGGGGGTACTGTGAATGGCATTTCTGGACTTAACCTTGTAATCAAATTTAATCTTTTTTTGTTGTTTTGTTTTGTTTAGTTATTTGGTTTTTGTTTGTTTTTTATGCACTCAAAGCTTTTAGCTCTACTGGTTTGTATAGCAAACAATGGCAAATGTTTTCTTAAAGCCTTTCTAAATCAACACACCAAACAAATGTTTATGAATGTGGCCTGCATTGTTATTTTCTGAAATCAGGCATTGTACTAAGTTCCATATTTATATTATGTGAGTTGATCTGCACAAAAGTCCTGGGAAACAGGCAGCTTTCTGTTAAGGTTCAGGTAGCCCTGCCTCCTCATCAACAGGGCCTCATGGACCTCCCAAGCAAGCCCCCTGAGAAAAGAGAACCCAGTTGATAAGCACCCTAGTCTTTAAAGTCAAGAGAAGCAGACTCTTCTAAAAGGCAGCTTGCTTTTCCGTTTTGTCTCCAAAGACAAAATAAACAAATTCCACTTTTAACCAGAGACTTCAGGAGCTGCTTCAGCACAGCAGTTTTTCCCTTAAGAGGACAAAAACAAACACTTCCTGACCCAGCTCCTAGTTGACAGACGGAAGGGAGCAGGTTTTAATAGTCCCGCTTCCCCCCTCCTAACTTTAAAAAAAATATATCTTCACACCTTCTGAACGCCCCCCAAAGGCCTCCCCCTATAAAATACCCCAGCTCACAACCCAAGCAACCATTTTCCCTGCCCAGAGGGAATCTGCCCCATGTGTTCCTTTGCTAATAAATTCTATTCCGATGGAGTTTTATCTGTGTCCTGGTGTTTTCTTCCAGTCAACCGGATTCATCCATCACCTACTTTACCTATCATTTTCTACTTTTCAGATGGAAAAAGTTTCAAATGGTAGATTTGGCTGAACATTGAGCTACTAAGTAGTAGAACTGGTCTCTCTAACCTTGGACTCTGACTGATATTTAAGTATTTGAACTGTCAGCACCTGTACTGAGGGAATTATTGTCTATTGGGAATGTGGACAATAAGGCTTGCATTGTCAAAAACACTCAGTACCAGAAATTCAAAGGTAGAAGGAGTGAATATGAGCTTATTTCTGTGTGTTCTTTGCCAGCCAGAGTTCGGAGACTGACTTCTGTAACTGTTTCCCTGGCCTTTCAAGATCTCCATTTTACATCTTTTCCTTAAAGGGGAAATAGAACTTTTGTTTAGCCTCAGTTAATATTTTTCGTTTATTGAGACAGAGTCTCACTATTTAGCCATGGCTGGTCTGGAACTCCCTCTACCCACCAGGCTGGCCTAAACTCACAGAGATCTACCTGGTGTAGGCCATCACACCTCGCTCAATTATTTTAATTGTAAAGCTTAGTTTAGCTGGATATGGTGGTAAAAGTCTTTAGTCCTAGCATTCGGGAGGCAGAGATAGGCAAATTTCTGTGAGATCAAGGCCAGTCTGATCTACGTAGTGAGCTCCATGCCAGCTAATAGCAGTAACAAATAATTTTACATCTGTTGTGAGACTTCTTTTCCTGGTGATGATAAGCAATGCTTATTCCCTTTTAATGTTCTATGGTCAAGCCAATGTTTCATTAAAGTTTTACTGGGAAAACCCATGAATTTATTGAGATTACTTACCAAGATAACATGTGGGGTTGCTCAGGTATATGTATGACTTGAGGGTATGCACACTGGAAAGCCTTTATCCAGCATGGGTCATGCCTTCACTTCCTAGCCTTCCCCAGATTGTATATTTTAGCCCTCTCCAAATCCAGGAGGCCATGTATGATAAGGGCCAAGTTACATACATTTGCCTGGGAAGAGTGGCTGGATAATCTAGTGAGGGTCCAATGACCCTGCTTGGCCTCCTTTAATGAAAGAGCACAACCATCAACAAGCCCAATTGTGACTAAGTTTAGTGATCAGGCTCAGCTGAAGTCCTGTTGATGGTAGTTTTTTGATGCAGAAGGGGCTGCTGTATAGCATCATCTTATTAAAAGGACCTGGAATTTAAAAGAATTTGGTACTAGGATCCACATATGAGGGAGAACATATGTCATTTGTTTCTCTGAGTCTGCGTTACTTCACTTAGTGTAACAGTTTCTAGATCCATCCATTTACATACAAATTTCATTATTTCAGCTTTCTTTACTGCTGAATAGAACTCCATTATGTAAATATACCGCATTTGCATTAAGCACTAGTCAGTTGAGGGGTCCTTAGGTTGCTTCCATCTCTTAGCTATTATGAAAAGAGTAGCAACAAACATGGTTGCACAGTGTCTCTACAATAGGATGAGTACTTGGGGTATATGCCAAGAAGAATAACTGGTCATATGGTAGGTTCATTTTTAGTTTTTTTAAGAGTTTTCCACATTGTTTTCCATAGAAGTTGCACAGGTTTGCAATCCCATCAGCAGTGAATGAGGGTTCCCTTTTCTCCATATCCTCACCAGCATTTGGTATCATTTGTTCTCTTGATCCTAGCCAATATGTTTGGGGTAAGGTGATATCTTAAGGTGCTTTTAATTTGCATTTCCCTAATTACTAACGATGTTAAACACTGTTTGAGATGTGTCTTAGCCATCTTTATTTCTTTCTTTGAGAAATCTGTTTAGATCTTTAGCCCATCTTTTCACTGGGTCATTTGGTTTCTTGATTGAGTTCTTTATATATTCTGGATGTTAAACCTCTGTCAGACATGCCACTGGTGAAGATTGTTTTCCCATTCTGTGGGTTTTCTCTTCAGTTTTTGAGTGTTTCTTTTACTGTACAGAAGCTTTTTAGTTTAATGAGGTCCCAGTTGTTGATTGCTGACCTTAATTCCTGAGCAATTTCTCTCTGGTTTAGAAAATCCTTTCCTAAACCTGAATCTTGTAAGTTATAGCCAATATTTTCTTCTAATAGTTTCAGGATTTCCAGTTTCACAATGAGGTATTTGATTCATTTGGATCTGACTTTTGTGCAAGACGAAAGATAAGGATCTAGTTTCATTCTTCTAGAGTGGAGATCCAGTTTTTCCAGCACTATTTGTTGGAGATGATGTCTTCCTCCACTGTGTGATCTTGATGACTTTGTCAAATATCAGGTCACTGAAATTGCGTGCACTCAGGTTTGGATCTATAATGATGTTCCATTATTCTATGTATCTATTTTTGTGCCAGTATCATGCTGTTTTTATGACTATAGCTCTGTAGTAAACTTTGAAATCTGGTATAATAATCCCCCAGCATTGTTGTTTGTGCTCAGGGTTGCTTTGGCTACCTGGGTTCTTTTTTGCTTCCATACAAATTTAAGGATTTTTTTTTCTAATTCCATGAAATACATCATGGAGATTTGGGGATTGCATTCAATCTATATATTGCTTTTGGTAGGTTTGTCATTTTCACAATATTAATTCTTCCAATCCATGAATATGGGAGTGGGGTCCTTCCATCTCCTGGTGTCTTCCTCAATCTCTTCCTTTTAAGATTTGAAATTTTCATTGTAGAGATCTTTGGTGTCTTTGGTCAGATCTGTTCCAAGATATTTTTATGTATTTGTTGCAATCTTGAATGGGAGCATTTCCCTGTATTCTTTCTTCAATTACTTGTTATTGGTATATAGAAAGGCTACTGATTTTTGTAGATTGATTTTATAATCTGCCACTCTACTGAAAGTAGAACTTTTGGTATCTCTTAGGTAGAGTATCATATCATCTGAAAAAAGTGATAGTCTGACCTCTTCTTTTCCAATTAGTACTCCTTTAATTTCATTCTCCTGTCTTATTGCTCTAGCAAGAGTTTCAAGCACTATGTTGAAAATGAATGGAAACAATGGACATCCTTGTCTGGTTCCTGATTTTAATGAGAATGCTTCCAGTTTTTCTCCATTTAGTATGATGTTTGATAGATGAAGAAACCAATGCCTGAATTGGGTTGTTTGGGAGAAAGCACCAGGACACAGATAAAAACTCTCAGCAGGATAGAGTTTATTTCACATGGGAAAAATTCACCTTAGTGGAGGGAAAATGTCAGCCCACGGGTCGTGAGCTGGGGCCTTTATGGGGGGGGTTGAAGAATGCAGGAAGATTTTTTTCAAAACTTAGGCAAGAGGGAAGAGGGAGAGTGGGACTGTTAAAACCTGCCACCTTCAATCCATCAACCAAAATCTGGGTCAAGAAGTATCTGTTTTACCCTTTGAGAACAAAGGGAAAGCCTGCTGTACTGGCCAAAAGGTGCAGAAGTCTGCTTTTCTTGACTCCAAAGACAAGGGTGCTTATCAACTTGGTTCCTGGTTCTCAGGGGCTTGCGGAACCTGTGAGGCCATTGGGGGGGGCTTCTTTAGGTCTAAACCCTAACATTTCAGCCTTTTCAGGATAGGGGGTGCCATTATCATCTTGCTACATCCTGCTGGATAAGGTCGACATGGGGGGAGCTGGGTTAGGGATTGATCAGACAGCAGTGGTTCTCTCTTCGTGCATATGAACAGGGTCCTCGAGGATTGACAGACCCTCATATACATATAGAGGGAAGGAAAGTAACAACAGATTGAAATTATTATGAGTTAGTTTTGGATTTGGTCCTGAAAATATCTGAAGAGGAAAGGAGCAATGGTTAACACCAATGTAATAGCTCTTTTTTTTTTTTCCTTCCAAGGCTGGACACAGGAGTGATGGACTCAGGATTTGTTCTCAGCATTTTGATAGCTTTTGGAGTGACTAGAATCAGTGTCAATATCCTCTCAAAGGCTTCTAGATAGGGAGAGAAAACAAATTTAGCCATCTTTTAATTTTTTAGGCTAGAAGAATTGGGGGTTGTCTCCCTTAGCTGTAGGTGGGCACTACAGTATTGCAGACCAAGAACTGAAGTCTTACATTTGAGTATCATTGTCTTATTAGGAACAAAATCATCAGTGAGAGATAATTGTCTAAATAACATAAGAACTGAAGTCTAATGGCTGGGTTGTATAATCCCCTGAATTCTTAAAGAAATAAACCGATGACTTTAATTTTTGGTTATACTTTCCTTTTGGGTGTTTAAGACCATACTGTTGGTGCAAATAAACCAATTTATTTTTACTCTTAAGGTCATATGAGGATTTGGTCCTCAGGGGTCACATGGACTTGGGGGGAGCCCCTGACTCCTCAGGCTTCTCTTTTACCAGTTCCATCTATGTGAAGATAAGTCAAGAGATTTTAATTGACTGAGGCTTCACTTGGAAGTATGGAGGAAATGCTACTTCTGTGTTGACCCTACTCTTTGTAGACTGAACACTGGTTTAAGTCCATCTTCTTGTGTCTCCATGGCCTCACTGAACAAGAGGACAGGTGACTCACCACTGTTACAGGACATTTTGAGAGATTCTCCATAGCCCCCTGGAACTTGCTTGACCTTGGAGGGCAAGGAACAAAAAATTTTCCCTTTAAGTCCCTCTGACCAGATCAGTATTGATCTCAAAGTTTGGCTATTAAAAATCCGACAAGGTTAGTTACACCAGTCTGGTACTTTTAATTACCCTGTGCTATGTAGATAAAGCTTGGGCAACATTCTTAAATAAACCTTGGCTAAACATCCTTAGACTAGTTGACTAGTTATGACCTTAGAAATTCTAAGACTATCTATATGTTATCTTTCTTTCATTTCAAATTTATAGAAACACAGTGGGTAGGTGAAGTACGGAATGGATGAGGTGGAGTTCAGAGGGAAGAACAGAAGTAGGGTCAGTAGAAAACTCATTCCTGGATTGGTGTTAAGGGTGGGGTCCTAGAGATTTTTGATTTAAGTGGCCCAATACTGGTGGCCTGGTACTTGTGTTCCTAGGCTGGTTTTAATTTGGAGAGATGAATCCAACCAGGTTATCCCAAGAGCTTGGATGCTGTTGGGGTAGACAAGATCACTAGGTAAGGACCAGTCCAATGTGGCTGGAGGGTTTCCTTCACTCCTTTCTGTTGGGTGTGAAACCACAGGTAGGTGTGATCTCCAGGTTGAAGGGGGTTGGTAACTTGGCCATTAGAAGCCTGAGGAATAATCTGATCAGCACAGTCCCTGAGTAGTTTCCTTAGAAGGGTGAAGGCAGGTAAATAGTCATGGAGAGGGGAGGGGTGCTGGAGTAAGAGGTCATCCTAGGCTAAAATTAGGGCCCTGATGAGGGTCACAAGTTCAGCTTTTTGTGATATAGTTCCAAATGGCAGGGGTCCTGGGAGAGACACCATGGCATGTCCCACCCTGCAGGACCCCATTGGATGAGAGTTGAACTTCTATCCATAAACCAAGTCAGGGTTGGGTTTGGTAGGGGACCTGGGGAAATTAGGGGATCCCAGTAGGATAGTTCTAGAAGAGTTTCCAAGCATGAGCGAATGAGCAGTTTGCTGGAAGGGAGGAAGGAAGCTGGATTGAGAGGAGGGCAGGAATGAAGGGAGAGCAAGGGGTTTTCAAGAAACATGACATGGAAGAGTTGCAGTTTAGAGGGAGCTAAATTGGCAAGAGACATAAGTGTTAGTAAATCCTTAAGTCAGGGGGGCAAGGGGTAAGGACAGACATGGGCTGACCCAAAGTGAGCTTAAGTCCCTCCTGATTCAGAAGATTGGCAGCAGCTAGAGCACAGAGACAAGGTGACCACCCCCAGATGGTGATATCAAGCTGTTTAAAGAGATAAGCTACTGGGGAAAAGTGGGACCCCTCATCTGTCCCAAAACACCTAATGCCTGGCCCTTATCAGTTGTATAGAGGAGGAATGGACATGCCAGGTTGGGGAGAGCTAGAGTCAGTGTGTTTAAGAGTGCTTCCAAGATAGTGTGGAATGCTGCTGTAATGGGTCCTATGGGATCAACAGGCTTAGGGGAGATGCCTTTGGAGGTTTCATAGCTTTGCCAAGAGGGCAAAATTAGGAATCCAGGTGTGTGCAGGTACCCTGCAATTCTTAGGAAAGGCAGAATTTCCTCAGTGATTGTGGGGGGGTTTAAAGACCTTAGGTAACTTTTTATAGTTAAACAGCAGTATGTAGGTGTGAGAAGGAACCCCAGGTACTTGACTTGAGGGAAGAAAGGTGTACCTTAGCTGAAGATACCCTATATCCCTTGTCCCCCCCAAAATTAAGGAGTTTGATTGTGTGAGCCTTGGAGACTGAGAGAGACGGAGAGCAAAGAAGTAAGCCATCTACATATTGAAGGATGGTGGAGGGGTAATGGTCTAGGAAGGTTAAATCCTGGGCTAGGACTTGTCCAAAGAGGTGAAGGTTATCCGGGGCAGGACAGTCCCAGTTAGACTATAGCTGTGAGTGATGTATTTAAATTTTTGTATGAAGTGTGCAGGATTAGTAGAAAAGGAGCCTATTTGTGTTTGAGCTGAGAAAGATCTCCAAGAGAGAAAGGGTCATGGACCTTGACCACTGCATCCACACCTGCCACCTCCCAGAGGGGAAACATACCATGGGCAGTGGGCTGAGACTGGGTGTGGGAGTGAGTATGGCTTGACATAGGAGAGGAGTTGGGAGAAGGGGAATCCTGGGAGGAAGCTAGAGTGGGAGAGGTAGGAGGGGTGTCCTGTCCATGAGGGGACACAGGGGCAAAAATATTGGAAGCAGGGCCTGGAATCAAAGTAGAAGTAGAAGTAGATACAGGAAGGATAAACAGGTTATTTGAGCTAGAAGCCAGAATAGGGGAGAGTAGGGAATATTTGGTAAGGAGGTGTTTAAGGTTTTGGATTTCCTCGAGTAGAGGAGAGTCAGTGGAAGGAGAACAGGACTTGGAGCACCAGAGATGGGAGGGGGAATAACATGGAGAGGGAGTTCCAGCCAGAGAAGGGATGGGATCCAGGCTGGGCCCTGGAATGGATGGAAAGGGAGGATATACTAAGGGGAGAGCAGGGGGAGGACTTGACTGTGCCTGAGGCTGGGGGGAAGGAGGAGGTTGATGCTGGGTCATAATTGGAGGAAGTTATCAGCTACGGTAGGATCAAAAGCCAAGGTAGAGGGGTAGGGAAGAGGAGGAGGGGCAGAGGCCACTGGAGGGTTGGGATCCCATGTGTTCTGGTTTATTTCTTCATTGCTGTGACAAAATACTCTGACCACTACAAATTTGGGGAGGAAAGGGTTTATTTAGCTTACATCTCACCGGTCACAGTTCATCCAGGATCCCAAGGTAGGAACTCATGGCAGGACCCTGGAGGCAGGAGCTAGAGCACAGGCCATGGAGGAGTGCTGCTTACTGGCTTGCTCCCCTGGGCCCTGCTCAGCCTGCTTTCTTATGCAACACAGGCCCACCTGCCCAGGGGTGGCACCACCCACAGTGGGCTGGGCCCTCCCACATCACTCATCAAGAATATGCCCCTCAGACATGGCCACAGCCCAGTCCAATAGAGGAAATTCCACAATTGAGGCTCCCTCAACCAAGGTGTGTAAAGTTGACACTGAAGCTATCTAGCACACCATGAAACTGTCTTAGCCAGAAGAACCTGATGGGAATAACATGGGATACAGGCAAAGGGATAAGCACAGAGATCAAAGAAAGCTTTGATATGTGGTAATTCAGGCCATTTGTTACTACAATAGCAGAAATTTTCTAAATCTCTCAAAGTATTGAAGACTAAGGTTTCAGTGCCTGGCCAAACAGAGTCATTATCTAACTCATACTAAGGCCAGGCAGTGGTGAACAGGAACTTCAGGTGTTTTTGCCTAATTGAATCTGAAATTCCTAGTTGTTTCAAGGATTTAAGAAGGCAAGCAAGAGATCTGAGTGTGAGACTTTGAGTGGGTGGTTCCCATAAAGATGGAATATGTACATAGTGAAGAGGAGATGAAGAACCAAGCAAGCGGGTAGGAGGTAGAGACAGAACTGAGCAGACAAGAGACAAAGAAAATCCTCTCTCCATAGGGAGTGGAGGCAGGATCACAAGTCTGGGCAGGACAGCACAGTGAATGAGGAAGAAAGAGATGGGAGGGAGTAGGAGGAGAAGAGGTTTGGCATCAGTCACACAAGACAAGAACAAGGAAAGCCAGGCACCAAAAAAGCATCCTTTTCTTAGCATGGGTCGAGTATGGGTTTGAGTTAGTTATTTCTGAGTCCCAGAAGGCGCGTCCTGCAATCAGATCATCAGGGAGAGGAAAGATGAGAACCTGTCCTGGACAGGAAGTAGTGTGTGTTCCTATCTCCAGAAACAGCATTCCATATCCAGAGAAAGGAAGGAGTTTTCTGACACACTGGTGTGATTTCAAAGCAAGTGAGATGAGCGAAAAACTTTACAATGAGAGCTTGGCATGAACAGACAGTAGATGGAGACAAAGTACAAGGATGGGATTGGGGGGAAAGAGAAAAAATGCAGTGAGCCAGAAGGGAGGGAAGCTGATCCTCAGGTTTAGTAGAGGCTGAGGGAAGATGAGCCCTAGAAGGGCAGCAGCAAGGTAGGGATGGACAGAGAGAAAAAAAAGAGAGAGAGAGAGAGAAATAGGAAGAGAGATACTTAAAAATAATTTATATATTTTAGTACCAGGAACCATGTTAGGTTAAAGAGAGAATACTGTGGTGTGAAAAAATATTTTGGTGTTAATTTAACATTTTTAGTTTGCATGAGATTTTACTTAAAAATTAATTTGACACTGAGTAAATTAATTTTAAGAAACAAATTTATGTTGACTGTGTATACATATTTAATTATATACTTTGTTAAGAATGTGGTTTGTCATTTTTAAACCAAAACACCTTTGATGTAGACAAAATGAATACATCTTAAAACATCTTGAAAGTAAACTAAAACCAAAAATGGTATTCAACAAATAGGATTTTACCCAACCAGCTTAGATGTCGTTTGTATAGGTAATTAGTGGTCTAAAGAAAGAGTTAAGCTTGTCATATAGATTTGAGGAAGCATCTTTTCCCTTTTAAGAGCTAAATAACTAAAAAGTGTTAATAAAACCCTGTGAACCTAAGAACATAAATCAGAGGAGACAGGAAGACAGAAGGAAAACAGATTAGGTTAAGAATAAATAAAGTCTAAATAGTACTGAAAATAATCCCATTAACTAGTTTCATTATAGATAGTAATACCCTCTGTTGAAAATAATTTATATCTTAGCTGTTCTCATCTGTACAGTGCCTTT
The DNA here is from genome assembly GCF_000622305.1 of Nannospalax galili. Lineage (NCBI taxonomy): Eukaryota > Metazoa > Chordata > Mammalia > Rodentia > Spalacidae > Nannospalax > Nannospalax galili. Next base: position 1,807,509 of record NW_008355786.1, on the reverse strand, counting down.
ACTCTTAGGCTGTTTTGTTTTTCTCCCTTTCTTCTCCCAAGGTCAGGGGGCCAGCCTGAACCTGGAAAAGAGCCTTGGAGAATACATCTTGAGATAATAGTCTTGAGTCTGAAGTGGGAAGGCCAGTCCCATCTCCAGAGTCAGCTTCTCAGTGATCTTAAACAAAACATGACAATTTACCAATATAATTAATTCTACCCTGACATTATAACTAGAAGGAACTCAGGGAATAATGGGGCAGGAACACAAGCAAGCATAGAGCATCTGAGCATCAGAGATGGAAATAACTATATTCCAGAGAAAAGCAGGCTTAGAATCACAAAGTAGAAAGGGGAGGAATTAAGACCAGTAGAGGCCACATCTTAAGCCTCTCACTCAAGTAGACTATTACTTTTTACCTCTCATTGTAACTATGTGTTGGTAGCAGTGTGTCTCTTGTAAGGTATGGAAAACTAAGAATTCAAAATAGTCATTTTTAGAAATTAGGAAATAAAAGATGTTAAAATCCAAAATAATTCCTTTAAAACTACCAAATAAAGATGTCATGCAAACAATGCCAAAACCTAAAATAATTCCTTTTTAAAAATCTGCAAATATGTCAAACAATGTAAAAACTTTAAAAAAACTTCTTTAAAAACCATTAAATATACCATATAAGAAATTAAAACCCAAAGTAATCCCCTTTAGAAACAGACCCAAATGATGTAAAATTTTAAACTCCCATTGTGGAGATCTGGCATTATTCCCTTAGCCTGAACTAGAAATGCATTGCTTATACTATGATATCATCAAGAAATGAAAATAAAAATAAAGTGCAAGAGAGTTAGGACATATGGTTAAATGTGTGAAGTGTAGGGACACTCCTAGGCACCTCTGATACCAATAGGTTAGACTTGATATAAAAAAAGAAAGTACCCTCAGATACATATATGTGACCCAAACCAAATAGAAAAGTAAATCAAAGGAGACCATGTCTCTCACCAACCACTGTAGTTGTAAAGTTTTCCAGATTTTTTAATTTTAGATTCAGGCTATGCTGGAAAAGGAACTGATGAGAGTAGCAGAAGGAACAGGGCACATAAATCACTGAGTTGTTGCTCTGAAAGCATAAGTCTCACCAGAGCATTGCCTAGGACTTTCCATGTATATTGAAATTTAAAATGGTTAGGTCTAGTTATGAAGTAGGTGCATGAGCTTGGTGCCCAACAGGGCCTAAGATCAAAATTTTGAGCCCCTTTGACTGAGAAAAAGTTTAAGAGAAAAAAATGTTTTTAAAATCTTTTCTGTTTGTCCATGGGGCAAGCCACCTGAAATTCTTTAAATGCTCCAGAAAAGCCTCCCAGCTGGTTTAGCTTATCTGGGTCTAAATGGGGAGGAAAGGTCCCCTAAACGGTTCTTAGTCTCATTCAAAAAAGAATTTAAGAACAAGCCCAACTGGAAACTTTTACCATATTATTAGAATGTTAAAGAAAAAATCCCAAGGCAGGCCAGCTGGCAAACTTGGCAGCTGCCTGGAGGGGGTGAATAGTGGGAAAGAAAGAAAGCCATAGAGCTATGCAGGTTTAGAGCCCTCATGGGAGGCCAGGCACGTGGTGGGCTGGCAGCCATATGGCAGGGAATAGAAAGCTTTAGAGAAAGTCAAAGAAGTACAAGGTACTGGGAAACCTAAAGCAATTTTCGCTGAAAAATTTAGAAAAGCAGGTAGACCTAAAGAGACCTAAACATTTGTGGGTGGGTTTAGAAGTAGAAGAGGGGTTATGGGAGGGGGAGAGAGGAGAAGGATCCAAAGCATTTTCATGTGCAAGGAATCCATAAGTAGTTAGAGGAAGGAGGAAAGAAAAGGAGAGAAGGGGGAGGGAACCGAGGTAGCTAAAGTATTTGAGTGTGTCAGGAAGGCAGGTCCACCCCCCAGGTGGGATTAGGCAGGCACAGTAATTGTGCCAGACTGTTCAGACTGTTCATGGAGACCAATGATGCCCAGTGGCCTTGAGTCAGGTCTGGGAGTGATCAAATTCAATCAGAAAGGAGAACAAAAGGAGAGGTAGGAGAGCTAGAAAGAAGTGAAAGCAAGGCAGAGAGAAGGAGAGAGAATGCATGGGTGGGAGTGTACCTTAAAGCCAAATCAGTGGTGTTTGTAGAGGCCAGTAAAGGCAAGCAGTTCTCTTGAAGTCATAACCCGGTTTTGGCACTATATGATAGATGAAGAAGCTGATGGATGAATCAGGTTGATCAGAAGAAAGCACTAGGACACCGATAAAATTGCTCAGCTGTATAGAGCTTATTTTGCAGGGCAAACATTCCCTTTTGGGGAGGGAAAATGTCAGCCCACATGTTGAGACCTGGGGCCTTTACAGGGAGGCATGTTTTGCGGTGGGCAGAAGATGGGAAGATTTTTTTAATTGGGGGGGTGGGAGAATGGGACTATTAAAACCTACTGACTTCCACCAGTCAGCCAAATCTGGATCAAGAGGGGTCTGTTTTACCCTTTGAAATCAAAGGGAAAGCCTGCTGTGCTGGCCAAAAGGTGCAGAAGTCTGATTCTCTTGACTTCAGAGACCAGGGTGCTTATAAACTCAGTTCCTGGTTTGTCAGTCTTCTCCTCCCCTGTGCTCCACTGACACCGGGAAGCCATTGCACACCAGTCCCAGTCACAGAGGACTAGGCGAAGGGGAAGCCAATGGAGGGAGGAAGGTCTTGGGCAGCAGCGAGTGTGATGGGAACAAACACCAGCTCATTTATTATGGTGGAAGCAGAGGTTTATATAGGAAAGTTTCACTGGAAAAGAGGTGGAATGGGGTTTTGGAGGGCAGAATGTTTGCAGGAGGGAGGGAATTTCTAAGGCTACCTGGTGTTTGCTCATGGTACTTTCTGTTTCCATTGTCTGGTCACAAGAGACTTGATTAAGAATGGGGAAATAGAAACTTAGCGATCCTGCTCGACAGCTGTTGGGACAGCCAGCATGCCTAGAATGGAGCAGCCCTGACTCCTACCCTCCTCACTAGGAGGTTTCCAGGGTTGCATGGCCATGCTCTACATTCTGAGCATTACTGGCTGTATCCCAACATCTCCCCCTTTGTCTTTTATAAGGGATGGGTATCATCATATTCAGAGAAGGTATTAGGGACAGCTTGGTATTGGACCAGGACTTGATTGGTGGTAAATGTGATGATATCTTGTATACAGTTTTTTTTTTTTTAAACTAAACAAGGCACCATGATGAGTAAGGTACATAAGGCTAGTAATGGACCCAGCAGGGGTAGAATACAAGCAAAGAGAGGGTTAGAAAACCATGGGGTATCTCTTCATAGAGTGGAAAGAGCCCTGAGTTCATTACTTCGTTTTTGAAGAGTTTTGACATTTTGTTCAACAGTTCCAGATTCATTTATTTAAAAGCAACACTCTTCCTTTAGTAACAGAATTGTCCCCCCATTCGGTTGTCAGTAGGTCTAGGGCTCTCTGATTCTGGAGTACCACCCCAGCCAATGATGCGATTTGGCTTTGTAGGGCCTCGAGGCTCTCAATTGTGTAGGTTACAACTTGCTCTAGTCAGCTGTGGAAGTCCGTGGCTGAGTGACAGGAATGCCCTAGAGCTCCTCCCACAAGTCCAGCTGATCCTGCTGACAGAGTAAACCCCAGACCAGTGAGTAGGGGCATGAACACCTACCTCTCTTTTGTGTCTGAGGGGGTTGTCATTATATTAGCTGCCTCTTCTTTTTCTAAAAGGTAAAGCTGGGGGAGTGACAATAACAGGAGTACAAAAGGCAGAAATAGTCTAATTGATGCAGGTTCTTTTGGTGGCATTGCACCAAAAGAGGGCAGGGGGGCAGTGCACACAGGGTCTTGGATATGGACGTATTAGAGGCACAAGTGGAGGAGGACATTGCAGTTGAGCTGAAAAAGCAAAAAGGCCTAGAAGGAATTTGATCATAGAGGGGGATATTGGGGAGGGGGGTGGTGGGTTGTCTCTCAAGTGCTTTCCTCAGGAATCAAGATGTTGGCTGGAATGGCTGTTAGCAGGGACCTGGTGAGGGAGGCACAGAAAAAGCATTGAGAGGTGTTAGAATGGGAGGAGGGTTGAACAAGGTTAGTAGTATATTGAATGTACTGTACCTGTTAGGCATGTTTGAATTTGTTTTTTGATATGTCCTTCCTGTGAAAGGCTATGTGATTTAACCTGTTCTGATTGTGGTGCTGGCACTAGCTGATGAGGTATGTGTATGTCAGCATTGGGGTAAGTCACAAACCCATTAGCATATAATTTCACATGAGTTTCTGTGCACCATCGGTCATCCCAGGGGTCATTAATGATTATTTTAAATTGGCCATTAATTTTATGATATATGCTATCTTTTTCAGTGTCCCATTCTATGTGGCAAGACCAGTACCAGCATCCCCCATAAGTATCCTTATCTTGTAAACAGTTATCTTTGTTCCTGAGGTAAAGTGAGTGTAGGCATCAAGGTTTGATGGGAATATTAATGGTGGTTTGGCATCCCATGGGGGGGGGAAGTCTCCAGTGTCAATTATGTTATTAACTCTTTCATAGGTTTCTCTAAAGGAGAACCACCACACGTATGCTGTTTGGGCTGAGGCAGAGTTAGTATGGAGTATGAATAAATGGCCATTAGGATGACACAGAGAGAGGTGTTTTGGGGCAGGCCACTTGGGCTTGTGATATCAGGTTGTGGACGTCTCACCATGTGACATTTTGTGATTTCCTCAGGTGGTGTGATCTCCTGCGTTTTGTTTCAGTTAGCGAGAGTCTGGCCATTTGCTTGGTCAGTGGGGAGGTGTCAGACATTTCTTGCATGGACCCAGATAGGCCTTGGCTGATCCTGAGGAAATACACAAGCAAAACCCCTTCCTGTTTTTAGTAGGGGGTCAGGTCCCTTCCAACTACCATCCAGTGGGTCTCTCCAACTTACTAGAAGTTGTGGGAAAGTTCCTGGGTTTTGCCAGTGGGTAACGATGGGAGGACATGTCAAATTTCTGCAAATATTAAATCAATTTAAGGTCGTTAGTTCCACAGATAGCTGTATATTAGGGGGGTATTTGCCCCCATTTTGTTTTTTAAGTTGAGTCTTTAAAGTTTGATGGGTTCTCTCTATGATTCCCTGTCCTTGGTGGTTCTAAGGGATGCTTGTGTGGTGAGTTATATTCCAATGGGAGCAAAAGGATTTAAAGGTGGAGCTAAAATGCAGGGCCATTATGGGTTTTTATTTGTTGGGGAATGCCCACGATAGCAAAGGTGATTAACATGTGGGCAATAAGATTCTTTTTTTAGTTTTCATGAGTTTGGGTGGAAGCCCATATGAATTTAGACTATACATTTTACATTAGTCTGTGTTAGTCACTTTCCTCAGTATTGTGACCAATTAGAGAATCCCATTAGTTTCCTTATCTTGGGACAGTAATACCATGAGATAAATAATAATAATAATAATAATAATAATAATAATAGTAATAATAATAATAGTAATAATACCATTTTTTGAAATTAGTTTATACCTTAACTACTCTCAACTTCACAGTGTCTTTACTCTTAGGCTGTTTTGATGTTCTCCTTTTTCTTGTCACAGGGTCAGGAAGCCAGCCTGAAACTGGTTGGAGAACATATCTTGAGATAATAGGCTTGAGTCTGAAATGGGAGGGACAATTCCATCTCCAGAGTCAGCTTCTCAGTGAGCTCAAACAGCACGTGACAATTTACCAATATAATTAATTCAAAAAGCATTTACTTATCTTTAGAATTTAACTTAATGGTTTACATTGGACAGGAGAGCTGTTGAATTCAGTTACTACTAGCAGGACTGGAAACATTTATTGGGAACAGGGATTGACAAAAGACAGGACATTTGATTTTAAGAGTTCATCTTGCTTGATATTTCTAAGTTTTATGAAACCATTGGTACTTGGCAGTGAGCACACATCATCAAGCAGGTTTAGGTTGACAGAAGTATCTGCCTTTACCAATGTCAAACATGAGATTCTCTCCAGCTATACTTGATGTAATCAGATGTATGAAAACTTATACCCTCAATGAGTTGGTTTGTGCCTATTCATGAAGATGAAAACCTAAAAGACTGAATTAGTACCTTCCTCCTAGATATTTCCCATTAAAGGGCAAATTTTGTATATCTAGACCAGGTCTGATTGCAGAAAGATGTCGCAAAGACATGCCTGGAAAGATCTGAAGGTGGGGCAACAGCTAACTGAACCAGAGAAATATGAGTTTTAACAAAATTATCAAGACCCTTAACAATGCAGGGTCCAAAAATCAGGAGTTAGCAGTAATGATGACAAATATAGGTATGCTGCTTCCTCCAGGGTCTGCCATCTCTGGGGTCGGTGGTTGTGGAGGGAGGTTTTCCATCGCAGGCAATTCTGATGTTCCTGGCTGGGATCCAGATAGGGGCTGGAAATTATCTGGAAAGGCACAAGCATAGCCTCACCCTTGTGTTAATAATAGTTGTGGACTTTTCCATTAACTTGTGAAAGGGTCCTTCCATCTTACCATGGGAGCAGGAGTGGGCTGAGTGAACGCCCCTCAATGCTTTATTGCTGGTGGGAAGCCACTGAAGTCAAATTTTAGAAAGTTTAATACAAATAGAGCTCATTGTATAAAAAAATTTGTGTCCTTATAGCAGGGTCCTTTATCATTGTCTTTCCCTATTTTCTCTATTTGTTTAATGAGTGTTTGGTGGGAACGTTCAACAACTCCTTGACCCTGAGGATGGTAAGGGATACCAGTTATATGCCTAATATTCCAGTCAGAGCAAAAATGGCTGAAGGTAGCAGAAACATAATAAGGACCATTATCTGTTTTTATTTGCCAAGGAATTCCCATACAGACCATGGTATATTTGACAGTCCTTATGGCATGAGAAGCCATCTCACCAGAGCAGGCCAATGCAAAATGGACATTGGAATAAGTGTCAATAATATGATGGATATACTTGAGCTTGCCAAAAGGAGAAAAATGAGTGATGTCCATTTGCCATATCTTGTTGGGGCCAAGGTCCCTATGGAGAGTTCCAGAGAGTTGTAATTGTCTCAGAGGTAAAAGAGGGGCACAAGAGGAGCATGCATGGACATAACCAACTTTGTGTTTTAAGGTAAGAACAGGAGCTATGGGCCAGATGACATCTTGAATAGAGTAGCCCAAAAAGGTATAAGGGGCATGTAACTGTATTTTATCTGCTGCAAGAGTAAGACCTAATGCCTGGAGGTTTGTTTTGAGTTTTTGAAAAGCTCCTTGTAAGATCTTAGGATCCTTATGGGCGATAAGAATGTCATCCATATAATGTAAAATATAAACCTCAGTCAGCAAAGGTCTGCAGGCATGGGCCACATAATATTGGCAGATAGTAAGACTGTTTTTCATGCCCTGAGGCAAAACCTTCCATTGATAGCATTGAACTGGAAGGTTATGGTTAGTGGCAGGTATAGAGAAGGCAAATTAGGGCTTATCATGATAATGAAGAGGAATAGAAAAGAAACAGCCCTTAATATCCATAATAATAATTGCACACTCTTTGGGAATAGTGGTAGGGTGAGGCATTCCCATTTGAAGAGTCCCTAAAGGCTTCATATGCTCATTAATAGCCCTTAAATCATGTAAAAGTCTCCACTTTCCTGGCATTCCTGTTTGAAGGGGCCCTAAAGGCTTCATATGCTCATTAATAGCCCTTAAATCATGTAAAAGTCTCCACTTTTCTGATCTCTTTTGTATAACAAAAATGGGAGAATTATGAGGACTAAGTGAAGGCTCACTATGACGCAAGGATAACTGTTCCTGGACCAAGGAGATCAAATGAGATAATTTATGTGAAGGAAGAGGCCACTGTTCCACCCACATGGGAGTTTTAGTGTCCCACGTTAGTTTGATGGGGGGTGGCTTGGGCAGTGGAGCAGTGTCTGTTAGAATTGGGGGTGAGGGTGGGGGGCATTAATCACTGGTCTACAATGCAGTCGTCATAAAAGGTTTTGTCATTGGTAGTTAGAACAACCTCCATATTGCAGAGGATATCTCTCCCCCACTGCTTATGGGGAAGCCCTGCAGCTAGGAGCAGTTTAATATCTCCTGTATTGCCATCCGGGTCAGTCCAGACCATGGGACGTTGGACCTGTAAAGTATTTTGTAAGCCCCCAACACCTTGTATAGGGGGTCCAGGCTTATGGTGCCAATGAGACAAGGCTTCTTCCTGTCTGATTACAGTAATATCAGCCCTTGTATCAATTAGGCCTTTAAACTTATGGCCATCTAGGGAAAGTTGCATCCTAGGCTTATGCAAATCAATAGGCATTGTCCATTGGACATAGGGGTTGTATTCCCTTACTTCCTCTCTTTTGGGCAGGGTTGAGAGGTGCCCCATTGCCCGTTTAAAGGCACCTTTTGTATGGGTTTACCATCTGCATCCACCTTAGACCTACATTCTCTTGCCCAATGAAAGCCTTTGCGGCATCTTGGGCATTTTGAAGGGGGAACCTGCCTCCCTTTGGCCTCTTTCATAATCTTATTAGGACAGGTACGGGACCAATAGCCCTGTCCCCCGCAGGCCCAACATTTGCCTTTTTCCATCTCTGCCTGAAGCTGATGAGCAGCCAGTGCCTCAGCAAGGGCTGTGGCATGGGCCCAAGCGGTCCCTACATCTCGGCAGGCCAGAATCCATTCAGAGACATCCTTGTGTCTAACAGGTCCTATGGCAAGGCGACATGCTGTAGAGCAGCCTTCATATACAAGGTCCTTGAGCATGGCATCAGCAGCTCCCTGATGACTGATTTTTCTATTTATACTTTGTTGGCATCTCTCAACAAAATCAAAGAAAGACTGCCTTGGTTTTGGATTAATTTGGTTAATTTGGTATCACCTCGAGTCAGCATACTTCGAAAAGCATGAAGCATGCAAAGCCATACTTGCTCAAATTAGCAGGGAGGTCTCTGTGCTTGAGCTTGGGGGGTCTCAAAATTGCTGTCATCATGCTAGAGCTTCAATTCCAATGTTTTGGATGTTGGTATTTGTACTGTGCTCTGCCTGTTGTTCACATTCATTTTGGTAAGCAGCTTTCCATAAAGGAAAATCGCCTCCCTATAAGCAGGCATGGGCGATATTCTGCCAATCATAGGGGGTATTGGCTGAATGACTGATTGTATCTAATAGCTGACTAACCCAGGGGGAGTGAATGTCGTCCTCAACTGCTGTCTTATGCAACTTCCTTAAGGTATCATGAGAATACGTTTGAATCTTTAAAAAATACCTTTCATTTCTCTACTTAACATGGTCTATACTTACTTTCTTTCACATGGAATATAGTTATATATGATAGTTGTAACAACTAATTGGTCTATCATATGAGTCACTTCTGGGTCTGTTTCTATAGCTTGATTGCTTACCTATTATGAATGATTGTCCTGCTTCTTTATGTGTTTGGTAATATCTGATCAGATGTTAGTTGTACATTTTACTTTGCTGAATGCTGCATATTTCTGTACTCATATTCTTGTGCTTTGTTCTGGGACACAGTTTGTTACTTGGAAACAGTTAAAGGCTCTCTTTTGCTCCTTTTGAAGTCCACTCTTCTGTGTTGTTGTTTGAGATCAACGTAACCGTTAGGACTAATTTTTTACTGATTTGATACCCTTCTGAGCACTCTACCTGATAGCCCATGAATTTGAAGGGTTTTCCATTTTGTCTGAAAGGAACACAAACTATTTCCAGCCCCATGTGAATTCCAAGGATTATTTCTTCTAATCCTTTTCTTTCCCTGGAACTGTGTAGTTTCCTCCCACACAGGCACTGATCAGTATTCAGCTAAAGCTACAAGGGAGATCCTCACCAGAACCCCAGATCTCTCTTGGTTTTCTTTTCCTTTGTGCTGCTCCCTCTTTTTTTGGTACTCTGCCCTGCAAACACTTTTCACTCTGGACAACCTGGACACTTGACTCCATTTCCTCAGCGTGAGGAGACTCCAGAGCTCTGATTGGTCATCTTTCTTGATAATGCATTCTGGAACCTCTGTCGTGGCAGCAACCAAGAGCAATCATAGAACTTAGCTTGTTTATTTCTGTTCTTTTCAGAGATGGTTACCTTGGCTTCCTGATCCAGTGTCTGAAGACATTGCTTCCTACACACACACACACATATAATCAGTATTTTAGTTGTTTCAGGCTGCTGGATAAATCTGTGTTCTGTGTTAACTTCACCCTGATAAAGATAACTTTTTCTTATTCTAACATATAAAATCACATTCAACTGCTAAATTTTTAGATAGGTGGTCAGGGCAGATCACCCTTGCTGGTCCGCCTTCATGGTTGTTGCAGCCGCCGCCCGATCCCAGACCCCAGGGCTGGTGAGCAGACTGTGTCAGTGGAGCCGCATTCAGACACAGGAGACCAGGTTCAGGGACACAGATCTGGTTTATTTCAGGAAGGCACAAGCTTATATAGGGGTAGTGGTCCTATCACAGCACAGGAAGTAGGATACCTCATTAACATAACAGATTTAGCATCCTATCACAGTACAGCAAGTAGGATACCTTGGTTTCAGGGGTGGTGATTAGGGAATAGCGAGCTCTAGGCATCAGTCTCATGATCTGCCAATAGGAGCAAAATGTCACAGGGCGTTCCTTGTGGCTCTAGCAGTTGGTCCGTTGCCTCAAGCCTGATATATGGCTGTCAATAAGACTTTCACCCTAGGCTCAAGCCTGTCTCCACAGATATCAGCATCCCTTTAGATCTCAATAGGTAAGGATATAGCTTAGTGCAACTGCAAAGCAAAAGAAGCTATCTGGAACATCTCCAAAACCTACTTTGTCTGATTCTCCAGAGTGTCCTCCAGAAACTCTCATCCTTTTATCATGAGCAACTATGACAAAAGGCAACACTACCAACTTAGTCACTATCACTCCATCATCTTCGTGGGCTCGGTGGTACCTGTATCCCCTCCTTCTTTACTAGTGACCCCAAAGAAGGGGGAGCCTGTTCAGAATTATTTGCTCTTACTGATGTGACCCTCTAGCACCCTGAAACATCAATGGATTCTTTTGGCATTTTACCTGGTTAATCTTATCCTGCCTGTGAAGGACATCATCATATATGAAACCATTGGAATAAACATTAGCCCTGATGCATTATGGAAATTATCCAACTTCTAGTGATTAGATAAGGTAGGAAGCTGTCCTGATCTGGCTCCCTGTGGGCTGAACTGTAATATCTTCTTAAATGTTCCCTCTGACCTTTTCCTAATAGTTCCAAATTGTTTATTCATATTCTACTTTTAAACTAAGGCAAGACTGTTAACTCACAGGGTGAATTCCTTTGAAGAGGGGTGTCAGTCTGGATTGGAAAAAAATTCATAATTTATTATACATAATCTTAGATTAAGTGTCCATAACCTGGAGAATAAAGAACACAGAAAACAATGGTACCCAAAAGAATTTGCAAAGAGGCAATATCATAATACTCTTTTCCTTTAGTCTGTCCATGACATTGTAACTAGAAAGTACCCAGGGCATGATGGGGCAGGAACAAAATCAAGCATAGAGCACTGAGCATCAGAGAGAGAAATACTATATTTCAAAAAAAAAAACAAAAAAAAACCAAGCTTAGCATCACAAGGCAGCAAAGGGAGGAATTAGGACCAATGGAGGCATCTTAAGCCTCCCACCCAAGTAGGCTATCCCTTTTTACTTCCCATTGTTTTAACTATGTGTTGGTATCAGCTTGTCTCTTATAAAGTTTGGCCTTGAATACAGCAAATTCCCATGAGCTTCCCAGGTCTAGCCATCACAAAGTGTCATCTCCCTTTGTACCTGGATAGTCTTGAAGGCATATGGCTAGAAAAACTTTAAGTTCCCTTTAGAAACTGACAAATATACTATGTAAAACAGTAAGAATTCAAAATAGTCACTTCTAGAAATCAGCAAATACACCATATAAAAAATGTCAAAATCCAAATAATTCCTTTAAAAGTACTAGGTAAAGATGTCATGCAAACAATGTCAAAACCTAAAATTAATTCCTTTTAAAAATCCGTAAATATTTCAGAAAATGTGAAAACTTAAAAGTCATCTTTTAAAAATTGGTAAATATACCATACAGGAAGTTAAAACTCAAAGTAATCCCCTTTTGAACAGGCCCAAACAATGTTAAAATATAAACTCCCATTGTGGAAATCTGGCATAACTCCCTTAGTCTGAAATAAAAAATGCATTGCTTTTCTATGAAATCACCAAGAAACCAAAACAAAAATAAATTTCAAGGGAATTAGGACATATGATTAAATGCCTGCAGTTCGGAGAACTCCTAGGTATCCCCGCCACAGGTAGGTCTCTGGGTATTGCTATTTTGAATCATGCCATGTGGTTGGATTAAGATGAAGGCAAAGTCAAACAGGTCACCACCATTTTGACAAGTCATTGTCTAAGATGGTAACCAAGCCATGTGACTGTCCCCATATTGATGATGTCATCAACCAAGGTGGAGACCAGGTCACATGTTTGTCTTGCTCTAGGTGAGGTCAGCAGCCATGATGGTGACCAGGCCACATGGCCATGTTAGTGAGCACAGTTCCATTATAAAATAAGCCTGTCCCCCACCAGGATTCAAGCCCAGTGGTATTCACATGCCTCACAGATTAAATGTAGACAGCAACCATTTTTATTTTACAAAGCACCCCAGTTAAGTTAGACTTCGTATAAAAGGAAAAAGCACCCTCAGATTATCAGCAACCATTTTTACTTTTACAAAGCACCCCAGTTATATATATATATCCCAAATAGAAAAGCAAAGGAATCCATGTCTCTCACCAACCATTATAGCTGTAATGCCAAGCAATGTTCTCCAGAGCTCTTCACTCCTAGATAAAAGCTATGCTGGAAAAGAAACTCATGAAGGCAGTTGAAGGAACAGGGCATTATGTCCAGCACATAAATCACTGGGTTGTTGCTCTGAAAGCATACGTCTTGCCCAAGCATGGCCTGTGACTTTCCACATACACTGAAATTTAAAGTGCATAGATCTATTTAGAAAAGCAGCCACCTCAGGACCACATAGTCTGATCACAGCTTGCTTGGTGCCCAATAGGGCCTAAGAGCAAAATTTCAAACCCTCTGACTGAGAAAAAGTTCAGGGGAAAAAAAAAGCAGCTTTTAAAATCTTTTTTCCATTTGTCTGTGGGGCAAGCCAACTTAAATTCTTTAAAAGCTCCACCAAAGCAGCCCATCCTGAATGCCCAAAGGCAAGATAGAAAAATGGATAAGGTTCATCTCCTAGCTTAAGAGACAAATTCAGCATGCATTTGAAATCTCTGCATGACCACCATGTAAAGAAGTTATTAGAATTTTGGGGATCCCTTGTGGTTACCAATACGAAATGGGGAGAAAGAGGGTCCCCTAGAGGGTTCTTAGTCTCATTCATTTAAGAATTTAAGAATGGCCCCAAACAGAAGCTTTTACAAGGCTTTTACAAGGAAGCCAGGTCAGCCACAGGATGGCCCATTCATGATCAGAATCCTCCAGAGAGGAGTCTGATGGTTTTTCCTGAGATTTGGCTTCAGAGAGGGGCAACACATTGTCTAACTGTTGGGGTCCTCTGTTATGCAAGTAGAAGTCTCTTCACGTCCGGATAGCTCACGAGCTCGGAAACCATGTGCTGCAGATTCCTTTCATAGCAGAGTGCCTTCCTGGCATCCTCCCTGACTCTTCTTTTAAAGTGCTCGCCACAAATACATGCCCTCCGGCACAGGAGCTACCAGGTTTTTAATCAGGCATTGTCTGATAGCCTGATAGAAGCCCACTGCCCTATGTAAATGAGGCATCCTAAAAGTACCTATCAGCTAAGGCTTCTTCTGCTGTCTCTACACTATAAATAGTCCTAGTTTTACCCCAGTAAAGCTGGAGCTGGAGCTGAATCACTGAGATCTGAGCTGAGTCACTTGTCTTGAGCTGTAACACTAAATCCTGTGATCCAGTCTCCCCGGGGGGGTGCTATTCCTCCGTCACTGACTCGCAGACACCCTGGCTTTCGCCGTCCCTGTACGCTTCCCGTGTGGTCCAAGTGGCCAGTGGACCTCACATCCTGAGGAAGATATATGGGTGAAATAGGGATGGGATCGGCTGAGTAGACCTCAGTAGCGGAGGAGCTTTCACTGCCCAGGAGTGCGCGCTGGGACCCTGAGAGCCCAGCGCGTGCTTGCCTATATCTAACAGCTGCAATGATAAGGAGGAATTGGGGGGGTACCCTCTTGGACCTCTTTACACATGGTGCTAAGTAAGCCACCCTTGTCCAGAGTACAGGGTCATATGGGTTCCTGGAGGACATCCAGGGGGCAAAGTGTAAAACCTCTTCCCAGAAGGTGGTAGTTTCCTTATGGGGCAATTTAACACCCCTACTCTTGAGGAGGGCTCAAATGCTCCTAATCTGTGGAGCTCCTAATCTCAGGTGGCTGGGAGTGTTACACATGACAGAAAAGAGAGGAAACACCAAAGTCCTAGGGGAATGTTCCTGGAGCCAGAGGTTTCCAGGGGATTCTGCCTAGTCCAGGGTGCAAGCCTGACATCAAATTTCAGAGAGCTGGTGACCGAGTTTGCTCACAGTACTTTCTGTTTCCATTGCCTGGTAACAAGAAAGTCAGTTAAGGGTGGGGAAATAGAAACTTAGCAATCCTGCCCGAGAGCTATTGGGACAGCCAGCATGCCCGGAATGGAGCAGCCCTGACTCCTACCCTCCTCACTAGGAGGATTCCAGGGTTGTATGGCTGAGCTCTACATTCTGAGCATTACTGACTGTATCCCAACACTGGTTCTCAGGGTCCTGCAGAACCCTTGAGGCCCTGTGTAGGGAGGGGGTCTGCTGTAGATCTAAACCCTAAAAATGTTGGCTGTGGGTTTGTTGTATATAACTTTAATTATGTTGAAGTATGTCCCTTCCAGTCCAATTCCCTCTAGGACTTTGAATATAAATTCATGCTGAATTTTTTCAAAAGTCTTTTCTGCATCTATTGAGATGACAATGCCGTTTGTGTCTTTTAGTCCATTTTTATGATTAATGACATTTATTGATTTGCATATATTGAGCCATCCCTGCATCACTGGGATAAAACCTGCTGGATCATGGTGAATGATCTTTTGTTCTTAAATAATTTATTGAGAGTTTCATACATTCATATAAGGTGTTTTGATCAAATCCATGGCCACTCCCTCCCATTCAACTCCTCCCATATCTCCCCATCACTTTTTTCTGATAATGTCATGTACTCTTTCTTCTTTGATTTATTTATTTATTTTTATGGGGATTTTGGCTACTCTAACATTCCCCCCTCTGAAGAGGTAACCCTAAAATCTTTTAAGGATTAAATAGATACAAACTCATAAATACTTTCAATGTTTTTGGCCTTTGGAAAAGAGTATCTTGCTAAGAGACCCAAGGACATTTTGACTTTTAGCCAGAAAGTGGCTACCTTTCTTTGGGATCTTTTTACCCTAAATACCTTGCCAATTCATACCTTCTATTCTTGTCACACCATCCTCTGAAGAAGTTACCCAAATTGCCAATAGGGAATAGGGAGGCAGACCACTCTGGCTTCTCCCATGCTGACACAGGGTGAAGCAATTGAAGTACCCCTTCAGTGGTCTATCTAAAAGACTCCCAAATTGCATCACTCTTAAATCTAAGGGGAAACGAAAGTCCTTGAATCATGAATTGGAGATGTGAAGGAGAAGTAAATGCAAGAGTAATTAGCATTGCAAGTTCTAGACAGGGAACTAGAAAAAAGCCAGAAGAGGGCGATTTTCAAATGTCCATATGAGTATCCATCCATTGGAATTTCTTGACAAAAGCATCCCTCTATTGGGTTCCTCCTCATTTTTCTTTTGTCTTCCAATTCTGGAGTGATGGATTCAAGATTTGTTTTCAGGTATTTTGACAGCTGTTGGAGTGGTTAGAATCAGTGTCAGTTCCCTCTCAAAGGCTTCTAGATAGGGGTAGAAAACAAATTTATCCATCCTTTTAAAACAATAGCTGAATGTCTCCCTTAACTACAGGTGGGCATTATAGTACTGGAGACCAAGATTTGAAGTCTTACATCTGAGCAGCACTTTCTGATTAGGAACAAAATCATCAATGAGAAGTAATTGTCTAAATAATTTTTTATATAGACTTAGACCTAATGTCTGGGAAGTGTAATCACTTGAACTCTTAAAGAAATACATTGATGACTTTACTCTTTGGTTATACTTTCCTTTTGGGTGTTTAAGAACATAAAGTTGGCCCAAATAAATCAATTCATTTTTATACTTAATGTCATTTGAGGATCTCTTCTTCAGGGGTCACACAGGCTTGGGAGGAGCTCCTGGCTCCTTTCTTTTATCAGTTCCATCGATGTGAAGACAAGTCAAAGTCCTGCTCAACGATGTCTGGCTTCACTTGGAAACATGAATGAGATGTTTCCTCTGTGTTAACCCTTCTCTTTGTAGACTGGACACTGGTTCAAAACCATCTTGTAGGGTTTCCATGTCCTCCCTGAACAAGAAGACAGGTGACTCACCACAGTTACAAGACATTTTGAGAGATGTTCCATACTCCTCTGGAACTTAGTCGACCTTGGAGGGAAAGGGGCAAAAACTGTCCTTTAAGTACCTCTGACCACATTAGTATAGGCCTCAAACTATGGCTTTTAAACATCCAATAAGGTAATTCCACCAGTCTGATACTTTTAATTATCACATACTATGTAGATAAGGCTTCGGCAAAAAAAACAAATATTCTCAGATAAACCTTAGCTACATATATATTTTGTTCCTTAAACTAGTTGACTAAACTCTGACCATAGAAATTTTAAGGTTATGTGTATGTTATTTTTGTCTCATCCTTTATATATCATAACAAATCTACACAGGCCTTCATTATTTTCTTGGGCTTTCTCATTTTTTCAGTCTAGTTTGGAAAATATCTCCATTCCCATATCTTTTTAACATCTTTTACATTCTCATTTTCTTTTTTTAAATAATTATGAGAGATAATAGCATTAATAAAAAAATTTTCAAACTGTTTTGAGACTTCTTTTCCTGGGGATGCTAAGCAGTACTTATTCCCTTTTAAGATTCTAGTGTCAAGTCAATGTTTGATTAAAGCTTTACTGAGGGACCAAAGAATTTATTGAGCTTACTTACCGAGATAACTGAGGGGTGCTGAAGTGTATGTATGACCTGAGGGTATGCACACTGGAAAGCCTTTACCCAGCATGGCTCATGCCTTCTCTTTCTAGCCTTCCCCAGACTGTATACTTTAACCCTCCCCAAATCCCGGAGGCCATGTGTGATTAGTGCCAAATTACATACACTTGGCTGGGAAGAGAGGCTGGATAATCCAGTGAGGGTCCAATAACCCTGCTTGGGCCTCCTTTAGTTCTATATATGTATGTGTGTGTGTGTGTTTGTGTGTGTGTGTGTGTGTGTGTGTATGTGTGTGTGTGTGTATGAGTGGCTGTGTACATGTAATTGTAAGTGCCCACAGAAGCCAGAACAGGGCATTGGATCACCTGGAGATATATTTTCAAGTGGTTATGAATGTGAGTTACCCAACATGGATGTTAAGAACTGAATTTGAGTCTTGGGCAAGAGCAGTACACACTTTTAACCACTGATCCATGAATGGTGTCCTGCCCTATGGACAACAGACTTCTGAGCAATGTTAGAACTGGTAATGCTTTGGGGCCATTTACAGAAGTACTAAATGCATTTTGCATTATGAAGTGAACATGATACTTTAAGAATCAGACATGTCATATGCTTTAAGAGAGATGAGTTTGGTCAAAAGTTGACAAAGGATAGTGTTGAGATGGTTACTATTTACTGTCAGTTTGATGGTACTTATAATCACCTTGGGAAAACAAATTTCCATGTGTCTATAAGAGCATTTCCATAAAGGTTTGATTGAGGTAGGAAGATGCACTGAACAAAGGAAAAAGGTGAGCATAATACCATCCGAGTCCTAGCATCTGTCTTTTCCTGCTTTTTTAAAGATGTTTTATTGTTTTTATTTTATGTGTATGAGTGTATTGACTGCATGTATATGAGTGTACCCATGTCATGCAATGCCTCAGGGTCAGAGAGGGCTTTGGATTTCCCTGGAACTGGAGTTAAGGATGGTTTGTAGCAGCCATGTGGGTGCTGGGACTCAAACCTAGGTCCTCAGCAAGAGCAGTCAGTGCTCTTAACCACTGAGCCATTTCTCCAGCCCCTTTGGATGGTGTTTGGAATGGGAACAGCCCTTCAGTATGATCCTGGAACCATCCCTTCTCTGCCATGATGAACTGTACCTTCAAACCATGCATCAAAATTAATCATTCCTTTCTTATGCTGCTTATTTTCAGGTATTTTGTCACATCAATGTGAAAGGTGGTTAATACAGTAGTACATAGAAATAGTCATTAAGCAAAGTCCTCAGAGTTTATATTTTGTAACATTTGCTTACAATTACGTTGTCTACAACTCTACTCTCTGTTTAACAAAAAGAGTATCAAATTAATTAATTTCAGAACTATATGTGCATTTTATTCATGACATATTCCACTGTGTTTTCTTGGAACTAAATAATCCTGTATACATAAAGCACCAATTATTGCAACAACAATTGCCTAAAGACATACCTACTTAATAAGGAAGGCTAGCCAGAAAGCCTTTTCCTTTGGGGAATCTCAAGGTCATAGTCAAGTGCCTTAAAAAGATCTGCTAGAGACTACTTGGTTTTATAAGGTCTTACATGATATCAAACCAAACTTTACGAAAAGACAAATATTTTCCTTATGCTTTATACTTGCATTTTTTCATGTTAGAAATGATTACAGTTTAGCACAGATTTCAGTATTATCAGAAGCCTAAATATGTGGCTATATTGTAGAGTTTGCAAAAGAGAGTTAGATGGTCTATGTAACATTCAAGTGATCAGCCAGTAAATTAAACACTTTCCCTCCTCAAGTGAACCTGTTGGAAAATCTTCCTATGAATATCTGATGTATGATTTTTTCCAGAAAGTTAAAGAATCTGGATTGTTTTAAGGTATGAATCTCAAATTTCTTTTGGTAAAAAGTTAAACTATGCTGTCTAAAACAAAAATGTTTAAATAGTATCGGTATTGAGGAAATCAAGAAAGATATCAAAAATAATGTAAACGAATAATAATGTATTCCTCCATTCTTTCCCTTGTTTCTCTAGTTCTCCAGCCTGATTATTGGAGTAGGATAACATGTCATCATGATAATTCTCATCTCTCTACCACACATTCTCCCAGTTCAGCACAGACTGCTTTGACACAGTGATTCAAATGCGGTTCACTTTTATTTTATATTAAAACTGTGCTTTCAAGAATGTCTTCAAGATATTTATCTGGTACAATAGTCCTATTCACTTCGGTGTGACCATCATGAAAGTCCTTAACCTCATATATCCACTTGGTTAACCTCTAAACTAAGAAATCTTATTGCCATAAAACATGTAATAATATCAGTTATTTTGTTGCTCAGATTATTTTCAAATGTTTATCTTTTGACTGCTCAAGTGGAGAATAAGTGCTTGCCTCTGCCCCAATCTTTATTTTTCGTTTTTCATTTAGTTTAATGTATGATACCCACATAACTTTTTTCAATTAAGCATAAGTTTGTCCTAATAACCAATGCTCTATAGATATAGCTTAAATATACAAACAATATATTATAATATCTTAGTTAATATTGAAAAGTGAATTGTTGTCAATATGACATGATAAAGAAAAATATTCAAGAAAAAGGGGGAATTTTATTGTGATTACCTTACCCAAATCCTATTCCATGGGAGGCCTGGCCTTTGGGAGTTAGAACAAATTAGGAATCTGAACAGAAATCAACCAGAAAACATAGTGGTAAAAGGCAGGAGAAAAATTTAATCAATATCGCTGCATTGGGTAGCCCTATCTTTAGATGTGCTGACAAGATCTCACAATTATAAGGCAATGAAAGTGTAAGAACTACCACTCTTAGTCCATTCAGGCTGTGATCTTGCTGATTTGTCTCTCAATTCTCATCACACAGATTATCAGTGTGAAATAAACTGCCATTGATACTGCTAAGGGAGGCAATACCAGTGCAATATAATGAAATTGTTATTGTTGGAAGGAGAAATTCTCATTTATATTTCAGGATGTTTATCTGTCACTTGTGTGATTTGAAGGAGGAGGTGGATTGTTCCCAATTTCATGATCACTACTTTGTCAAAAGGTGATGTCAATCTCACCACTCTGCCTACAAAGGTCTACTGTTCAAGAAAGGTTTAAGGCAATGAATGAAGTTTTTCCGTGGTGTTCCAGAGAGCTGGAATGGGGTGTTGTATAATGTGGCAAGTGATAACCATGACAACATCTTAGCTACTTTTATCTTGTTTCTCCAGCCTTGGAGGGATATGGTTACTGGTCTGAGGTAAACACTACTTAAAGGAGTTTTGTATACATTTTGACTCAAAGATTACGGCAATTAAACAGAAACAAAGTAAAAGGACAGATGCCAAGCTTTTACCCTGCTGTTAGTTACACACTGGGCATTAAAACTTACTTTAGGACAAACAGCACCTAAATTTCCCTCATGGATTATTTAAAGATTTAGAACAGAATATTTTGCAAAACCAGTTGATACAACCATTCAGTAAATTGGCACAACTTCCATGTTTTGGAAATCATAGGTATCTTCTATAAAGGTTAAGTTTGAGGCTATAGGAATAAATGAAATTCTTACATTTTTTTCTTACCTATTTTGTATTTTATTTTTCTGAATTTTCATATATTTATTCATATGGACAAATAGCATGATATTTTAATACATGTGAAGATTATATAATGATTGGAATAATCTGTATATCTAGCATCTTAAATATTCACACATTTAAAATCCTTTCTTCTAGGTAATTGGAATATATTCAGCATTCATAAAAGAATAGTTCATTATTACTTAAATAGAAACAAGCCCACCCTCAAACCATGAAAGTTCCTTCCTAAACTTATCATGACCATATTCATAAAATAAGATGTTTAATTGACATCACATATTATTCATGTTCTTAATTTTAAAAAGATAATTGCTGTGGGTCTAGGTCATGGATACAAAAACATGGTTAGCATGCATCGAACACTAAGTAAAAGCTTAGAATAAAAGAGACAAGAGAGAAAGAGATAGACAGGGAGAAGGAGGAAAAATAAATACCAAATGAAAGACAAAGACAACAGGAGGGTAGACAGGATGGAAGGAGGGAGGGAGAGAGAGGGAAAGAAAGAGGGAGAGAGGAGATAAGGAAAGAATCCAGCACATTCAGGATAACATGGCCATAGAAATGATGTAAATATAGTACTTATGTTTGAAATTCTAAGAAAAGCAAATGAACCAGAAAGAAAAAAGAAAGGAAGGAAAGAAAAGAAAGGAAGGAAGGCAGGAAGGAAGGAAGGAAGGCAGGAAGGAAGGAAGGAAGGAAGGAAGGCAGGAAGGCAGGAAGGAAGGAAGGAAGGAAGGAAGGCAGGAAGGCAGGAAGGAAGGAAGGAAGGAAGGAAGGCAGGAAGGCAGGAAGGAAGGAAGGAAGGAAGGAAGGCAGGAAGGCAGGAAGGAAGGAAGGAAGGAAGGAAGGCAGGAAGGAAGGAAGGAAGGAAGGCAAGAAGGAAGGAAGGAGCAATATGCATGGAAAGGCCAAGGATGAGAGGGAGAAACAAGAATTTAATGAAAAAGCATAGGTATTTATGGTGTTTCCTGACTCAATTTCCACTGAATATTTCTGTTTATAGTGTAAGTCTATGCGACTGTGTCGAAATTTGTTCATTTCTCATCATTTGACAGGCTCTGAAAAGAACCCACTATGTCCAATGTCACTGCAGTGACCGGATTCATCCTTGTCGGGTTCTCTGATGTCCAGGAGATTCAGACTTTGTGTGGAGTGCTCTTCCTGGTGATGTACCTGGCAACTTTGATGAGTAACTTCCTCATCATTACTCTCATCACCTTGGACTTGCAGCTACAAACACCCATGTACTTCTTTCTGAAAAATTTGTCTCTCTTGGATGTCTTCCTTGTGTCAGTCCCAATCCCCAAATTCATTGTCAATAGCCTAACTCATAACAGCTCCATTTCCATCCTAGGATGTGCCCTCCAGATACTTTTAATGACTTCCTTCACAGGAGGAGATGTATTTGTCTTATGTCCTATGACCGCTATGTAGCCATCTGCTGTCCCCTGCACTATGAGGCCATCATGAGTGGTGGTGCCTGTATGCTAATGGCAGGCTTTTCATGGGCCACTGGGTTATTCTTTGGAGCTGTATACACAGCTGGCACATTTTCCATGCCTTTCTGTGGCTCCAATGTGATCCCACAGTTTTTCTGTGACATTCCTTCATTACTGAGGATTTCCTGCTCTGGTACACTGGTGGTCATTTATACAAGTATTGGAATTGGTCTGTGTCTAGGCATGTCATGTTTCATCTGTGTTATGATCTCTTACTTTTACATTTTCTCCACTGTGCTGAAGATTCCTACCAGTAAAGGTCAGTCCAAAGCCTTTGCCACCTGTCTGCCTCACCTCATCGTTTTCACTATTTTCATTTCAACTGGTTGTTTTGTTTATCTGAAGCCATCATCTAATTCTCCAATGACCGACAGGCTGTTTGCTGTGGTATACACTGTGCTGCCTCCGGCCCTTAATCCTGTGATCTACAGCTTGAAGAATGCTGATGTCAAATATGCTCTGAGGAGATCACTACAAAATGCCTGTTCATGGGGTTCATTTCATTAACACTGAAAAGTGTTTGATAATCTCATTATGCCTCACAGGTTGCAACAAAGTTTTAGGATTTTTATCTTTAGAAAGATGATAGTAAATTCTGTTGCTTTTCTAAGGAATTAAAATTCTTGAGGTTGGCTGGTATTTGATTTTGTTAGGTTCATATATGGAGTCATGATGCTTGTTTTTCTCTTCTATCACAAAGCCTTTCTAATTCAGAGTTCTAACTGTCTAAAATGACTGTGCTTTTCAGTTTGCATTGTTATTAATTTTGAGTATGTTTGTGTTTATGTGTGTTTGTGTAATGGGTACAAATTATGCCAGAATTTGTGTTGTAGTCAGAGGACAACATTCAGGAGTCAGTTCTCTTCTTCCACCATGTGATTTCCAAGGATTAAAACTCATGTAATTAGGTTTGGCAGCATGCACTTTTACGTTCAGAGTCATCTCAACAAGCCTGGATTGATATTTCTTTATAGTAAAATATCATGCCTAGTCATTTGATAAATCAATTCCTCTGTTTCATTCAGAGTAGGCAAACAAATGAGTTGAGATACTTAAATGACACCACCGCATGGAAAGCATGCAAGCTACCAAGACAATCACACTTGTTTTCCCTGAAACTCTGACTAGTTTTGAGGCAGAACAACTACATGGAAAGCAATACAGTGATCCCAGAACATTCTGGATATTTACCCCAGTCCATAAAGCAGAATCAGAAAAGATGTACAGAGTATTCCTAGAAAAGCAACCAGGCATTCTATAGCCATATGATCTATGCCTGTCTGGACCCAATGTCTATAATCCAGAATAGCTTTACTTCTAACTGTGTGAAGGTGATTGTTTGTATTTGAAGCTGTACAAAATATGGAACCTATTAAAATTGTAGTAGAAATCACTTGACTATGGCAGAAAACTTTCCCTTACTGTGTCTAATCTAGAGATTCTGTTTTATCAAAATAATATTTGAGAATCATATTTAAGTATCTAGAAAAAATCCAGTTTTCCATGAATTTTTTCATGATGCTATGCTCAATTTCAATTATGGTAAACTTTTATAATTACTCTTTATTTTATGTGTACGAATGTATTGCCTGTGTGTACATAGTGTACCCGTGATGTACAATGCCCACAGAGGTCAGAGGAGGGAGTCAGATCCCCTGGAACTGGAATCATGGACAGTTATTAGCCATTGGTAATTTGGTGGAGGCCTTGGGGAAGTGCATATTGCTCAGAGGGTTTGTAGTAGATTTTGATGACTGTAGAGCATATATCCATTCTTTTTCATATTAACTGATTGAGAGGGACTATAATTTGTCTCACTGTGTACTAGACAAAGATGGGATAGGATAATGACAAAGTTAGGCACTGACACAATCCATGCATGTCTCCTTACCTAGTAACCATTGATCAGACTGACTATAAAACATTTTTAGGGCTGGAGAAGTGTCTCAGCAGGCAAGAGCATTGGCTGCTCTTGTAGATGACTCAGGTTCTTACACTGGTGACACTTGACCAATAAGTGCTCTTGTAGATGACTCAGGTTCTTACACTGGTGACACTTGACCAATAAGTGGGAAAATTGGTCCCACCATGCTGAACTCCTGATTTCAATCACTATTTATACATGACTTTAGCTTATTCAACCTCAATACAGTCTCAGTATCTGATTTACAACAAAATAGGATTCAAACAAACTACATCATCCTGGACACGACTTAATCAACATCTGCTATCAAGCGAAAGAAGCAAGTTCTCCTTTTCCAGCATAGTCCTCCATGCAAAGTTGCTGGAAATGCTATTTGGTTTTTACTTCTTATATTATTTCAGTTTTTAAAAATAAGCTTGTGTTTACTAACCTTTTGTCTGTCTATAAATTATTTCATTGGTAAAAGCAAGAATCAAGAAAAGAACATGGTCTGACTTATCTGGCTGACCTCCTCTAGAACATCTTGGTGAAATAGCCAAGAATCTTAACTAAAACCTCTCTGCTGCTAGAGGTCTGAGGAGAACCATATTACAAGCTATATGATCACAGTCTATGTCCTTGGTAAGTAAACGTCTTTTCACTTGTTTAGATCATTTTCTCTGGCTTTGCCTGCCGCTTGCTTGTTGCATTACAGTTTGGCCTCTCTGAAGTCAGACCCAAGTAGTTCCTTACTGCATGAACAAGTCAAGCATGGAAGAAACCACCATTTATTCTGCCTAACACCTGCTGAAACAAGAGAATGAGATGGAGAGGGAGGTTCTAGAAGTGTGAAGAACAGTACGCTAATGAAATCAGTGACAGAAATACTGTAAATCTCCCTGACCATGGAGTATATGTAATAAGTGTAGCATATACAGAAAAGTGTGTGGTGTGTAAATGACATGTGGTGGTTGAATGAGATTGTCCCCCATAGGTTTCAAGTACTTGGACATTTTGTCCCCAGTCAGTGGCACTCTTTTGGGAAGTCTTAGAAGGTGTGGTCTTGCTGAAAGAAGCATGTCACTGGCAGCAGACTTACAGAGTTATTATGCTTCACCAGATTTCCAGTCACCCTCTGTTTCCTGTGCCTGCTAGAAACTGTGAATGTTCTTCCAGCCACCTCCTGCTACCATGCCTCCCCACCATTATGGATTACCACCAATATGGAACCATAAGTTAAATAAACTCTTCCTTCTATTAGCTGCTTTGATCAGTGTTTCTTCTATCACAGCAACAGAAAAGTAACTAATACAACATATAAAGCAGTCACAAGATTCCAGTCATAGGGCCATTGAGCATTTGACATTTCTCCAGCACTGACCCACTTCCAATTTTATTTATTTGACCAAATTCCAATTTATTCTTATGTGTATGAGTGTTATGCCTGCATGTATGTAAATTGAACTCATGATGTGCAATGCCCATGAATGACAGAAGAGAGTGCCAGGTCCCCTGAAACTGAACTTATGGGCAGTAGTTAGCTGCCTTGTGTGTTCTGGGATTTGAACCTGGGTCTTCTGCAAGAGCAATCAGTGCTTTTAATGCTGTGCCAGCCCCTCCCTGACTTCCAATCTTGTAAGTGCTTTTCTCTATTTAAAAGGTACCCATATGTCCCTAGTCCAATGTCTTCTTCCAAGAAGGAAGTTCCTGGTACTCCTGGCAGTTGCTGACCACACACTGATCTATGGCTATGAGTTTAGCTGGGTAGTATGATTTATGGCTCTAACTTCTTAAAAACTTTCTACTCCATTTTTCTTCCTTTCTTTGCCTACCCATTTCACTTTACTTGGAGAGCTTCTTGGGCAAACTCCTAAAGAAATGACAAGCAGAAGCTTGGGGGGTCATTAGGCACAATGCATTCATTTCCCCCTTTTTACCCCTATAGCTCACCACACCTGATTGTGGAGTCATCAGGGATTGACAGTATAAATTGACTTTCACATTGCCCTGCTGGATGTCAGGGCCACAAAGCACATGCACCCACTGCATCTGGGAAGCACCTGGCTCTTGCCTGAGGACACCTGCCCCTGGTGCAAGCTGCTCATGAAGAATCACATTCCCCTTCCAACTCTCCATAAATAACTGAACTTGGAGTTGGAGAGATAACTCGATAGCTAAGAGCACAGACTGTTCTTGTATAGGGCCTGGGTATGAGTCCCAGCAACCACATAGTGGCTAAAAACCATACATAACTCCAGTTCCAGGGGAATTTGACACCCTTTTCTGACCCCACAGGCATTGCATGACACACATACACCTACGTCCATGCCAGCAATATACTCACACAAAAAGTAAATTAATAATAATAATAATAATAATAATAATAATAAAAGTAATTAGACTCATGTATGTACAAAGTCCCATCCCTCCACCCAACACATAATGGAAGCATGTTGTAAGACACCATAATATATGTCTACTGCTTACAGGCCAAGCAGACAGCAGCAGTGCAGGTAAATGCTGGTTATAGCCACCAAAGATGCCAACTAAACATAATGGTGGTCATGTGGGCAGCCAATATGACATTGGGTAAATGTGGCTGGCTGTCATTGTACTGATGAAGCAGTTAGGACCCACATGGCAGCCCTGCACCCATAAAACATTCAAACATCGTGGTTCCCCAAAACTTTCCCACACTCTTGATACTTTGTTTGCCCATATCTACTGTCTTTATTCTTTTGTCTCTCCATTTCATTTTCTGCTAGGCCTGCTGGGATGGTGGTTCAGGTACCAGAGAGTAACAGGAACAGTGGTGAAATATTTCTGCCCTTCTTCATACCTTAGAAGATCTCCAAGAGATGTGCCCTCATTCTAAGTTAGTGGTTAAGATGTCAAGGAGGAGATGCCAGTATGATGCAAAAGCTGACTTTACTGCCTGAGGGTCCCAATGCCTATCAGCTCAATATATTGGTTGCCTAAGGGTCCCCAAGGCTCATTTTCTTCCTTCTGGTCCAAAATATGATAAGGATGAAATTTCAAAACTGAAATCTCATCTCAGTGGACCTTGAGGTTAAAGATCAAGACACAAGCAGCTACATCACAAGTCAGCTGCAACACCCAGCATTATCTACAGGCTAAACTCCTTTTACTAGCACTAGGGAGCACAGGACACTAGTCAAGTCAGAGAAAGAAGTGTTCATCCATCTCAGCACACCTAGGTAACTTTGCTTGCACTTCCTGACCACTCTTCTGTGTTACAGTGCTTTGTTTATTTCTGCCTCATCATACCCTAACTGTAACCATCCTAGAAAAAATGAAGACATGCTAAATAGACATTTGAGATTTTTCTCTCTGGCTATCAGATAATGGAAACTAAAAAACGGGAATTTCCCCAGAAATTTCATGTTGGAAGAGGGAGAAGGCTGAAGTCTGGTACCAGCCAGAGGGGAAAATTGTTTCCTGGAAAAAGACCAACAATTTTTCAGATGACTTTACAGTATTTGGGATATATCTGACAGTATGAGGAGAACAAATACCTCCATCTTGAGTTAGACAATGTCCTTTGCTTTCTGTTTCTGTGATATGCACCATGACCAAAAGCAATTTGATGAGAAAAGGGTATTTTTACTTACACTTCCAGGTCACAGACTATCACTGAGGGAAGTCAGGGCAGTGATTCGAGAAAGAACTAAAGGCAGGAACCAGGGACAGAAGCCATAGAGGAACAATGGTTATAGGATTACCTTCTGTCTCATGTGCAACTAGTTTTCTTACACAGCCCAGACACACCTGACCAGGGGTGGTGCCCCCCACAGTGGTTGGGCCCTCTAAAATCAGCCATTAATCAAGGCAATCTCTTAGAGACATAGCAATAGACCAGTATGATCTGGGAAATTCCTCAGTTGAAATTCCCTCTTCCCAGATGTGTCAAGTTAACACTAAAATCTAACCAGCACAGGCAATTGGAGATGGCTAACTTTGGTTAAACTTGTATTATGAATTATGAATTAATGGCAAAAAAATCTCTCTATATATTAAGGGTTTAGACTCTAAGCCCTTCAATTGGGATGTTCAGGTAGAATAGCCTGCTAATCAAATAATGAGCTTTCATAGAAGCCCTAACACTTGGAATGGCCAGTCTTCAAAATTCCTTCTTGCTATTTGTGACAGAGAAACAAGGCTTAGCTTCTAGGATATTGACTGAACATCTGGGCACAGAACTGAGATCTGTAGCCTATTTCTCAAATAAATTGATGTTATGGCATCAGGGTGACCTTACCCCCCGAGAGAGAGAGAGAGAGAGAGAGAGAGAGAGAGAGAGAGAGAACAGGAGGGCCTATTTAGAAAACATGTGTTAATAAGAATTTCCAGCAGGTGCAAAGATGGCCGCACTAGACATCTGGAGAGCTATGAGTCCGCATAAAAAGGCTCACAGTGGTTGCCTGGGAACCCCAAAAGTGAACAGTGCTGCAATCAGTTATATAACCAGTATTGTCAAGAAACTTGTGAGTGAGTCCCTACACAAAGCCCTTGGGAATAACAGAACTTGCTCCTGCCTAGTGGCTACCTGCCTAGGTGCCTGTGTGCCCAGGAAAATAAACTATGTAACATTTTCCAGTGGCTCTATGAATCTTCTTTAATCTCCTGGCTCCTTGTAACCCTCTGTCGCTGGTCCTTAGTCTCCACACATACACCCATTTAAGAGCTGTGGCAGCTATGGCATTTTTAGTTGAATAAGCTTTTAAGACAACTATTTTTTGGCAATTAGAATCCATTATACCCCATCAGAATCTCTACTGCAATTAAAAATGGTATGCCTGTTTAGGCAGAAGTAGTATTGCAAAATATCCAGCAATCCTTCTAAACAAATCATTAGTGACCATGAAATTTGTGGAACCTCAAATACTGCCCCACTGATATCCATGGAAACTTCTTCTTTCTTAGCACATTTGTTTTCTGATGCTATCACCTCCTCCTGTGCCAGGTGACCTGAATTAATGACCAGCCCCTGGACAATTTGGAGGAGGTATGGTTTACTGATGAGAGTAGTTGTGTTTTAAAAGGAGAACTTAGGCAAGATACCAAGATACACAGTGGTGAGCAAAAGAGAAATATTTGAGACATTATCAGTATCTCCTCGATCTTGGCCACAAAGACTAAGCTAATAGCCCTAACAAGGTATTATTTTGGAAGAGGCCAAAAGGCTTAACATGTATACTGACTTAAAGTGTACCTTCATGAAGACGGAGAGATGTCTCAGTGGTTAAGAGCACACAGTACTATTAGGGATGACCCATGTCAGGCATCTCACAACTATCTGCAACTCTAATCAGGAAATCTGACAAATCTGACACCCTCTTCTGATCTTTGTAGGCACCTGCACTCATGTGCACATATGCATACATACACACACAATTAAATAAATAAACCTTTGAAAAACAAAATAAAGTATGCCTTCATGATCTTTCATGACCATGCTGCCATTTGTGAATAATGACCAGTAACAGTTCTTAAAACATAAGGCGCAGTAGATTTTATACCTATTGGAAGACAATCAGTTTCCCATTCAAAAGGAAGTCATCTACTGCAAGAGCCATCAGAAGGGCTAATATTGCCCAAGGAAATAGGCAAGCCAAAGGTGAAGTACACACAAAAGGCAGCTTGAAGGATCCCCTGTAATTTAGCCCTGTTACATCAAGGACATGATAGACAGTTAAAGTATAAACCCAGGAAAAAGAATGGGCTCCAGGACAAGGGGACAATCAAAGGGTAGCATAGATCTTTTCCAGGTCACTGGTCCAAGCTCTTCTGGCTTTCATTTTCATAAGGAGTCATTCTTAGCTTCTGCAAGTGTGACAGCACAGATATTTGAAGGTGTATTTGTCTGGTGGCCTTTACTGTCAACCTTTGCTTAGCCTATACCACAGCATTGTGTCTCAGAGGCCTTAAAGACAGAGTTTTGAGTCTAGAAGCTTTTTTCTCATCTCAGGAAGGCAGTTAGTGAATAAACCTGTTTTCATTCAGTGATTAAACTTGATTCTTTACTATCAACTACCATTTTTCAAATGTTGACTGTTCAGAGACTGGCAGATGGACCTTACATTCTTGAAATGATCTATGAGTTTATATATCAAAGTAATTTAATTATTTACCATTTTCCTTTCTTTAAAGGAAAAGAATTCATAATTATATGATTTTTCATTGACCTTAGAAAATTTTTTCTGTTTAAAGAGTATCTTAGAGATTTTATTTTATTTGCATCTTTAGCATCTGATTTTTGGTATAGATATTAATTAAAATTAAGTAGATTGATAGATTTTTTAAATGATTTGTTGAGGTTATTTATACAGAAATAATGCCTTGTCACTTAATTAATTATTGCTATTGTAGGGGAGAACTACTGACAGGTCTCTAAGAATAGCCATAGATGACAATTAAGTCCCCAAATTCCTCCTTCCCTATATTTCTAATATTTTCTCAAATCTCCTATGGAAAATGAAACATATATCTGTTCTCTTTGCCTTTGTGTTACTTTATGGAGAGGACAGAGTTGGGGATGCCATTGAAGACTCTCTGGTCACTGTAGAATATATAGTTACATAGGGAGGAAATTAAATTTAAGCCTTGGATCCTAACCTTTTCTTTCCTGGGCAAGAAGAGCGTCCCAAGGACGGATTGTTGAAAGTCTCTTTAGATTATTCTACCCTGAAAAGCTGGGCATTGTCCAATGGCTGATTTTTTGGTAAATCTATGGTTCTTTTTTTAACTCCATGAAAATTTAGACTCATGGAATCTCAAAACATTTGTAATGTCTTTTACAAAACAAATCTAGTTAGAGATGACATGATTGTATGTGAATTTTAGGAGACTTTATTAGGGTTGCTTTAAAATTTTCATTCTTTCCATTGTAAGTTCATTTCTGCCTGCTGGAGAACCATCAAGAGTGAATTAAACCCTAGAAGGCTTTAGTCTGATAGATATACAGTTGCATATGGAGGAGGTTTATTCAAAGCTTTATAATATATTTTCTATTTTCCTTTATGTGCTAGATATTATGGTCGTCAAGTGGCTGCTCTCCTCTGGCTATGGCCACTTTCCTGCTCTCTTAGTTCCCCTGATCAGTTGTCCGGTCCTGACCCCAGGGCTGGTGAGGAGACTGTGTCAGCGGAGCTGCATTCAGACACAGGAGACCAGGTTCAGTGACGCAGATCTGGTTTATTGCAGGAAGGCACAAGCTTATATAGGGGTAGTGGTCCAATCACAGCACAGTAAGTAGTTTAAAGGTGAGGTACCCAAGGGTGGTGATTAGGGAGTGGCAAGCTGTAGGCATCAGTCTCATGATCTGCCAATGGGAGCAAAATGTCACAAGGCATTCCTTGTGGCTTCAGCAGTTGGGCCATTGCCTCAGGCCTGCTGTATGGCTGTCAATAAGACTTTCACCCTAGGCTCAAGTCTGTCTCCCACATCTCCCCTTTTTTATTTTTAAAGGTGAGGTATTATTTAGAATACATAGCATATTGATATCAGTCCAGATTTATTAAGCAAAGTACAATGGCTCAGGGGGGTCATTGAATCAAGGGCCCCCTCCCTCAAAATGGCAAGCTTTCTTAAGAGCAGGTTGTGCCAACTCCATGCCAACCAGTGGGAGTCGAGATTCTTTGCCTCGGCATTGTTGTCCCCACCTCAAGGGTCACCCAGCATTATGGACTGTGCCTGTCTTAGGTTGTCCCATCTCTTGGGATCTTACCTGTCATTGACTACCAGCCCTCGAAGGGTGAGCCCCTTGGTATGGTCTGGCAAGGGAGAGGCAGTGTATCAAGCTTTAGCCTGTGGAAAGTCCTCTTAAGGGGCTAAGAATTCAATTAAAGCCGATGGAGCGGGGTCGTCCCATCTAGGGTAACGATGGGGATTAAGGAGTGGCAAGTTCTAGGCATCGGTCTCACAGTCTGCCAATAGGAGTATATATTGCAAGGCATTTCCTGTGGCTTTGGCAGTCAGACCCTTGTCTCAGGTCCATTGTATGGTTGTTCTGTAAGATTTTATACCTATGCTAAAGCCTAATTTTCATATCTCTAGGTTGGTAAGGGCAAGGAACAGCAGGTCCGTGTTTGCAGAGACATGCCTGGCAAGATCTGGAGGTAGGGCAACAGCTAACTGAACCAGAGAAATATGAGTTTTAACAAAATTATCAAGACCCTTAACAATGCAGGGTCCAAAAATCAGGAGTTAGCAGTAATGATGGCACACATAGGTGCTCTGCTTCCTCTAGCGTCTGCATTCTCTGGGGTCGGTGGTTGTGGAGGGAGGTTTTCCATCGCAGGCAATTCTAATGTTCCGGGCTGGGATCCAGATGGGGGCTGGAAGATTATCTGGAAATACACAAGCATAGCCTTGCCCTTGTGTTAATAATAGCTGTGGACCTTTCCATTCACTTGTGAGAGGGTCCTTCCATCTCACCATGGGAGCAGGAGTGGGCTGAGTGAATGCCCCCCATGCTTTATTGCTGTTGGGAGGCCATTGGAGTCAAATTTTAGAAAGTTTAATACAAATAGAGCTCGTTGTATAACAAAATTGGGATCCTTATAGCAGGGTCCTTTTCCCTAAAGCTACCTAGCTACTGCAGAGGAGAGTCTGGGCAAGACCCATAAGAGAGTCAAGGAGAGAAGAGGCAGAGGCTGGTGATTAACAATTAAGTGCTTGTCTAGCCAGCGTGTCTCTTGACTTGCATCAGCCAATGTAGATATGATGGAAATCATTGGCACCAAAAGCAGCATTTCACTTGGGGCACTTTCGCTGGCGAGTGTCATAGCGCGTCTTCATACACTCAAAGCAGAATACATGAAAACACTTGGTAAGCACTGCATCCTTTTTTCGCATATTACAGCAGGGACAGGTCAGTTGTGCCTTGTAGTCCTTTATC
Source organism: Nannospalax galili (assembly GCF_000622305.1). Taxonomy (NCBI): domain Eukaryota; kingdom Metazoa; phylum Chordata; class Mammalia; order Rodentia; family Spalacidae; genus Nannospalax; species Nannospalax galili. The sequence goes on along the minus strand of NW_008355786.1, from coordinate 1,774,398 downwards.
TCTTCCATCAGAACCTCATCACACTTCGGCACATTGTCTGACTTCTTAGTGGTCTCCAGCTTCCTTCGAAATCTAGAGATGTCCTTCTGGGCTCATTTGAAATTGAACAAATCCTTTTCCTTGGTGACACTGTTCTCCATGATCTCAACCTGAAAGTCATGGAGCTTTTTCTGTGCCATCTCCAGTTGCACTTTGAGGTCGTCTGCATGCTGGGCTGCCTCCATTGCCTTGTGCTTATTTATCTCCAGGGCTTGGGTCCTGAGGCCCAGCTCCTTCTCTCTTGTGCCAATGTTACTCTGAAGAAGGTGCTCCTCTTTCAGTTTCCTCACTACTTGTAACTGGGCATCCACCTGAGTCTTCAGAGTCAAAACCTGGTCTGCTAACTCCTCCTTTTCCTCTTTAAGCAACTTATGGATCTGATTGGACTTGATCCGCTCTGACATGAGCTTGAAATTTGCATCACCCTTCTCCCGCAACTGCTGCATTAAGCAGATATTCTGCTCTTGTATGTCTTCAAAGGCCTGGCCTGTGACATCCATCTCAGAGAGGAGAGCTTCCTCCTGCTTGGCCATGGCTGGCTTCTTCTGCAGGTACTCAATCTGCTCCTCCACAGGCCGGATCTTCCTCAGGGCATTCTCATCAGCCATTTTCTTGTTCTCTTTCTTCTCCTTATCCTCCAGATCCTTGAGTCTTTGTCTGAGATCTTCCAACTCTGCCTTAGACTTATTTTCAGCTGCCATTAACTGCACTTTGTCTCCCTTTTCCTTTGGGGCAGAGGGGTACATGTCGAGCAGCGACTTCATCTCCTTCTCCCTCTCTTGTGCTTTCTTGAGTTTAATCTTCAATTGCTTGATAATTTTTGCTTTCTTTTTGCTTCCATCATCATGTTTCCCACTCTCTTTATCACTGGTAGTTAGAAAAACCTCCATATTGCAGAGGATATCTCTCCCCCACAGGTTATGGGGAAGCCCTGCAGCTAGGAGCAGTTTAATAGCTCCTGTATTGCCATCTGGGTCAGTCCAGACCACGGGACGTTGGACCTGTAAAGTATTTTATAAGCCCCCAACACCTTGTATAGGGGGTCCAGGCTTATGGTGCCAATGAGACAAGTCTTCTTCCTGTCTAATTACAGCAATTTCAGCCCCTGTATCAATTAGACCTTTAAACTTATGGCCATCTAGAGAGAGTTGCATCCTAGGCTTATGCAAATCAATAGGCATCATCCATTGGACATGGGGGGTGTATTTCCTTACTTCCTCTCTTTGAGAGGCATCCTGTTGCCCATTTAAAGGCACCTTTTTTATGGGTTTACCATCTGCATCCACCTTAGATCTACATTCTCTTGCCCAATGAAAGCCTTTGCGGCATCTTGGGCATTTTGAAGAGGGAACCTGGCTCCTTTTGGCCTCTTTCATAATCTTATTAGGACAGCTACAACATTTGCCTTTTTCCAGCTTGGCCTGAGGCTGATGAGCAGCCAGTGCCTCATCAAGGGCCGCAGCATGGGCCTGAGTGGTCCCCACATCTCGGCAGGCCAGAATCCATTCAGAGACATCCTTGTGTCTAACGGGTCCTGTGGGAAGGCAACACTCTGTAGAGCAGCCTTCACATACAAGATCCTTGAGCAAGGCATCAGCAGCTCCCTGATGACTGATCTTTCTATTTATACTTTGTTGGCATCTCTCAACAAAATCAGAGAAATACTCGCCTGGTTTTTGTATCAATTTTGTTAATTTGGTATCACCGCAAGTCAGCATACTTCGAAAAGCACGCAACACGCAAAGCCGTATTTGTTCAAAGTAGCAGGGAGTTCCCTGTGCCTGAGCTTGGGGGGGTCTCAAAATTGCCGCATCCTATTAGAGCATCAATTCCAATGTTTTGGACATTGGCATTTCTATTGCGCTTTGCCTGTTGTTCACATTCATCTTGGTAAGCAGCTTTCCATAAAAGGAAAACACCTCCCTGTAAGCAGGCACAGGCGATATTCTGCCAATCATAAGGAGTATTGGCCGAATGATTAATTGTATCTAATAAGTGACCAAACCAGGGGGAGTGAATGCCATCCTCAATTGCTGCCTTACACAGCTTCCTCAAGGTATCATCAGAACATGGATTCCAGACATTAGGGTTCTGTTGTCCCTGATTGACAGTAACTGGGAAGAACTGTAGAAAATCTCCCATTGTATCATAGAACAGGGGCCTAGGTGGGAGGGGCTTCTAATCCTCCTCCAGAAGGGAGGGGTAGGTGGACTGGAGGGGAACTTCCTTAAAGCTAGTGCAAGATGGTAGAACGTAGCCATTGCCCTGTAATGGCGGAGCAGAGGCTGCCCTAACTTTCTGTTTTCCATCAAAGCTAATACAAGATGGCAGAGGGTAGCCACCACCCTGTAATGGTGGAGCAGAGGCTGCCCTAACTTCCTGTTTTCCATCAAAGCTAATACAAGATGGCAGAAGGTAGACATCACCCTGTAATGGCAGAGCAGAGGCTGCCCTAACTTCCTTTTTTCCATCAAGGGAGCTCTCAAATGCCAATTCCTTATTTTTTATAGAATCATTAACAGTCATATTTTATCAGAACAAGAATCCATTAGCTTTGTTTTAACTGGAAATGCCTGGGACAGGCCTTCCCCAGCATCCTGTTGTTGTATTTGCTCATCTATCTCCTTAAATAGGGGATTGTCCTGTTTAGGGGCTTTGGGGGAAACCTCCTGAAGGGAGGCCAGAATGGCTGAAATAATTGGGTAGAACAGCCCAGACTGTGGGCATCCCTCCCTGACTTCTCTATGCAGGGCCAAGAATAAAATGTAAGCCCATTGTTCAGGATCCAAGCAATAAGTATCTGTAAACCACTGGCAAGAGCTAGTACTTCACCTAAAACCTTAGTTACATCCTTTTCTGTTACCCTAATTTGCCTACTCCTGAGGAGAGAAACCAGTGCAGCAGCGCAGGTGCTGGCAGCAGCTGGATGACTATTCCCCATACTGGAGGTCACTCACCCTGCAAGATGTACTCAAAGGGACTCAGGAACCTTTCAGGAAGATGATCAGTGGAGACAGGAACAACACGCTACAGCTCCATGGGGCAGGAGGCTTCTTGCCCCATGTTGGGCGCCAGTTGTAGCCATCAAGTGGCTGCTCTCCTCTGGCTATGGCCACTCTCCTGCTCTCTTAGTTCCCCTGATCAGTCGTCCGGTCCGGACCCCAGGGCTGGTGAGGAGACTGTGTCAGCGGAGCTACATTCAGAGACGGGAGACCAAGTTCAGTGACGCAGATCTGGTTTATTGCAGGAAGGCACAAGCTTATATAGGGGTACTGGTCCAATCACAGCACAGCAAGTAGTTTAAAGGTGGGGTATCCAAGGGTGGTGCACAGTACAGTAAGTAGTTTAAAGGTGTGGTACCCAAGGGTGGTGATTGGGGAGTGGCGAACTCTAGGCATCAGTCTCATGATCTGCCAATGGGAGCAAAATGTCACAAGGCATTCCTTGTGGCTCCAGCAGTTGGGCCATTGCCTCAGGCCTGCTGTATGGCTGTCAATAAGACTTTCACCCTAGGCTCAAGTCGTCTCCCACAAGATATGTAAATTTTTCTGTGGTTACCCTGTAGTAAGATAATTCCTGATATTAAACGTTTATGTGCATTATGCTAGAGGCTAATCCACAGAAATGGAGATATAGTTCCCAAGGTTTACAGAAGTGTAACAAAGAAGTATACAACATAGAAATCTACGTAACTCAGAATTGGCAGTTTTCTTGATTACTATCTAAACTTGTGGTAGCATAGAAGGGAATCCAAGTGTTCCAGACTAATCTTTAAACTTCATACAAAAGGGGAAAATGAACAAGTTTCAGGAATCCTAGAACACTCTATTTCCTTGTGGTTATGCAATATCTCTGGCTCTTACAATCTTTCTGCTCCCTGTTCCACAATGGTCCCTGAACCTTGAATAGATGAGGTCTAATATAAGAGTCTTATCCAGGGACACACACTCTGCAGATTCTTATTCCCTACATTTTTGGTCAGTTGTGGCTTTCTAAGTTAATTGCTCTCTTGCATGAAGAAATTTCCCTGGTGAGAGATGAGAGATGCATTAGTATTCGCTGTGCCCAGTTCCAGATAAAAACCCAGCATAGAACTGGGTAAATCAGCAAGAAAACCCAACCTTAGTCAACAAACCATTGGCAGCTGATTATTGCTGGGCGAGGGAGAGTTGGTCTTCTTTAAGGGAGTGATGCTACATAGGCTGACAAGACTCCAGTGGATGAACTCACACTAAGGGGACACAAACTTGACTCTATGGACCTTAATATATATGACAGAATGTGTGAAATCCAGTGCAGGGGGCTCTGGAGGGATGCAGATAGGGAAAGAAGGGGTCTAAATATGATTAATATGTACAAAATGTACAAAAATTCAATAAAAATATATACTGTTAAAAGAGGGGGTGATGAAAGTAGGGGTGAATATTTGGAGCCCCTTGGATTTCACAGGAAAATTAATCCATTCTTCCAGGCATATACAAGTCCTTATGCATTGGTTCACAATTATGATTATTACAGAGGGAGGGAGGAAGGGTCAAAGCAGGGGGTATTTTAGAATGTTTCAATAGTCACTGGGTTTTTAGTTATCTTTGTAATTGAAGAGACATTTCAGGTATTCTACTGGCTCACAAGTGTAGGTGCTGTCTATCTTCTTGTCCCTAAGGAGGATCATAGGTTTCATCTTAGTGATAAGAACTCAGCTCTTTCCAACAGTTTTCCAACCATGAGGATTTTCAAAACCACTTGATAAGGTCCCTTCTATCAAGGACCCAAGTGTTCTATAGGTCTTTCCAGGTTTTTTTTTAAAATTTATTGAGCTTTTGTACATTTCGTACAACAATTCTTAATAAAATTAAGATACTGTCCCCCAACCATGCCCTTCCATCTGACCTCATGTTTTTTGCCATACATGTTAAAATTCTATCCAGTTAAGCATTTATACCCTGATGTCCGTTGGTGCACATTCATTGACTGGAGTCTAGTCAGCCTAACTAGATATCATAAGTAAGGCTTACTCTCCTTTATTCAGTAGTAATCAGTTTCCACTCATATCCAAACTAGTACTGGCCAACCACCCATTTCTCTCGCTCCACTCTGGGCCTTTGTCTGATTGAGCTGACCCCCTCTTCCACAATGGTCCCTGAGTCATGGGTGGGAGAGGTTTAATATAGGAATCCTATCCAGAGGCACACATGCTAAATTCTCTTATTCTTTAAAACTTGGCTAGTTGTGGCCTTCTGTGTGCATTGCACTCTGTTGTATAAAGAAGCTTCATTGGTGAGAGTTGAGGGATGCACTAGTTTTCTCTCTACTCCTCCTTAGGTGTAGAGGTTCAACTGTAGATGTGTCACCTAGGACTGGGAAACTTTCAGACATATATTGTCGGTGCCTGACCAGTTGTGGAATTCTTTAGTGGCCTCCATCTATTGCAAAAAAAAAAAAAAGAATTCTTTGATGAGTGGTGTATGGTATACTGCTCTGTAAATATAAGGATCCATATTTAGTATATGGTAAGAAACTTCATTTATCTAGAGACATGACAGAGATAGGGTTTTCTCTAGGATCTATGAGGATCTATGACTTCTCCAGCCATGTGTATTTAGTTATATTTTCAGTGCCACCCCTGAGATCATTCCCACTGAGAGGGCTTTAAGTACATTAGTTCACCTTGGGGCTGTATGGCAAGGAACACAGTACCAGACAAGAGAGACCGCCCTCCAAGTGGTTGGTGAGAGCAGTCCAAGAGATCTTAAAAATAACACAGACCATTGCCATGACTCGGTTATCTCCAAGAACTGGATGATAAGAACCTACAGCTGAAGTCAGGACATACTTCAGATACAGGACTTGGAGCAATAAAGCAGGAACTTACCTGGAAGTCTTCTACCTGAAGTTTAGCTCGCATAGTGCTAGATATGCAAGTTGCTAAGGGACAAAATCAATCAATGGTCCTACCCAGCCCTAAAGTCTAATAACCATAACAACTGGTACAGTAAACTACTTATTTCCAAATTTTAAGGAGGATTCAATTCCCAGTGTTCATAATCCTTGAGACCCTACCCTTGCACTTGGGTATAACCTTGTTCCCAATTTCTACAGGATTTGTTGGTGTTACGTTAAGTTTATTATACTTTGGGACATCTTATTGGCCTCAAACTCTGAGGCCATACCTAGTATTAAGAATAACCTTCCATATCATAGCTCCTAGAGGCTGAGTTTGTGTCACACTTTGGAGCTCTTCTCATGAGGTAATGGCTTTAGCCATTTTTCAGAGTAGTCTTAGCAAAGCTTTACTAGGTCCTGTTTAATAGTATTATTATTTTCAATTTTGCCTTAGGACCATGGTCTCCAAGCACAGTGTAGATGACATCTTATTCCCAAGGCCCTAGATATAAAGTGTGTCATCTTCAACACAAATAATGTCCCATTGTCACTCTGTAATAAGTGAAGGAGGCCAAAGTTTGGAATAGTTTCTTTTATGTGGATCTTTGCCACTTCAGTAGCTTTCTGAGTCCTAGTGGGAACATTTCTATCTAGCTGGTAAGTTGCCTATATACAGCAACAGATACTTGAAGCTGGTGCCAGAGTGCACATGGGTAAAGTTTACTTGCCAGTTCTCATCTGAATAAATTCCTCTCCTTTGGGTCAATTCAAGGACAAGTAGACAATGGGAACAGGTGGAGTTTCAATGTATGCAAATACTGCAGGTTTCATACACATTTTTTATTTTGTTGGTCAGTTGTTTTCCTAAAAGCAGTCCAGTTTACATCTTAAGAAGGCATCTGTCTCCAAATGGAATAAATCATATATTCCTGGGAAAATAGATTCAAAGTACTAGAGGCCTTAGTTTTAATCCCAGGACACAATACACACCCCAATCTACATAAAACTAAAAAAATAAAAATAAAACCTGGAGGAAAATTAAATGCTCATTTAAAAGACAAATATACTAAACTCTGAAAAATGTCTCCTCATACATTAGTTGGTATGATAATTCTACAATTAAAAAGTTTAAAAGTTAATAAATCATGACTAAGATAAATAAAGTAGACACTACCTCCCATTTCTGATATAGAGAATTCTATAATGAAAAACGTGAAAAATAAACTGTGGTAAATAAGTGTGGGAAATTGTGCCATTGTTAAATGGAAAGCTATTTCTATGCATGTAGACAAATTGTTCTTTTTTAAAATATTTTATTTATTATTTTTATTTTATGTGTACGAGTGTTATGCCTGCAAGTAGGTAAATGCACCCTTGTCATGCAATGCCCATGGACGACAGAAGAGGCTGTTGGATCCCATTGAACTGGAGTTACAGACAGTTGTTAGCTGCCATATGGGTGCTGGATTCAAACCTGGGTCTTCTGCAAGAATAGTCAGTGTTCTTAACTGCTGAGCCATCTCTCCAGCCCTGACAAATTATTCTTTACAAAATCTAAAAATTTTATTTCACAAGAGTAATAATTTTTTCATATCAATAAAGTTTTGCAATGCAAAATTTTTAATTTTTTCATTGTTGAATATTCAGCTCCATTTTAAGAATAGAGCATCTCAAATCTACAACCTTAAACATTTTGAGAAAATCAGCTGTGCTATAAATCATTTTCAATACTTTGGGCCAATGGCTGGAGATGATGCATTGCTAACTGATCCCTTAAATTCAACTTTCTTTGATTTTGTTTGAATGGGGGGGAATGCCAAACACATGCTGTATCACTGAATTGAAACTCAGTCCCTTCCTTTCATTTTCAGACTTCTTTGGGTTTCTTATTTCATGTGACCATCTAATGTACATTGTCCATTGAAGAAAAATGACTATCTCTTTTCCAAATTGCTGTAAATGTTCAATATATATACACACTAAATAAATATCCAACCTACTCTAGTAATTCTGCAATTTATTTGCTTAAATGATTGAAAAGTTTCTGAAACTACACATTCAGAAAGATTTACCCACAGACCATGTCTTTTGGAAGTAGCCCTAAGTACCCCAGAGAGACAATTAATTATATCCCAAAAGATTCGGCTCTACATAATCAGTTACTTAATAGCAAATAGCTTTCAATATGAAGTTCATTATGATAAAGTAAGAAATATGTGAAATACTGAAAGGGAAGTTGAACTGGGCAGGACCAGATGGAAAAGGCAAACAAGAGACAGAGAAATTATGAGGAGTTTAAACAAGCAGAAAAATTATGTTTATCGAAAAGTGATTAATGCAAAAAGAAAGTGTATCATGTGATAATGAAATAACCAAAAGGACAGGGGAAGAAGGACACACAAGCAAGGGAGCAAGGAGGTAAGGAGAAGGAGAATAGCTTTAACAAAAAGTAAAATATGGTGCTTTTAAACAAGGAACATCATGAACTAATAAGTTGTGAAAACACTGTCAGAAAACAGTGTGTGGTGTTTATGAAGTTTAAAGCAAAAGAGCCACTGGGTAAGCAAAGGAAATATATTACACCCAATATATTCTTTTCAAAGTTATTCTTTTTTATAATGACAAATTTATACTATGTGAGAGATTTGCTGCAAAGTGTGTCAGTATTTCAAATTTCCTGTAAATCAGAAACATCTTAAATGTAACTATTTTCGGTAAAGAAGTCTGTTTCTAAGAAAAAAAATTGTTACATATTTAAAATTTAGTCTACCTAAAATGAACTTAAATTATTTATCATATACACTCAGTAAACTGTTTAAAACATTGTTTCTGTAAAATAAAGTACCTTGTTAATTTTATTTAGTTGGTTTTTCAAATTTTTATTGAATTTTTGTGACTTTCATAATATCATCTTTTTTGACCTATGAATCAGATGCCAAGAAGGATCTGTGAAAAAATCCTTCAAAGCATTGTTTTAAAGTTGTATGAAATGTACAAAAGCTCAATAATTCTTTTAAAAAAAGATATCCTATTCAATGTACCAGGCATGGTAATGCACCCCTTTAATCCCAGCACTCAGGATAATGGTTTATTTAAGTTTTTACAGTAATAGAACGAAAAATGACATAAATCAAGGTGTCTTTAAAATACCTTTGTAGGAACTTCAGGTAGGCAGAGAAGTGGGGACATATTCTACAGGCTTCAGATTGTCAGGAGCCATAGGCCCCTACCCCAAGAAATAGCAAGACCTGATTCCTGGCAAAGCTGTTTTTCAGACATCAAGGCTGGCCTGGTTTGAGATTAACCAGATGACTATACTTGAAAGCCTCTCACAAACATGTTGTTCTAACCTGGGCACTTAATGCCTGAGAGACTCCCTCATTTTTCATGTAATTGCTAAGAAACTTTGGTATTATTCTGTAATCATACAAGTGTAACCTCTTAATTGATTTATAACTTGCTATATAGAATTGTGGTGTTACTATGGAATTTACTCTGTGATCAATTGGTGTGGTGTTATTGCGAT
>NW_008355786.1:1751349-1760418 GCF_000622305.1 Nannospalax galili | reverse complement strand
ATTGCTAAGAAACTTTGGTATTACTCTGTTATCATACAAGTGTAACCTCTTAATTGATTTATAACTTGCTATATAGAATTGTGGTGTTACTATGGAATTTACTCTGTGATCAATTGGTGTGGTGTTATTGTGATATTCGTTCTGTTAATTGAATTGCTCTACTTCAATGGAATTCTCCCTGCCAACTTCCCCCTCTCCTCCCTATAAAAACTTTGTGTGAATGTTCATTAAATGAGACTTGATCAGAAAGCCTGTCTTGTCTCCATTCTTCGCATCTCTTGTCCCTTTCCGTCCCCCTTTCCTCCCTCCAGAAACCCACGCTGACTGTCTTGCGGGTCGGGACATCAGATGTTATATGAACACATATTAGTCTTTAGGTTAATGAAATCTGGGGGCTCTTTGAGCATTTCAAAAGGATTTTACCTGATAGTTACCCATATATTGAGTCAAATGAGTGGGGACAATATAAATGTGACTAATGATACCCCAAGATAATTTGGCTCTGGTCCTGTCACATTGTGTTCCCAAAAGACATAGAATTTCTACTGAGTCCATCAACCTTGTAGAATCTTTAGCACAAGTGCAACTTTTCTGGGAAATTCAGTTAATGATAGCAGTAAAACCAAGGTCATAGGTTGTATGAAGATCATATTGGGTATCAGCTAGTGTCTGACAAATCAGATTTCAGCCAGTTGGCTACTGTTCAGGAGGAAAGTAATATCCCATTGCAATGCACATGGCTGGCATTGCTACAACAAGAATAGTTTAAGAAAAGAGATGACATATATTTAATGCAAATTTCATGACACTGGAACATTCAGAAATTAAGACCCAAAAAGAAATCCCCCTAAAATAGTGGATTTTCATGGACCTCATGCAAAGACATGACAGGGGACCAAAAGATAAAATGGTAGTGGGTTGAGAGAAATTAATTAAGTTTGTTTGCTGAGACTCTACTTGTTTACTTGTGTGATGTTTCTTCACCTTCAGAGGTACCTTCCTGCTTCCGCAGTTGTCTCTGTTGCCTGCATCTTCAGATATCCTTCAGGCCAAGGTACCATAGTTTGAGGTTTCATGTTCTGAGATCTAACAGCACTCCTAGATTTAAATATAAGCTTAAAATGATATTCCTTTACTATGGTTTAAAATGACAAATGAATAATACCAAAAGGTATTAACTTTTAACATTATCACTTCAACAAGAACAGTTGTTACTCTGACCAATATATAAATATGTTTGAAAGTACACATGTTGAAACATAGTTAAATATAATTTTAACAATTTGGAAAAAAACATATTATTTAGCATTTTGTCTTCCTAAGAAGCATATTTTTCTTTCTATTTCTTTTCTGCATCATTGTTAATATCTAAAACCATTTTCCACCTACAGGATAATTAATAATCTAAATTATTATCTGTTTTACCACTGTAGAACATGAAAAATAAAACTATTTTTCCTATGCTCGTTGTAGATTCACTGACTGGAATCTACCATAGACAGTAAAAAGATAAATTACCAAAGGAAAAATACAGTCACTTTTATTAACATGTGCATCTCATCTGCACATTGTAGGGCTCAGAGTAACCAACTCAAAAAGGTGAAAATTTCAAAAATTGAAGCATCTTAACAAAATAGTTGTTATATTTTTATAAAAGTGCCAGAACAAAGAAAAAAGAATCAAACTTCTGAGGAATGGGCAACTTAATCTAGAGAAAGTTAGATCTGCAATATTTTGTCATTTGAATTCCTCAGTACTCTCTGGGATGATAGTTTAGAGTCATTTAGATGATAATCACTCACTTAGCCTCTGGAAAAGAAGAAACCACAGTGAGTTTCCTTTATGTCTGTGTTTCCCCCCATTTCCTAAAAATCAAACACTAGAATATGCCAGAGTAACATGTGTTGCGGTGGCATATTGATTCCCTTCATCACATAGTCAAGTTAGAAAACTCATGTCAACTCCCTGACCTGTGAGATGGCTCAGTTGGTAAAGTGCAACAAGCATAAGGACCTAAATTTAACCCCCAGGACCCTTGTAAATGCCAGGCATGGCAGCCTACATCTATAATCCCACTGTATGGACAGGCAGATCATGATGGATGATTACCCATCCAGTCAGGCCAAAACAGGAGTTTCAGTGTCACTAAGAGACCTTGTTTCAAAAAACATAAGGTGGAGTAGTGATAGAGGAAGCCACCCAATACCGAGCTCTGGCCTACATGAATGGTTATATTGGTGACTATACCCACATATATGTGTACACATGAACAGTAGACACACACACACACAATTGATAAATAAATGAATAAATAATTTGGCATATACTCATTCAGATTTATGGGAGAATGTTTTTTTTTAAAGGGGAATGCCACAGCATTCCCCAGCATATAGACCCCAGTCAGCGACTTCTTGAAACATGTGGAATGCATAATTTCAATCGCACTGCACGTGACTGATTGGAATTTGCATGCTGGTAATGTGCTTTGATGCCTCTTCTGCCCAATGGAGCTGAAAAGTGCTGACTAGACCACAGAATCCCCCTGTATTCTAGATAATAGGATCCACTGTGTTGACGTATTTATCTTGCAAATCTATTTTGAATTCTAAATGCTTTTTGGAAATTGGATAAATGCAAGAATTTGAGATTTAATGAGAGAACTTGTTATTGGTGAATTCAAAAGGATAATGGTGAGGACAGGACAGTCTTATTCCCTGGGATATTCTTAGAGCAAAGGCACCAAAATCTGTATTATCTTTCTTCAAACACCTGCACTTCAAATGGTGGCTCTAGTCACAAGGAGATTTATTAAGAATAGAATTCCAAGTGACCTGCTAATATGTGAGATCTGTCCTCAAAATTAGTGTGTAAAACTAATCTAACATTTTTGTTTTATTTTTATTTTATTTTATTTGTATGAGTGTTTTGCCTACATATGTGAGAGCACCCATGTCATACAATGCCTGTGGAAGACAGAAGGCATTAAATTCCCTGAAACTCAATTAAGGAAGGTTTTTAAACTTCATGTGGGTACTAAGAACTGAATCCCAGTTCTCCAAAAGAGCAACTATTGCTTTTACCTGCTGAGTCATCACTCCAAACCCATAAAGTAGTATTTTTAAAGAAATGCTGTCAAATGAACTTTTGCTTTTCATGTGTTCTCATTCGCAAGTGAGGAAGACATGTCTCTGATGCAAGAAGCCATTGGCTTAGAGTCATTGTTCTGTATGATTTTATTATTACTGTTATAATCATCATCATCACTATCATTATTTGGAGAGAAAAATGTATCATGTCATTAAATAGAGCAGGTCAGTGAAAATAAGTCATTTTGAAACTAGATTTTTTCTTAGAGTTGATTACTTATTTCTCTTGAACACATAATGTATGTTAGAAAATCAGTTTAAAACCTATCAAATTTGATTTTGATAAAATTTTTAAGTTAAGCAAATTTCTGAACAATAGCAACAACAAAAAAAAACCTACATTTTTTCACTGAAATGCCATATGGATGGCGGTTTAAAACATAGTGAGTGAAACAGTCTTTTGTGGGCTGGCAATGGAATGTGATGGAGATAGTGACTGGATTGAACCTTGGATCTGCAACAGAACTATCAGTGGAAACTTTGCAGAATCCCAGAAATTCTTTGCATTTTAATTTCCTACATTTGTTGGTTGTATTAATACATGCTCCATGCCTCAAAGGGCAGAGTTCCATGAATCACTTTTTTTCAATTTTCTAGGACCGCACAATTGAACGAAAGGTCTTGCTGGGAAATGTTTGTTTCCTACTGAAAGCCATCACAATGATTACACACAATGACACTCTAACCCAAGACTTTCTCCTGCTAGGTTTTCCTGGGACTCAGGCTCTTCAGCTTTCTCTTTTCATGCTTTTCCTGGTGATGTACATTCTCACCATTGGTGGTAATGTGGCAATCTTGTTATTGGTGAGTACCTCTCACCAGTTACACACCCCGATGTACTTCTTTCTGAGCAACCTCTCATTCTTAGAGATCTGGTATACCACAGCTGCAGTCCCCAAAGCCCTGGCCATCCTAGTGGGAAGGAACCAGACAATTTCATTTTCAGTGTGTCTTTTGCAGATGTACCTGGTTTTCTCATTAGGCTGCACAGAATATTTCCTCTTGACAGCCATGGCTTATGACCGCTACCTTGCCATCTGCTCTCCTCTACACTACCAGGCAATCATGAACAGTCTTCTCTCAGCACAGTTGGCTGTGGGGTCCTGGATCTGTGGCTTCTTGGCCATTGCTGTGCCAGCCAGCCTCATCAGCACCCTGTCCTTCTGTGGCCCCCATGCCATCAACCATTTCTTCTGTGACATTGCACCCTGGATTGCCCTGGCCTGCACCAGCACACAGGCAGTGGAAATTGTAGCTTTTGTGATTGCTTTTGTAGTTATCCTGAGTTCCTGCCTTATTATCCTGATCTCTTATATCTACATCATCAGCACCATCCTGAGGATCCCCTCTTCTAGTGGTCGAAGCAAAGCCTTCTCCACTTGCTCTTCCCATCTCAATGTGGTGCTTATCTGGTACGGGTCCACAATTTTCCTCCATGTTCGCACCTCCATCAGAGATGCTTTGGATTTGTCTAAAGCTGTCCATGTTCTCAACACAGTGGTGACTCCAGTTCTAAATCCATTTGTCTATACACTCCATAACAAGGAAGTCAGAGAGACCCTGTTTAAGAAATGGAGGAAAGTATAAACCGCCTGCAGTGCCATGGACATATTGATTGTAAGAGGTCTCCATCACTAATACAGAGATTGCAATGATAATGTGAATATCCTGAGTGCCATGGATATGGTATAAATGGCCTTCCTCGCTGATACATGGATTACTATTTTTGTAAAATTTTGTTATCACTTAAATGAAATTTCCATAGACTGGTGTTGGAGAAATAAGGTGTATGAGAAGTTGGACAAGTTTAAATAAATAAAAGCATACTTAAAATCAGAGGGAAGAGTCATTCCAAGACAGAATTTTCCCATGAATGAAATATAGTAATATAAAAACATGAAATGAGAAACTGATACATAAACGTGTCACATTTTCTCCTAGGGACAGTGAACAAAGCAATCCAAAATATTTTTGATAAAATGTAAGCAGGAATATACACAAGCTTGAATATAGCAACAGAAAGTCCCTTTATAATTTTATATAAGCCTTATAATAGAAAAATCATAGATTATGATTACTAACCAGTCAATATGCTTAGAATTGCCAATACTTTAAAAACGAAAAACAACTATATTGTTCTTGGGATCTAAAGTTCAATGATCTGGTGCTACCAAACAAAACAGGAGCCAGAAGTTGGTGAGAAGAAATGGATTTATATTTTGTCAAAAATGTGAAACAGAAAGTGTCTCAGCTTCCCTCCACTTTGCCTATAGCATTCTTACAATTTATAGAAAACTTGAAAACAAAGCCAGATAAAATACATATGCAAAGTCAACTGTGATGTAAGTTATCAGTACACTGAGGTAAGTCTTTTTTCCTGGAAAACAGCTCCTCCACTGGTGATATAAAGGCCTATCAGCCCCAACAGGTAGTTTTCTGGAAAGATTCTGAGTTTTTGAGTCTCTCACATAATTCCTTTTTTTTTTTTTTTTTTTTTTTTTTTTAACAATTCTTCATGACCGAAGGGTTTACTGTACTGTCATTTACTGATGTGTTTGTATATAGATTCCATTAAGGGTTCCTGAAATGCATAAGCAAAAATTAAAGAGTAACATGCCTATATCTGAAAGAAACAGTATGTGCCAAATTCAAGTAGGAATCATTCGTAAATCATGGGATGAGAAGAGGTTCAGTGTCAGGTAGGCACAAATTAAATGTTCTTAGTCCTCAACGTCTTATCTTCAGTAACTTTTTGAAGGGCTTTCACAAGTGACCCCCATTGTTGGGTTTTGAAATAGCTTATGATTCTGAAGCCCAGGTGAGCCTCACACTACTTTGTTGCCACTAGGTCCCGCATGATTTCATTTTTTTTTTGTATTTTTTCTTTGAAATAAGATCTCCCTGTAGCCCCAGCTGGCCTGGAACTTGCTACATAGACTAGTCTGGCCTAGATCTCACAGAGATCCACCTGCAGACTGATTTTTCTCCTCTGGATGCTTTTACAGTATCTTCTGATACCAGGAGAGCTAATCTTCAGGGAGGAGGCTTCTATTCCAAATCCTGTGTCTAAAGTGTGGCCTCTCTGGAGCAATAGGGTCTTAACCTTCCAGTTCTGGGAAACAATCAAGGGCTGTGGCAATAGCCTGTATGATTTTGGGAGTATCTTGAACTATCTTGACCAGCAATATAAAGGGAGGTTTCTTCTGCCTAGCACTGATTTTTTTTTATATAGCCTTCAACTATACACTTGCACTCATTTATTTGCTGTTTGTGTATTTTTCAGTAGGACTTTGACTAATCCATTTCTCTCTGGTTTTTCATACCATATAAGCATTATTTATCTCTCCTCTGACTCCCTCTGTATAACTCTCTCTACTCTCTCCCAAGGTAAAGTACCTTCCATTTTCCCCATTTCCTTTTGATAACATCTGTCTTCTACTATCCTACTCTCTCAAGCTCATTCTTTGTCTTTACTCCCCTGCCATGATCCTTTTTCATTTTCTTGACTCTTGTAATTACATCAGAATATATAATTACATCCAATATTTGGAATTAAGATGCACAAATAAGAGAGAACATATGCCACTTATTTTTCTGATTCTGTTACTAAGTATAGTATTTTCTAACTCACTCCATTTACGTACAAATTTCATGAATTCTTTTTTAACCACTGAATGGAATTCTGGTGTGTAAATGTACCACATTTCCTTTATGCAATCATCAATTGAAGAGCATTTAGGTTATTTCCATTTCTTAGCTATTGCAAAAAGAACAGCAAGAAACATAGTTGAGTCTGTGATTGGATGTGACTTTGTCAGTTCCTGAGATGTCCTTAAACTTTTCTTATTGTGTAGGTGTAAATTACTAGGCATCCTTTTATTTTCTTATTTTATTGTATTAGTTTTTAACTGTCTATTTAATATACATATAATTTCAACCACATGTATTGTGCTTCGATCAAATGTACCACCCAGTCCTTTGTCCCAAATTCTTCCCTTCTCCCCCATCACATTTTCCAATTAAATTCTTGTGCCATTTTTTAAACCTACTAAATCTAGTGAGTGTTATCTGTATATGTATCAGTGTGGGACCATCTACTTTATTATAGATAGCATTTCAGGATCTAGAACCCTGAAGAAAACTATCCCTCCCTCCTCCAGCAGACATCAATGCTAATAACTTCTAAGTTAGGAGTAGAATTTCATCAGCCCCTCCCCATTAACCCATCCATGTTAGGATTTTGGATGACTTTATTTGTCTTGTGTAAGTAGTCACAGACACCATGACTTCATGTGTACAATGGCCCTGTCATGTCCAGCAAATTCCTTTTTTCTGTTATCTCCAATTCTTCTGGCTCTTATAGTATTTCTCACTATTCCATGAAGATCACTGAGTTTTATGAGTAGTAGGTATGATATAGATGTTCTATTTATAGCTTACCACTCCATAGTCTATTACTCTCTACATTTAGATGAGTAGTGAGTCTCTTTGTCAATCACTATCTACTGCAAAAAGAAGATTCTCTCATGAAGGTTGAAAGATATACTAATCTACAGATATAAGAATTTAGGGAACAATTGAATAATATTTCCATTTAACATAATAGTATTATGTTTTCCAATAGGGTCACTTACCCATCCCCAAGGTTTTGGACTTTTTAATGGTACCACGTATGAGTTCTGATTCTGGAGAAAGTGTTAAATTTGATCAGATAGTTGTTGGTGTGGTGGTTTGAAGGAGAATGCACCACATAGGTACACATTCACATTCAGCCCCATAGGTTCCAAGTATTTGAACACTTGTTCAGTGGCTCTGTTTGGGAAAGGTCATGGAATCTCCAAGTTGTGTGGCCTTTCTAGATGAAGTTTATATCTGGGAAAGGGCTTTGAGAGGCCATGTTTTCTGTCTTAACTCTCTGCAAGTGTTCAAATATATATGTTCTCAGTTTCTTTAAAGATGCCTCTGCAAATATGCCTCCTTGCCATGATGAACTCCTTTCCTTCTGGAACCATAAATCAACTTTTTTTCTATAAGTAAAATGGGGAGAAAGAGGGTACCCTAGGGGGTTCTTAGTCTGATTTATTTAAAAAAATTAATAATAGACCCAAGCAGAAGCTTTTACAGTTTTATTGGACTCTTAAAGAAAAATCCTCAGGGAAGGCAAGCTGTTCAGCTGCCTTGAGGAGGTGAATGGTGGGAAGAATGAAAGGAAATCGTGAAGCAATGCAGATTTAGAGCCTACATGGAGGTCAGACACATGACAGACTCACAGCCACATTGCTGGGCAAAGGAAGCTTTACAGAAAAAGTGAAGAAATACAAGATGCTAGGGGCAGCTCAAAACTTTAAAGAAAGCATGTTTAGTAAGAAAAGCATGAAGAAGAAAAGGTGAAACGATGCTTCCCTGAAGGGTTCAGGAAAGAGGACAGACTTATGGAGACCTACATGACTCTGGCTGGTCTGGAAGTTCTGCAGAGATCTGCAGCTAGTTCCAGGCAGGAAATATTCACTACCTCATTAACACAACGGGTATTCTGTCCATTTATTTAGCATAACTTTAGATGAAACTGCCTTCCTGGGTGTGGCTCTATCACCAGGTAATTGACCAGTGGGACTGAAAAATTGGGTCCTCCAACAGATAGATGACATTTTTTATAGTTTGGACCTGTTAGGGTCCGTGACTCGGTGGGTCTCTTCAGGAGAACAAATGCATGAGTATGGAGATGCAAAAATCAAGCAGAGTTTTATTAGGCCAGCTAGCTGGGGCCGACCGTCCTTCCAAGACACACAGGTCTGGTTGGAGCAATCAACCCCGAGGCAACTTCAGGTAGAGATTATATATGCTCCCACAACTGTTACACAAAAGCCCATGCTTATACAACCAATAGTTTCAAAGCAAGCATTTCACAAACCAATAACTTCAA
>NW_008355786.1:1749086-1751012 GCF_000622305.1 Nannospalax galili | reverse complement strand
GACCAAGAGATGGACAGTATCGATCTTTTCCTGAACAAACCTTAGTAGCCTATTTATTATGACTAATAGCAATAGGATGATTAGAGGTCCTGTGACAGCTGAGAAGAGAGTTGTAAACCATGGTCTATGCATAAACCAAGACTCGAACCAGCTTTCATTACTTTCATACTCCTTGCGCCTCCTCACCAGGTCTTTTTTTAACTTGGTCAAAGATTCCCTGACTGACCCTGTCTTGTCTACATAGAAACAGCATTCTTCTTTTAAAGCTGTGCATAGCCCGCCCTCCTTTAAAAATAGGAGATCCAAGCCCCTTCTATTTTGTAGCACCACCTCTGATAAGTGAGAGATTGCTCCAGGTCCGACATCATTTGCCGGAGCTCTTCCAAGTCCCTGTCAATTGCTAGCCTTAGTGCCGTGAGCTCTCGTGTTGCTAGGACTGCGATTCCTGTCCCTGCTCCAGCTATCCCCACGGAGAAGAGAGTTCCAATAGTTAAGGCAGTAATGGGCTCCCTCTTCTTTCGGAGTGGACTCTGTTTTTCCTCCCAATAGGAGAGGAGGGATTCATGAGAGTGGTATGAAAGATGGGATAAAATGGCCACAAGTACACAAAATTCATTATTAGCATTAAATACAGAGGTGGATAGGGCTGGGGTGAGGCCCGTTTTTTAACAGAGCCACCAGCCCGAGGTGGGTATAATCCACTACAGGGCGCGCGCACTCTCTGGGCGCACTCCCAGAATGGCACTGCGGATCCGCAGGCTCCCCCGCCATGTGTCTGGAGGAAAACTGGTCTGATCCTGCGGGCTTTTCCCGGTGGCTCGGGTCCTATGTCTCTGGAAGCTTCTCTGCTGCAGGAGCGTTGTCCTGCCGAAATCCTGTCCCTATTCCACTCGTGTACTTTTCCTCAGGATGCGAGGTCCACTGGCCACCTGGACCTCACGGGAGAAGTACGAGGACAGCGAAAGCTAGGATGTCTGTAAGTCGCCCCCCCCCCCTGGAGAGGCTAGGTCACAGGTAGTAAGACACAAGACTCAAGACTTGGCTTAGTCTGTGTTGCAGCTTTATTGTCTCTGCTCTCAGTGATTCAGCAGCTCTGCGACTCAGCTCTCTGTGTCCCAGCTTTCTGTGACCCAGCTCTCTGTGTCCCAGCTTCCTGCGACCCAGCTCTCTGTGTCTTAAGAGAAAACTAGGATACTTATACCATGGGAGTAGTGGTAAAAGCTTTGGCTGTTAGATGCTTTGTGAGGCAATCCATACCTATGGAAGTGGGTTTCTGCCAGACTGCTGTCTGCCTAGAAAAATTACAGGAAGGCATGGTACCTTTCAGAGCCAAAGGCCATGTTTATGTTATGGCATTTGTGGCGGACACTTCAAAAGGAGAGACAGGAAAGATGCCAGGAAGACACCCTGCTATGAAAGGAGGCCTCAGCACATGATCCCGAGCTGCATGAGCTGTCCGGTCGTGAAGGGACTTCTACTTTGCATAACAGAGGTCTCCAACATCTCCCTCTCTTTGATTTAAATATGAAGAAGTGCCATGACAGCCCTAAGGGTCAACTCATTTTATCTCGGGAGAAGCCAAAGTTTGATAACTGACCACGACCTGTTTCCTGTAGTGATTTTTAGCAAATGGCAGTAACTGTCAGCAGAGAAATCTTAAAATACAGTGAGCAAGCACAATACACAGCATTATCAGAGGGTAACAAGGGATAGGAGCCAAGGGATTGCTAAGCCATATAGATTACAAAGTTTTAAGAGTGTTAACATTGGTTTCAACATTTGATTCAATTACAAAGAAACAGTACTTTTCCCAATATTATATAGTCACCATGTCCAACAGTTATCAAGCCCAATGTTCTTTTATTGTGAAGTACAGTTCTGGTGAGAGAGTTCATTTGCTGTTGTTGGAAAGGCTTCAGGCTGTGT
>NW_008355786.1:1747113-1748974 GCF_000622305.1 Nannospalax galili | reverse complement strand
GGTAGGTGGGAAGAAAGTTAAACTTGTTTCAGGACATAGTATCTGGTCCTCTGTCTTTCCTGTGGAATAACATTGTAAATTAACACAGACTTGGCTGCAGCTGTGAGCTGTTGAGAGACATGAAATTTAGCTGTGGGGTACCTAGAGAATACATCTAAGAAGAATTTTGTTATTACTTTAATGATCCAGCGATTGGCACATGGATCTGATTCTTTCCTAGAAAAGTAAAATCTCTAGAACATGGTATTAGGGAGAGTAGGGGCTGTCTGAAGTTTTGGTGCTAAGCAGGGTAAAGACTGCCATGAGAATGACAGAAAAAGGAGCTCCAGGAGGACATTTGTTTCGTGCAGTTTCCACTAGGTCATGGATATCCCTCCACGTGATCCTGTGTGGCTTTGGGTGACGTCTCTGCCTCTTTCTTTTCTTTGTCTCTGTCAGGGTCATGCGAGCCATCTTCTTCGTGTGTGGGGAGATGTATGACATTTCTAGCTGGAACCCAGATAGGTTTTGGTTGGTCCTGTGGAAAAACACAAGCAAATCCTCTCCCTGTTGTTAACAATGGATCTGGTCCTTTCCAAAGTCCATCAAAGGGGTCTCTACATTTAACTATGATGGGTGGTACTGGGTGTGTTTGAGCCCAGTGTCGGGTGATGGGAGGAGCATCTGTCCCTCTATATACATGAAGTACATTAAAGGTAAACAAGGCTAATGTTAACTGAATATTGGGAGAATATGTTGTTTGAGCCTGTCTTTTTAATTGGTCCTTTAAGGTTTTATGCGACCTTTCCACAATGGCTTGTCCCTGTGGGTTGTAAGGGATGCCAGTGTGATGGGTGATTTTCCACGCTTCACAGAAATTTTTAAATGATGAGCTGGTAAATGCTGGGCCATTGTCTGTCTTTAATTGTGCAGGGAGGCCCATAATGGCAAAGGATGAAAGCATATGATTTATCAGCTTTTTAGAACTTTCACCAGTTTGGGCGGTGGCCCAGAGAAAGTGAGAGTAAGTGTCTATAGTTACAAATACATATTTCTGTCTGCCAAATTGAGGGACATGAGTTACATCAATTTGCCAAAGGCCATTAGATTTCAATCCTCAAGGGTTGACACCCATTTTTTGTATAGCTGGAATTTGTATTAATGATGCACAAGAAGAGGAGGTTCTAACAATACGCTTAAGCTGCTTGAGGGGAATGTGGGGAAACCTGAGATGAAGCCCTTGTAAATTAATATGAGTGGCATGGTGGAGGTCTTGGGCATCTGATATGCTGGCAGGGAAAGTTCCAGCGGTGGCCACTTTATCTGCTATGGCATTTCCTTCAGTAAGAGGTCCTGGGAAAGAGGAGTGGGACCTGATATGCTGGACAAATAATGGAGTCACTCTCTTTTGTAATAATGTGGAAATTTTAATTAGTAGAGGTGAGATGGGGTTACCATCTATTTTTATAAAGTAACGGCCTAGCCATGGGAGTAAATTAACAGCATAACTGCTGTCAGAATAAAGATTGAAGGGTTTATTGATTTTATCAAGAGCCATATAGATAGCAAAGAGCTCTTTAAACTGTGGGGATTTATCAGATAGAGGCTGAAAGTATATTATAGGTGGATCATCAGGAGAGTCATATATGACCAATGCAGCTCCTTTTTTTCCTCCATCTGTAAAGGCTGTAATAGTCTCTTTTATGGGCTTGTGGCAGAAGAGCTGAGGTGGGAGCCAGAGAAACACTGGAATAACTGACATCCATTTATCCTTGAGATAGTGATTATCAATTTGTCCTGGGAACCCTATTAAGCTAATTGCAAAAGAGGAGTGATGTTTTAAGAGCCATTGTACATCTGATAATGGGAAGGGGATAATAAG
>NW_008355786.1:1736710-1742515 GCF_000622305.1 Nannospalax galili | reverse complement strand
GTTATTGCATTAGGAGCATAACTGGCTTTGGGATGTTGGAACTGTGCCTACACACATGCCAGAGGCCGAGACCTGGGCAAGAGTAAGTCCCCATGGTCTCCCATCCCAATAGGTGGGATGAGAGTTGTTGAGAGTATAGGAACTATTTATCCTGAGAGCCTCACAAAAGGGTGGGGATCCTGGGTAGTACAGCCAACATGGGCCAGTAAGAGAGGGAGTGGTATGATTAAGGGTTTCTACTTCAGCTAGCACTGTCTCCCACATAGGATTGCTGGAAGTCTGTGCTTTTGCAGCCATCCCTGGCCTTTCCATGGCTGGAGCTGCTGTCGTTGTGGTGCCTAATGGCTTGAAGGTGGGCCTAGGAGACCCAGGCGGGGGAGGTTGGGGCCTCAGATGAGGGGTATTTAACACCGGGTTAGGTCCTACCTGTGACCTAACCACTGCCTCGACCTGAAGGTAGATCTGGAACAGGAAGCCCATCTATCCACCTTTTATTCTTTTTTCCCTTTGAGGTAAAGGTGATTTTAACCTGGTTGGCCAGTGGAGATACTGTCCATTGGTTGTATGGAGAAGTAAACCTCATATCAATCAGGTCAGGGGAAACCTCCCATTTCCACTGCCCATCATTAACTTCCACACAATTCCATTCAGCACAGTAGAGTCTATCAGCACCCCCACAATTGCGCCTCCACCAACCTGTCCGAAAACCTGGGCAAGCAAAGAACCTGTTTGCCCTCAAAGCTTGGTGGTTGACTGTGGATGATGAGTCAACCAAAGCCCGTTTTTTCATATGATATTTTTCCTGGTGGTTTTTCTGGGGGAGGTAATAAAATTTCCCCAGTACAAGTTCTAAGTCAACATACAGATCTGGCCACCATGTCCACAATGGGGCCGTATGAGAGGTGCAGTTCCATTCCTCATAGGCGTCACTGCTTCGCAGGATCCATGTCTGACGTACCGGTTGGTGGGGGTTGATGCTCCAGGCTCCCGCTGACACCACTGTTCTCTGGAGGGCCCATAACAGTGAGCTCATCATCAGGAATCCCTTCATTTTTGGCTCAGATGTAGCTTTAAGGGATTAGCAGGATTTTGCCGCACCTCCCACTCCTTCACACAGGATTCTGGGTCCTTGAGAGGCAAGGCCTTCTGAACATGGGTGTGGTGGACCCAGGGATTGATGACATCGACCTGTCGGGTGGAGCCCCTTTGGTGCTGGTCCTAGCTCTGCATAGCTCTCGCATCCCCCAGTGATCTGATGCGCGGCCTCGTTCTAGTGTGGAAATACCAACTGTGCATGCTGAAAAAGACTGAGCAACTTCTTCCAGCCTAGATGGGTGGATCTGTGTAGGTTGATGAGCATGTATTTTCCTAGTACTTCTGGTAAGATCATTCTACCTTCCTGGTCCCTACTCCAACCTCCCTCCTAAGGCTTTTCTCCCGGAGCTTGTTTTCTTATCCACTCAAGGTCCCGTGGGGAATAGTCAGGGCTGGGAGATACGGTGGCGAGTGCATGTATGGGTACCTACAGAGCTTCCAGCACAATGGAGTCTAAGAGGGCTTCCCTCCTTGCCTCTGCATCAGCAAAGTTGTTATCAGGATTCTTTCTGGACTGGTGCCCAGGCACATGTATAACTGCCACCACCCTCGGCTTTTCCACAGCTGCTAAGTCTTTGGACTTCCTGCAAGTTCTTCAGCTCCTTTCCTTCTGCGGACCAGAATCCTCTCTCCCGGTAGATGGCGCCATGAACATGCACAGTGCCAAAGGCATACCTGCTATCCATGTAGATGTTGGCTCGCTTGCCTTCTGCTCTCTCCAGTGCCTCTGTGAGAGCAATAAGTTCCTCCTTCTGGGCTGAGGTGCCAGGGGGCAGGGCTGCACTCCAAATGACTTCCCCCTCGTGCATCACTACCGCTGCTCCGGCTCTTCTGGCCCAATCCCGCACAAAGCTGCTTCTGTCTGTATACCAGGCCAGTTCACTATTTGGCAGCTGCGTGTCTCTCAGGTCTGCCTGTACCGTACCTGGATGATTTCAGAGAGAACGTCTCTACAGTCATGGATGGGGGTTGGCAGGTCTGGGTCTGGCAGGAGAGTGGCAGGATTCAGGGTCACCGGGGCGAAGGTGATTCGAGGAGAGTCCAGCAGGAGCCTTTGGTAGTGGGTGAGCCTGGCATTTGTCATCCATTTCACTGGAGGGTGCCTGAGAATCCCCTCCACAGTATGAGGGGCTGTCACCCTCAGATCCTGGCCAAAGTGCAGCTTGTCAGCTTCCTTTACCAGTAGGGCAATGGCTGCCAAGATGCGCAGGCAAGATGGCCATCCCGAGGCCACTGGATCCAGCCACTTGGACAAGTAGGCCACAGGTCTCTTCCACCGGCCTAGTTGCTGGGCCAGGACTCCTTTGGCCACTCCCTTCTTTTCATCTATGAACAGAATGAAGGGCTTTTCTGGGTCTGGCACAGACAGGGTGGGGGCCTGGAGAAGAGCTTCTTAAAAGAAGCTGTCAAATGCTTCTTGCTGTTCCTGACTCCACTTCCAATCCGGTCCTTCTTTGGTGGCTTCATACAGTGGACGGGCTATCTCTGCATACCCTGGGATCCAGAGTCTGCAAAACCCAGCTGAGCCAAGGAATTCCCTCACTCCCCAGGGAGAGGAGGGCACAGGAATGGTCAGGATAGTCTGTTTTATGGCTTGTGTCAGCCATTTGGTTTCTTCCCCTATCTTGTACCCCAAGTAAACCACTGACCTCTGGCAGATGTGCGCCTTTTTGGTGCTGGCCCGATATCCCAGGCTGCCCAGTTCAGCCAACAGGTTCCTCGTAGCTTCCATGCACTCTTCATGGGCTGCTGTAGCCAGCAACAGGTCATCCACGTACTGCAGCAGAGTGACATGGGGGTGCCTTCTGCAGAAGGGCTCCAGGTCTTGGCTAGGTGCACCTCTTAGTTCCTGTAGCTCCTTGGACTATGCTTGTGCATCCTGGATTTAGAGGACCGTGAGCTTGATTGAGAACTGAATACTGTGCCCCAGTATCTACCATGAACCCAGTGGGAGTCCCCTCCACACACAGAGTTACCCAAGACTCGGGGAGGGGTGCCGAGCCCTGTCCCCATCAGTTTCCTTCTCCAAGGTGGAGGGTCCTGATAGGGCTCCCTCCTCCTTGTCCTCCTCTTCTTTGTGGGCACTCTCTCTTCCAGTGCCCATATCTTCTGCACAGGGCGCACTGTTCCCACCCTAGTTTAGATGGGCAGGGTCCTGCTTTCCAAGGCGGCTCAGGGCTCCCTTTCACTCCGGCCATGTATATTCTGGCCATCTCCTCCCTCTGCTTCTTCTTCTCTTTTCTTTGAAATTCTCTGTCTTCTTTCCTATTTTTATCCTGCATCTCCCATTCCTCCTTCCTTAGCCTCTCCTCCCTGTCCTCCGGAGACTCCCTAGCATTAAAGACCTTCTCTGCCTGTTGCAGCATCTCCCTAATAGAAATCTCCCCCAGATTGTCCCACTTATGGAGTTTTCTCCTGATATCGGAGGCTGCCTGGTTAATAAAAGAGAGGACTACAGCTGATCTGTGTTCCTCTGCCTCTGGGTTTATAGGGGTGTATTGCCTATAGGCATCAAATAGCCTTTCCAGATACGCGGCTGGGCTTTCAGTTTCTCCCTGAACAATTGTTTTCACCTTAGGCAGGTTAGTGGGCCGTCTTGCAGCTACCTGGAGGCCAATCATCAGAGTCTGGTGGTAGACCCGGAGACGCTCCCTACCTTCTGCCGTCCCAAAATCCCAATTTGGGCGTGTGAGGGGGAACACCTCATCGATGGCAGGCTGAAGGGTAGTGGGCCTCCCATTTTCTCCAGGGACGTTCTTCCTGGCTTCATTCAGGATGCGTTCTCACTCTTCTGTTGTGAAGAGGGTGCGAAGTAGCTGCTGGCAGTCATCCCACATGGGACAATGGGTGTACATAATGGATTCTACCAAACCTATTAGACACTTAGGGTCTTCAGAAAAGGGAGGATTTTGGGTCCTCCAATTGTAGAGATTGCTACAGGAAAAGGAGATCGCTAGAGGAGAATGGCCAGTACTGATACTGCTGGTCATCTGGGCTGCCGATTGCTCGTATCAGCAACACTGGCACAGCCCCTCCTGTGGTGGAGGAGGGGGCCTTTCCTATTCTGTCCCTATTTCCCTGAGACCTTAGCTGCATTCCTTCTGCCTCTTCAGGTTGTCCACCCTCTCCTGTAGAGGAGTCTGGGGAGGGGACAACCACTGGATTCCCATGGGGACCCCCGGCTCCATCCCCCCTCCATAGGCTGCCTTGGCTTCTCCTCCTCATGGAGCTGTATAAGGTGGCGGCTTCTCAATGGGCAAAGGGGGGTAGAGGAAGGAGCTCTCGGGGAGAACTGGCGGAGCACTAGGATCACCGCCTCTGTGACTAGAGGACTTCAATCCTTCCTGGGTGACCATGATGGAGACTTTTGGTGGGCAAGCATGGGGCTTTCTCACTAAGAGGGGCCTTAACCAGGATGGGGGATCCTCTGCCAGATTCTCCCACAAAAGGATATCGGGGAGTTGATCCGGGTGGCCCTCTGGGTCAGGCTGGGTAATGACAGCCTTGACCTTGCTGATGGTGTCCAGGGAAAGGGACCCCTGGGTCGGCCAACCTACTCCAAAGGTGGGCCATTCAGTTGAGCAAAAAGTGCCAAACTTACCCTTCCTGATGCCAGGGCACAATTTCAAGGCCTGCTCTTTCACCTCTGAGAAATGAGAGAGGATTAAACCTTTAGGAGTGGCCTGAGTCTGGCCCATGGTGGAGGTCACAGAAGAGAGAGAGAGATGAAAAGGGAGAAGTGAAGATGCCACTCTAAACAATGATGGCCAGTAGGTGTGCTTGTGGATGGGTGCCTGTCATGGCCCAGTTTTTCTTCTGTGAGGGACGACAATTTATCTGGGATTCATGCCTAGGACCCCCTTATCCTTTCACGGGAGTCTTTCAGCGGCGGGCGCCCTAATGGCTTTTATTTGCTCGACCCGTGCCCACGGGGCTTTCTCAGTGGCTGGAGAGAGGGATGAAGAGGAGAGGGAGATACAGATAAGGGGTCTTGTCTCCACCCGTGCGGGCAGTCGGGGTCTGCCAAGAGGGCTAAGAGCCTTTGGCAGACATCAGGGAGTAGCCCTGATCAGAAAACCTCAATTGCTCTTTCGCCTTTAACGGTCCAACGCGAAGACTTAGACTGAGAATAAAAGGAAAGAAAAGGAGAAGGGAAGGTTTAAAATAGAGGGCATAGAGAAAAAAACAAAATCAGACCCCCACCTAGTAAGACAATTAGCACAACAATCAAGCACACGCACCACATTGAATCACACTTGTGCGGACCAGTCCTCCTTTCACTCAGACGCTCTCTGCACTCACCACTCTCACTTTCAGGATCCCTGAGACTTCTCGTGATTCTCCCAAATGGCGTCCACTTGGACTGCCTCAGAGTGACGAGCTCGATTTTTTCCTCCTCAGGAGCCAGATTTGATGTCAGGCTTCCTTCCTAGGGCTGAGACACTCAGACCCTAGGGCCAGGGCTGGTTACCTGGACTTTCACCTAGGTGCCGGGACTTGAACCCGGACTTCCTCACTCAGGATTACTAACCCAAGACCAGACACGAGATGGCGACTCTCACTTTATTCTGGATTTTACAGACACGAGGGGGCGACCCTCGAATTACACTGCCCTGTCCAGAGAAAAGAAACTCTGCCTCCGTTCGTCCTTTGTTCCCCCAGAAGCCCCCCCGAATCCTGGACGAGCCCCCAAAATGTTAGGGTCCGTGA
>NW_008355786.1:1725932-1736492 GCF_000622305.1 Nannospalax galili | reverse complement strand
AAAAATGTTACAACTCCCTTCAGGTGTCTCAATCGTGGAGGGATGGGTATATGTGCCTGGCGTGACCCTTCCCTGTTATCTTGTGTAAGCAGACATGCCTACGTGACACAACACAGATCAGACAGGTCAGGCTCTGGGGGCTGCAGCACTTTCCCCTATCTCTGGATGCCTATGTCTCCAGTTGAGTTAATCAGTTACAAGCAGTAAATTCAACCAAGCAGTAAATTCCTCTTTCCCTAACAGACCAGTTAATTTATGGGGCTTATTGATACTCTAACATAAGTTCCCTTGGTTGTGATGTTTTGTCACAGTAATAAATAGATAACTAATACAGAAGTTGGTACCAGACAGTGGGCTATGATCTGAAGAATTTGACCATGTTTTTCCTTTTTTAGAGGAACATGGAAGACTTT
This sequence comes from Nannospalax galili, assembly GCF_000622305.1. Taxonomy (NCBI): domain Eukaryota; kingdom Metazoa; phylum Chordata; class Mammalia; order Rodentia; family Spalacidae; genus Nannospalax; species Nannospalax galili. The sequence goes on along the minus strand of NW_008355786.1, from coordinate 1,736,079 downwards.
GGAAAGTTGGTATTAGTAGAAGCCAATCTTGAGATGTTCCAGAGGGAAATGGAAAAAAGAACTTAAAAGCCATTGATATATTTTGGCAAGCAATCTGATTTCCATATGCTTGTGGCCTAAGTACTTGCCTGGAGATAAGCTTAAAAGTAATGGACTGATTTCTCTGGTGGAAGACATTTCAAGGCAGCTTAATGTTGAAAGTGTGTTATAGTTATTAACAGTTAATATTATGCAGCTCTACAATGAAACAGAGCAAGTAAGGTAGAAAGAAATAGAAAATGTACTGTTTGGAGAGAATAAGAGCACTAGGAGGACTGATTAGTCAGCTAAAGTGTGTTCCTGAAGAGAGACTCCCATTGTTAATTAGATTAGAGACATTAAGGAGAGGCCACAGAATTTTTACTTCATCAATGGAAAGAGTGCCCTCAGTGCAAGAACTAATCCAGCTGAGATTCTAGGTTTTGAAATGAAAAGATATAATAAATTTTCTGCTCCTAAAAAATACAATACAAAAGCTGCTGGTGATGTGACTGAGGGACCTAAATTCCATCCCAAGCTCATGGCAGATCTTAACAATGTCATTCATGTGGTGCTGGCTTTATAGGCATGAAAAACACAGGAATGAGGGAGCCATCTATTCTTCCTCTGTGGTTTCAGACTGCTGCTGAGGCCAAGCAATGTATGGCAGAGGAGTCCCTGTTAAAATGTCCTGGGAGGCCAAGAGGTCTGGCTTTTTTTGCAATGAACACACCAAGATGTTGGAGGTGCTAGACCTGTGAGACATTTGCAAAGAACTGCATACAGGGAATACAACCAGCCCTAAAGAGTGATGCATGCTGCAGGCAGCAAAGCTGGAGTTGTGGAGGCATCTAAGCCCTGACTTAGGACTACAGGTTTTGGTATTTTCCCTGCTGGGCTATGGTTTTGCTTTGTCTCTGTATTTTCCCCCATTCCTCCCTTTTGGAATAGAAATATGTATTCTGCACGATGGTGTATTAGAAGTATGTAATTTTATTTTTGATTTTACAGGGTTAAGAGTTAAGTGATTGCCTTGAGTCTCAGAAGAGACATTGGAATTTTGTATAGTTGTGTGACTGTTAGAGACCATGGGGACATTTAAAGTCAGACTAAGACCATTTTTCTCATGCTATAACCATGAGTCTATGTGGGTCATGGAGTAGAATGTGTTATTTTGAATGAGAATGTGCTACTCCAAGAAGTTTAGAAGGTGCGGTATTGCTGGAGGAAGCATGTCACAGGAGGTTGGATTTTAGAGTTCATAGCCTTGCCCCACTTCCAGGTCTCCCTCCCTGCCACTTGTGCATGTTTGAAGATGTGAGCTCTGAGCATTCTTCTCTTGCTGCCTCTGCCACCATTCTTCCCTCCCATGGTGGAATCAAATCTCTGGAACCTTAAAAAATATGAATTATTCATTTTATAACTTTCCTTGGTCATAGTGTTTATCATAGAAGCTGAAAATTAACTAATGCAGTTGGTTACTTCCATAATATTTGTGCCAATTTTGCTTGTGGGGGGGCTATCTTATCAGGCTAGTCATTATAGATTTCAGGGTTCACTTCTGAGAATGATTCCGGAGTAGTTTCCTCCCATGGTAACATACATAGGACCTTCTGGCATTCAAAATGCTAGCCAGTAAGGATTAAGCATCCAGATTAGTACCAGGTTGATTTCTCCATATTCCACTTCTCAAGTATGTTGTATTCTGATAAAAACTATTATCAACAATTTCTGAAGCATCACAGGCAACAGCATATAATATTTGAGGGTTTTTATGGGGCACTTGATGACTAACAAATTGAAAAGAGTTAACTCACAACCTGTCAATGGTTTTTTTTTATTTGATTGCCTATTTTAGGGTAACTACATTTCAACTCCTTTGATACGTGCATATGCATATATTTTAGGAAAATTCTATAGTAGTAGGTTTACTAATGGATTTTTCAAAGGTCTTTAATATTAGTTATCCCTCAGCATACTTCCTCCTCTACTTTGTCATTCTATCCTCCATTGCTTTTAACCCTTCTTGTTCCATTATTACCCTTTCTCCATCATAAAACATTTGGTCTATCATGCTTCCATTGAAATCTCACACACCTTTCCCCCCACAATCATAATGGAAAAAGTTAGATATCAACATCTATAGGAAATATAGAAAATACAAAAATTTATGGAGACTAAACTATACACTACAGAATGATACCTGTTCAGGAAAAAAATCAAAAATGAAAATTTAAAATATATGGTATGGGATGAATATGAAAACACAAGTGTTCTGGATAGCTTTAGTGGTCAACTTGACACACCTGGGTAGAGGAGGTCTAAATTGCAGAATTGCCTCGATTGGACTGCCTATGGGCTTGTTTGTGGGGCATTTTCTTAACTGTTGAATGATGTAGGAGATCCCAGCCCACTGTGGGCAGTGCCACCCCTGGGGAGGTAGGTGGTCCTGTATTATACAAGAAAGCAGATAGAGCATGGGCCAGGGGAGAAGCCAGTAAGCAGTGTTCCTCCATGGCATATGCTTTAGCTCCTGCCTCAAGGTTCCTACCATGATTTCATAACTTGGTTTCCTTTAGTGATGAACTGTGGCCTAGGAGATGTAAACCAAATAAATCCTTTCCTCCATAAGTAGGTGTTGGTCAGAGTATTTTGTCACAGCAGCGGAGAAGCAAACGATAACAACAATATATCAGAATTTGTGGGAAATTATGAAGGCAATCTTATGAAAAAAGTTTATATCACTAAGTACCTACATCAAAAGATTTGAGTGATCTCAAATTAATAATAATAGTGAACTTCAACAGCTTGGAAAAACAGGAAGAAACAACACCCCAAAACAATAGATTAAAAAAAAATCAAAATCTGGACTAAAAATAATAAATTAAAAATTGCAAAAAAATTTAAAAGAATCAATAAAATGAAGATCTAGTTCTTTTTAAAGACTAATACATTTGACAAGCCTTTAGCCAAATTAATCAAAAGGAGCAAAGACTCAGTTAATAAAACTAGAGATGAAAAGTGAGCCATTACAACAGACACTAAGGAAAGTCTGAGAATCATAAAAGCATACATTAAAAATCTATTTCACACTAAACTGGAAAACAAAAACAAATGAATTTCTCAATGCTTATCATTACCATTTTAAATAAAAATGAAGTAAATATTTGTAAAAGAACCACAGCAACTGGATGGTATGGTAGAATCATTTTTAGTTTTTAAATAGTTCTCCACATGGCTTTCCATAGTGGTTGCATACGTTTGCAATTCCACCAGCAGTGAAGGAGCAGTCCCCTTTCTACACATCATCACCAGCATTTGGTATCATTTGTTCTCTTGATCTTAACCAGTCTGAATGGGGTAAGATGGAATCTTAAGGTGGTTTTAATTTGCATTTACATAATTACTAAAGAGATTGAGCACTTTTAAGGCGTTTCTTAACCATGTTTATTTAATTTCAGACCTCTCTTTATTTAAGAACTCTCTGTTAAGGTACTTAGCCCATCTTTTATTGGATCTTTTATTTCCTTATTTCTTTGTTTTTTTAGTTCTTTGCATATTCTGGATAGTAATCCTCTGTTGAATGTGTACCTAGTGAAGATTTTCTCCCACTCAACGGGTTTCCTCTTCACTTCCTTAGTTTTGTTTTGTTTTTTGCTATACAGAAGCATTTTAGTTTACTGAGGTCCCACTTGTAGATTGCTGATATCCTATTTAGAATATCCTTTCTTACACCTATATCTTATAAGGTACTGCATATTTTTAGTTCAAATATTTCAGAGATTCAGGTTTAATATTGAAGTGTTTCATTCATTTGCAGGTGACTTTTCTGCATATGATCCAGTTGTACTCCTTCTTGACATATACACAAAGGACTCATCCTACTGTAGAGATACTTGTATGTTCATTTTTGTTGCTTCTCTTCTTCACAATAGTTAAGAAATGGAAAAAACCTAAATGTCCCTCACCTGAGGAATGGATGATAAGAATGAGGTGCATTTACATTTACACAATGGAGTTCTACTCATCAGTGAATAAAGAGGAAATCATGAAACTTACAGGTAAATGGATGGAACTAGAAACTGTTATATCAAGTGAAGTAACACAGATTCAGAGAAACAAGTGACACATGTTCTTCCTCACTTCAGGGTCTTAACAACAAATCCTTATATGTGAGTATATATGCTGATGGAACCTCAAGAACCCAGAAAATGGAAAGGAACCAAGGAGTTAAAGAGAAAGGAAGAAACTGCAGGGAGGGAGATAGTCAATAACAGATGCTACCAAGAGGAAAATAGGGATAATGGGGGTATACAACTGAGAAAGGATTAGGGAAGGACATACAAGGAACTATTAGGATAAAGTACAAGAAGGAACTCAAGGGGGGGTAAGACAAGACATATATTATCAAGGGGGAAAGGCAGAAAATGGGGGGTTCTTTAACTGGGGAGGGAAGAGTTTGGACAGGAGAGAGAAGAGAGATAAATAAAGCTTAGGCATTGTGAAAAAAACAGTGGAAAATATATGTTTAAAAAATCTACTGAAAAATACACATATAACATCTGAACATGTGTGCATGTGTATTTCTGAAGGCCATATAACAAGAAACACAGTGACACACAGACATTTAAAACCTCACTTTGAGTTATTGGTCAATATAGTCCAAGACACTCCAAAAATTATGCAAGACATTGCCACAGCTCTTGATTACCTCCCAGAACTTAAAGATAAGACCCTATTACTTAATACAGGACATAATTCAGATATAGGACCTGGAGAGATAGAGCTAAAACTTACCTGGAAGTCTTCTTCCTAAAGACTAGCTCTCATAGTTCTAGAGGACACTACTCAATCTATTAATGTAGAAAAATTAATCAATGGCCCAACCCCAGTTTCAAAGTCCAATAATTACAACAAACTATAAGAGTGCAGTACTGGCACTTTTATCTTGAGGGGTAATCAATGGTTATCTAATTAGACTTCAAGTCCTCCCAGTGGGAATGAACTGATGAGTGACTCTGTAAACACAGCCAAATACACATGGCTGGAGAAGTCATAGGTCCTAGAAAAACCTTACCCCTTTCATAACTGTAGAAAAAATAAAATTTCTTGCCATATACTAATTATGGATCTTTATTTTATAGACAAGTATATCACACATCACTAAACAAAGAAGTTTCTTTTTGCAACAAATGGAGGTTATCACATAGTTCCACATCTCATCACACAGAGAATATATGTCCAAAAGATGCCCAGCCTTAAATGGCACATCTACAGTGGAAGCTCTACATCTAAGGCTCATGCAACATAGCAGAACAGGGGGTAAAGAGAATGTCAATCCCTCCTTTAACTCACACCAATGAAGCTTCCACATGCAACAGAGTTCAATGAACCCAGAATGCCACATCTGGCCAAGATGTAGAAAATTAGAAACTGTAGCATGCATGACCTGGACAGCACTTCTATATTAAACCTCACTTATCATGGCTCGGGGACCATTGTGGAAGAGGGGCAGAAAGGCAGAAAGATTGGTAGATGAACTTAAGGAAGCATAGATCTACAGACCTCTGGGAACTCACTCACACGAACTTGCAGCAATGCTGAAAGCATGCACAAGGCCCATGCTGACTCAAACAGACAAAAACTCCATCATAAAACTGGAGAAATGGGTAGCAGGCTCTGATCTTTGCTGAAGAACTTTTTTTATATATAGAAGGAAGAGTTTATTTGAGTTTATGGTTCCAGGAGAATTACAGTTCATCATGGCAGAGAGGCATGGCTACAGAGATGGCTGGAGGAGGAGTGGAAGCTAAGCTCTATGTCTTCCAGTTGGCATAAGAAACAAGAGAATAGCTGGAGATCCAGCAAAGCTTAAGAATTCTCTAAGCCCACCCCCAGTGACATGCTTCCTCCAGGATAGCCACACCTTCTAAGACATCCCAAAACGGTGCCACCATCTGGGGACAAAATGTCCAAATATTTGGAGTCTATGGGGGACATTTTCATTTAAACCACCACATTCTACCCTCTGGCCCCCATTGACTCATGAACATATAAAATGCAAAATGCATTTAGACCAACTTTAAAAGTCCCCATAGTCATTACCAACCTCAATATTATTCGAAAGTCCACAGTCCAAAGTCCAAAGAGACTCAGGGGAAATATCTTAGCTGTAAGTCCCTATAAAATCAAAAGACAAATTACATACTCCCAATATACAATGGAAACTAATACACATTACCATTCCATAAAGGGAGGAATAGAGGCATAGTGAGGAAACACTGGACCAAAACAAGATCAAAAACCAGGAGGATAAACACCAAATCCAGTAGCTCCACCTCCAACTTCTGGGACTTTACTTCCAAAGGGCTTAGATGGCTCAGCCTCTCTAGCTTCACTCTGTGTAACACACATCTCTCTCTTGGGCTGGTACTATTCTCTGTATGTAGGTCTTCTTGGCAGATGCCTCATGGCTCCAGCATCACAAACATCTTCTTAGAGTCTCCATTGCCAACCAGGCTTCACCTTCACAGTTTCATGCAATGGCCTGTCAGGGCTTTCTCGATGCAGAGGAACCCTGTTGCATGCTGCCTGACCTCAGTGGCTCTATGAAACCTCAGAGGAAGAACTGATGGCCCCTTCATTCTTGCACCTTTCATGCCTCTAAAACCAGCACCAGGTGACTGACACTGCCAAGTCTGACTGCAAGTTGTTGATGGACTTTATCCTGCTTTATCTCTGCAGTGGTCCCTGCAGCATTTTCCTTTCACAAGCTGGAGGCTTAACTGGGTGTAGTCTTGCCCTGGAGGTGCTCTTTCCATTGTTTACATTTGAATCTCTAGGCCCCTCCTTAATCACTTTAATCTCCTTATCAAATGGATCCTCTCCAGCACAGGTAAAGGCTCCAAAATTTACCTTCCTAGTGCTTTTTCAATCCAAACTGTATTTCTTTATGCCCCATTTGCCCTTTTCCACTGTAGATCTGCATAATATTCATGATTAATAGCCACACTACCATTTCTGCTTTAGACTGTCTTGAAATTTCTTCTGCCAGAGAAATTAGTCCATTGCTTTTCAATTTAGCCTCAGGCAAGCTTTTTGGTTGAGGGCAGACTCCAGCCAGACTCTTTGCCAAAATATCCCAAGCGATGCTTAAGTCCTTTTTTCCCTCTGGAACTACATTGTTCTCAGCACTACTTTCTTCCAGGTGCCTAGAGAATGGCCTGTTAAGCTCTGCTTACAACAATCAACTGCCTTTCTAGCCCAAACTTCCAAAGTCTTCCACATTCCTCCAAAACATGACATGGTCATGTTCTTCACAGCCAAGAGGCCACTCTCTGGTACCAATTACTGTATTAGTCACATTTCTGTTGCTCTAATAGAAACAGTGATGGAAACAATTTATAGAAGGAAGAGTTTATTTGAGCTTGTGGTTCAGGGGAATTATAGTCCATCATGACTGGGAGGTATGGCCACAGAGGTGTCTGGAGGAGGAAAGGAAGCTAAGCTCTCAATCTTCCAGCAGGCACAGGAAACAAGAGAGTGCTGAGGAACTATTGACAACTTATTACTGCTGGATGAGGTAGAGTTGATCTTCTTTAAGGGAGTGACTCTAGATAGGGTAAATTAGACTACAGTAGATGAACATGCACCAAGGGACATATCAGTACAAATTCATGAAATCTGGTGGGGGGGTATGGGAGTTTTGGATGGAGGAGGTGGTCTAAATATGATTAAGATTTATTGTATGAAATACCCAATGAGTCAATGAAATATACATTTAAAAGTCTACCATCTAAAAACTGCTTAGATCCTAATGGATTCAGAACAGAATTACACCAGGCCCTCAAAAAAAATGTGATACCAATACTATTCAAATATTCTGTAAAACAGAAAAGGAAGTAACACTTCTAAATTATTTTTATGAAGCCATGAACTTTCAAACTGAATTCAAGAACACATTAAAAGATCACCAATATCAGGTCAGATTAATTCTAAGAGACAAAAGGATGTTTAAATTTGTAAGTCAATATAAGCAATCCACCACCTAAACAGATACAAGGACAATCACATGATTATCTAATTATATATAGAAAAGGCCTTTGGCAAAAGACAACATTCCTTCATGAGAAAAGAGATAGAGATTCAGCACAGCATAGCATCCCAATGCAGAGTGCATAGAGGCAGGGTTGGAACCAATACCCTTAATAACTGGCTCAGGTGGGATAGTATTTTTTTTAACAAGATACTCCCCTCTTTCATCCCTTTAACCATATTTTTCATTTCATGTAATTCTGGCTCAAGAATTGTTTAGTTACCATAACCTATATTATTTTATAGTTACATAAAGTGACATAACAGCAACACCTTACACATTACCATATTTTATAGCGTTTATTTTTATCTCTTAACATATAATACTGGGGGCTGGGGAGATGGCTCAGCGGTTAAGAACACTGACTGTTCTTGCAGAAGACCTGGGTTTGAATTCCAGCACCCACATGGCAGCTAACAACTGTCTGTAGCTCCAGTCCCAGGGGATCCAACAGCCTTTTCTGACCTCCACGGGCATTGCACGACACGGGTGCATTTACCTACATGCAGGCAATATGCACATACACATAAAATTTTAAAAAAACATATAATACTGAAGAAAGGTAAATTATGTTTACTGGCTCAAGTGGAACCATTCTTTAAAGCAAAGCTTCTTAATTTATATTTCACATTTGACAAAAACTACATAAAATTTCTATTCTTGCTCTTTTATTGACATCATAATTCATTAAAAATTTTAAAGTAATATGTTTTTTATAAATATTAACTACTACTTCATTTAATCAGTGGAATACTAAGGAATCAATGAAAACGATCTAGCATTCATTCATGTACATTTTCTCACATAAATAAGTAGAAGAAAGAAATCTATATGTCAATTGTGAAAATATATGCTCACTTCCAATGGGGATTTCAGAAAATGAGAATTTCAAATTATAGTTCCAGAGGGCCAGAGATTGCATGACCTTAATGTGTGTGTCACACATATTGGCTGCATTTTTGTAGGGCATACACAAACAGAAACAAAAGGATGAACAGAATAGATTTTCAAGCAATACATTTCAGAAAGGTTTTTCCCTGAAGGTTGGATGTTATGTTCAGCTGAAGGCCAAATCATATTCAATAGTTCATTTGTAGCTCATTGTCTCTTACAGTACAAAGGACTAAGGAGTAAGATTTTACAAATTGACTGTACTTCTGTACAACTGTCACCACAGAATTCAGTTCCCTTAATTTTTCCTTTTATTTTATTTTATTTTATTTCAATGTGGAGACCAAACTTTCCTCTCCTAATTTCTATTGAAAAAGGAACAAATGCACCTGCTTTTGTATCAATGTCCATCTGTTAGTACCTTGAATTCCTGTGAGAGTCTCCCATGTCTCTCTTTAGAAAGGCTTCTACTCCATGAAGACAGAATCTTGGAAAGCCTTTTAGTTGTTAGAAAGAAATGATGCCACACAAAAGCTAAATTTTTCCTTGTTGTGACTATTAATCAATGTATGGGTGTTTTAATTGTTCCTCTGAGATCCATTTTACTGTTAACTTTGGGCAGACTGGCTCAAGATGCTCTCCCTGAGGAGCCCTGCACTTAAATTAGGACCAGCATCTTGCTTGATCTTAGTATGGAGGGATTGATATTTAGGCAAGAGTGGAAGAGGTACTTAGGGAGGAAATTGACTATACTTCTGACTTTAATTTTTCCTGTTGATTCAACACAAATCTTCATTCAAGCATGATATATCCTGACCAAAAGCAGATGTGAGTATTTGTGAATATAGTGACAGTTTTTATGATCACTATGGAATTGTAACTTTTAAAGGGATATTGATAAACCAAGTAACGTATGTAATTATCTTTTTACCACAGCATAAAAGAAAATTTGTCTGTAGATTGAAATTTAAATCAAATAAGAGAGAACTATTTAACATATTTGTCTTTATATTGTCTATGAGAATACTTGATTTTTTTCCTTTCATATAAAGTATGCACAAATCAGACAAGAACTGTTACCCAGCATCTCCGGATTCAATTATCAATATAAAAAGAATCAAACAAGTAAAAGCAAAAAATTAG
>NW_008355786.1:1715628-1725884 GCF_000622305.1 Nannospalax galili | reverse complement strand
ATGTTTTTTTTGTCTTTTTTTTTTTTTTTTATATATATATATATATATATATATATATATATATATATGAGTGTAGTGCCTGAATGTGTGTGAGTGCACCCATGTAGTGCAATGCCACAGAGGTCAGAAGAGGGCTTTGGATTCCCCTAGAACTGGAGTTAAGGACAGTTCGTAGCTGCCATGTGGGTGCTGGGAATCTAACCCAGGTCCTCTGCAGAAGCTGTCAGTGCTCTTAACCATTGAGCTATCTCTCCAGCCCCTGCAATGACTTTTAAAGGTAACTTAAAATTTTAATTAACAAAATAGTTTTAATGTACTTTCCAACTCTCCCAGAAAGGATTTCTTTTTCTCATTCATGTGTATATTCTACTTGTATACATGAACATGATCAACTGTGGGGAAAAAAAAAAAGTGGAAGGAGGTTCAGCATGAATTTGGGTAATCATCTCTTCCCAGACTCAGGGATCTATGGACTTTGGGAGTATATAGGTGGATGGAATTCTCAGGAATATGCATGACATTTGCCTGAGGTCTATTTTCTTGAGACTAGTGTCTTTTGGTACATGGGACTTTCAGTGGCAAAATGTGGACAGTTCCAGGATAGTCATGAAGATGCTTGCTCAGTGTGAAAACAGGATTTTTATGTGGGTGTTAACATACCCACCAGCTTTATCTATCTATCTATCATCTATCTATCTATCTATCTATCTATCATCTATCTATCTATCTATCATCTGTCTATCTATTTATTATTTGAAATACATCAAACTCTGTAGTCCAGACTGGTCTAAAACACATTAAGTAGTTTAGACTGGCTTCAGATTTGCAGTGATCCTCCTGCCTCATCTTCCTGAGTGCTAGGATGACAGGTTTGAGTCACCACACAGATATTACCATCTTTTATCATCTTTTTCATCATCTTATAATTCATTATCTTTCCTGTGTAGCCATGTTGTTTACCTTATCTCTCTTTGATCACTTTGAAATCTAGGAAAATGAGAAATATCCTTTTGCCCCTCTGTTCCTGCACATCAGCAGTAGTAGAACCTAAGTTAAAGGCAATGTCATTTTTTCTTAAGCAGTTCTTAAGCTGGAAACACTATTGACTTAAAACTACCTAAAGAAGAGTTGCCTAGGATGAAGATCTAATAGTAATCACCCAGGAAGACGAGTATGTGGGAAAAGTTCCATTTGATTCTAGTGAAGTACAAAGACTTCTGTGATATGTCAGGAGCACCTTACTTAGCATGGTAGGTCTTGACAAGTGAGGCTCTGTCCTTCATAGCAGCAATGGTGATGACAGTCTCTAGACAGAGGTGACAGATATGCAGGAAGCTGATTGTGGTCTAGGAGCTGGAAATAACACTTTATAGACCACATGTGCAAATGCTGTCCTTAGATGTCATGGATCTAGATTTTCATGTCATCATTATGACTCTGTGACATTAGTACATTTCTTAATTGTACTTGATATCATCAATTATACTTAATAGAAAATAAGGACTAGACTATTCTGAATTTAGTCTTATTTGGGTGGATTAAACAAATTTACTTGGCGAATTACATATAAAGTATCACTATGAATTATAAACAATTATTTATTAGTCCATGTTTTAGTGTAATTAAATGCTCTTGGACCTCCACTCACTCCTGGGAAAGGTCTATTGATGTTCACTAAGAATTATCCTGAATCCTGATAAATGAAATGTGCCTGTTCAAATGTTCTCTGCATGTAGATTTAGATATTATGACTTTCATTTTATTGTGATAATGTAATTAATAGTTAAAGATAAATCATAACTTAAATTTAATTAAGCATTTCTTTCTAAAAACCAATGGTGTTCACAAACACAGTCTCAGGTCAAGATGATTACTGAACATCTTCTCTGAATCCATCTTCTACACTGGCATCAGGGCTGGTTGTCTAAAGTTAGGAAACACTACACAACCCTCTTTCCCTCAGAAATGTGATTTCTCTCAATTGACTACCTATTCACAAGATATCTTCTTGGAATATAATAATCTCATGGAATATAATAATCTAGCAGGTGCAGTCTTGTTATATTTCACATAGCACAGTTTTACTGTCACCATTTTTTGTGAAATCAGTTGTCATATCCTGGACATATTTTGTGATTCATACTTCACATGAGTAGCTTTCATTTAGTTTATTTCTTCTAATCTTGTTCAATTATGTTCTTCAAAAAATTCTTACTTCTGAATATATCATGAATATGATATCATGAATATGATATCATATGGGCTGAAAACAGAATTAGTCATGTGGAAGAAAATGTCTCTGTATGGGGAAGATATGAAGGAGAGAAGAACAATGTGATAGGTAAATATAATGACACATGTAAGGAAGATTGAACAAGAAATTATTAAGTCAGGGCTGGAGGGGTTGATGATGTTACATCCATGATTCTGGTTAGCCTTTCCAAAACCATACAGACAAATTTAGTGTATTGTTACTATGTAAAAAAAATTGTCTTTTTGAGAACTCATTATATAGACTAGCATTATATAGGCTAGCATTGATCTCACTGAGATCTCCCTATCTCAGCCTCTCAAGTGTTGGGATTAAAGGCCTGCACTACATCAACTGGCTTCTATGCAAACATTTTATAACAATATTTCCTTCAAGATTCTTGGAGCAATCTTACTGATTTTTCATTATCAATTCCAAAAAACAGAGAATACATACTATACACACTGTACAAAAACCTGCTTTAAAAGCACAGTGGCTACTGCAACATGTTACATTTTTAAAAAAAAAGCCTGTTAGGCTCAGGTGTGGTGACACTTGCCTTTAATCCCAGCACTTGGGAGGCAGAGACAGGCAGATCCCTATGAGTTCAAGACCAACCTGGTCTATATAGTCAGTTCCAGGCCAGTCAGAGCTACAAAGTGAGACCCTGTCTGAAAAAAAAAAAAACTTTTGTTGAGAAGAAATTACATTCATTGTACATTCATTGTAATTAGAATTAATTGAATTGTATGTTATTGTCCAATTAAAATCTGAATTTTTCTTTTTTTATAATATTTATTCACTGATTTTAAATGCATTTTTGGAAAACTTTCACTGTATATTGAAAACCACTTACTAAAAATGGTAAAGTCTATATACTAAAGCATGCATTTTTAAAATTACAAGTGTTTTGGATTCTAAAAGCATAACTACTTTTTTTTTGCCTTTTTGAGAAGGTGTCTCCCTACTGTCCCAACTGTCCTCAAACTCACCATGTAGACCAACCTGGCCTTGAACTCACAGAGATCCACCTGACTCTGCCTCTCAAGTACTGGGATTAAAGGCATGTGTCATGCCCAGCTTGCATAATAACTACTTTTAATTCATGTGATCCTGGAGTTGAACTAATGGTTCATATTCAGTATTTAATCATCAAAGAAATTCAGTGGGGTTATGAATGTTATCATCTCCATTTCATCAGTGAGCACAGATTGATAATTAAGGCCCTGTATGAAAAATGTTTGCTCTACTTCTATGAGATGCATTCCTTTTTAAATCACACAGTATTTGTTTTCTTATGCCTGGGGGGTGGTATTCCTCTAGACATAATGTCTTCAGTTCTACTTATGTTTTTATAAGTGGTATAAATTGTTTTTAGATTATATAATATGTTATATTAATTTTATGCATTCATGTGATAGTGGACACTTAATTGATTCCATACCATGGCTAATGTAAATGATGCTGGAATGAAAGTGAGAGTGAAAATATCCTTTTGACATTCTGATCTCAATAGCTCTAGGTGTCTGCCTAGAAGTAAGAATACTGGACCATCTAGCAATTTTCTTTTTAGTGTTTTAAAAGACTGTCTGATTATTCTCTGAAATTGGTGCTGTAACTTATATTTACACCTATAGTACAAAGGTTCTCGTTTTCCTTCAAAACTGATCATTACTTTACAGTAAAATGTGACACCACACTGCAATTTTAATTCACATTTTCTGCTGATTCAAGATGTTAAGTGCTTTTTCATATATATCCTGTTTATTAATAGTTCTTTTGAGAAATATCTGTTCAGATCATTGCCAGTTTTCAAACTGGTTTGTTTTCTTGCTCTCAAGTTGTTTGGGTTTCTTGAATCTATGAATATTATTTGCTTTTCAAATTATAGCTTGAAAATATTTTCCCAGGCTGATTTTTCCCTTCCCTTTATTAATTCTTTACTGTGCTATAAGCGAGCTTTATAGCTTGTTGATTTCCTACGTGTCCTTTTTGCTTTTGTTGCCTGTGTTCTTGATGCTCTATTCAATAAATAATTGCTTAGGTCATTTTCATTAAATATTCATTCATTTCATATGGTATGAGGTAGGAATCCAGCTTCACCCTCTTCATGTGGTTGTCAGCTATTGAACACACTTTCTATTCTCTATCATGTATCCTCGGGTCTTATGTAGAAAATCAACTAATTCAATACTTGAACTTATTTCTGGATTGTCTAGCCAGTTCAATTAGTAGGTATTTTTTTTTATAAAATGAATAACACAGAAACGGAAAGCAAAAGGTAGTTACTAGAGGATAAAGCAATGATGGGGAAAAGAGAGATTGATTAAAGCATACAAATTCAACCAGAAAAATAAGTTTTAAAAGATTCATTGAACTACATGATGGGCACAATTAATAATACTGTGATATGAATATAGCAAAAACAGACATTTTAATGATTTTACACCAAAAAAATCATAATTTGGTGAGGTGATATGTTATTTTAATTGAATATTTTTCAACAATGTGCATATGTAAATATCATGTAGTAGTCACAAATTCATACGTATATCATTTTTCTGTTAAAATATTAATTTTAAAATGAAAATTCATTGGCCAGGCATTCTGACACATGCTTTTAATGCTAGCATTTGAGAGGCAAAGGAAGGTGGACCTTTGTGAAGTTAAGGTGTGTCCTATTATTCTATATAGGAAATTCCAACTGACACTACAGGGAGACCCTATCTAAAAAAAACAAGCCAAAAGAATGCAAGTTCATAGAATAAATGAATATATATAAAATGTGAAAGTATTTAATATCTATGGAAGATCTAATGCAGTCTGTCACTTACCATAGATAAGCAGTGATGGCTGTAGGAATATTCCTTTCCCATTATGTTCTGGAAATTATTTTATTACTCTATATTTATTGTGCAAAATTGGCTTAGTTATGACATTTTTAGCAGGTATGTAATGTGCCTAGATTTTATTCATTCTTGCTATTTTGCTCACTTTCCTAATCTAACTGGTCCCATTCCTCTTTCCCAATAGTTCCCTTCTATTTTCACATGTCACTTTTTAAAATATAACTTCTGTATATGAGAGGAAAAGTGATATTTGCCTTTATTGATTATTTCACATCACATGATGACCTTTAGTTCCACCCATTTTTGTTGTTTGTTGTTTATTTGGGGGACAGGGTCTCCCTGCAGCCCTAACTGGCCTGGAACTTACTATGTAGACCAGATTGACCTGCATCTCACAGAAATCTGTTTTCCTCTGCCTCCTGAGTGCTGAAACAAAAGCCATGTGCTACCATGTCTGGTCCACCCATTTTTTAATAAATGACATAATTTTGTTCTTTATCTCCTCTGGACCTGGTGAGTACCTAGGCTGCTTCCTTTCCTGGGCTACTGTGAGTAGTGCAGTGTTTAACATAGGTATGCATACATCTCTATTCTTTGCTGATTTTGAGCACTGTTAGAATATACTCAGGAGTAGTACAGTTGGATTAAACAGCTAAAACTTACAACATGATTTCCACGGTGGCCGTCTGCACTGATTTCCCTGCCCTCACTGGTATATAAAGTTCCTTTTTACCTGAATACTCACTAACATTTTTTGTTGTAGTGGTTATTTTGTTGGCGATAGCTATTCTCACTGAAATGAGAATTCTCATTAAATCTCGATTTAGATTTTATTTGCATTTTCTGACTGCGTAAAGATGTTAAATGTTTTTCATATGTTTATTGTCCATCTCTGTTTCTTTCAGAGCTGTCTGTTCAACTTATTTGTCTATGGCTTACTTGGGTTTTTTTATTTTCAATTTTAATTTTTTTGGAGTTCTTGATATATTCTGGATATTAATCCCTTGAGGGATGATTAGATAGAGAAGGCTTTTCTCCCCTTCTTTGGGCTGTTGCTTCACCTGTTCCCTTTGAAATGCTCTTAAATTTGATGTGATCACACTTACAAATCTTTCAGAGTTTGAGAATATTAAATTGGATTTTAGATTAGACTAAAAGCTTCATTGCTGTCTTCCATTCTGATAGATTGCAGATGATGCCACCAGAAGCCTAAATTAATTTATCAAATGAATAACAATGAAATAGACAAAAATTGTTATCATCTATGCTTTTACTTAGATATCACAAAATTCAATATCTGAACTATAAAAATACTGAAAAATACTGGTAAAACAAAAATTTATGAATAAATTTAAAAGTATTGGAACACTTACTATATTCATCTGATAATAATATTCCTGAAAGACATTATTGATATCCATTATTGACTGTGCATAAAAAAAGAAAAGCTATCAGACTGGGTATAGTGACCTACATCTTAAATCCCAAAGAATCAGGAGACACAGGCAAGTGGATATCTGAGTGAATGAAACTAGCCTGGTCTATATAGCCAGTTCCAGTCCAGCTAAGACTATAGGGAGACTCTTTCTTAAAAACAAGCCAAGCTCTCTCTGACCCACAGGCCTCCCTCTGGGACCAACCCATCTGCTAGGTGCAGAACCCAAGAGCCCTTGGGACCCCCATCTTCCTTTGCATCTCTGGGTGGAATAGCCACCAGCTGCCCTAGGCCAGCATCTTTCCTGGGCCCGGCTCCCAGGCCAGTCCAACCCCCAAATTCCTGAGGCCAAAATCTTTCCTGGAGGGATCCAGACCTTAAGAGAAAGTGGGAGAGCATATGATCCTCATCTGACTTGGGCCTCTGTGAGAATTCCTGAAGACAAAAGCAATCTTGTCACTCCAATATAAAATCAAAAGAGAGAACTGGAAACTTAGAGGAACCAGCTTTTCATGCCCAAAAAATAAACCACAAAGACACATAAAGTTTACAAAAAGAAGCAGACCTAAACTTGAAGGCTTGAGTCTCACACAAGAATCTGAAACTACAAAAGAAATTGACATGTCAAAATCACAGAGAAAAAATAATAACATGAAAAACCAAAATAACATATCCCCACCAAATACAAATAATACCAGTAATCCTCTAGAGGAGCACAATGAGAATCCTCTAGAGACAATGCAGGACATGGATCTCAAAAGAACAATGATGAATATGATAAAAGAATTCACTGAATTTAAAGAACACACAAACAAGGTAATCATAGAGCTGAAGGAAGATAGGGATAAACTTCTGAATGAATTCAGAAAAGAGCTAGAAATATTGAAGAATACTCAGGCTGAAATAAAGAACGAAGTGAAACATTCCATAAGCCATTTAGAAACGACAGGAGAAAGCCTCACCAATAGGATGAATGAAATGGAAAACAAAGTATCAAGACTGCAAGATAAAGTGGATGAACTATACCACTCAAGCAAAGATTATAAAAAATTTAAGAAATCACAAGAATGGAATATGCAGGAATTGAGTGATACCATAAAAAGACCAAACTTGCGAATCATAGGGATACAGGAAGAAGAAGAATCCCAAGACAATGGCATGGACCAGATCTTCAACAGAATTGTGGAAGAAAATTTCCCAAATTTAAAGAAAGACATGTCCATACAAATACAAGAAGCATATAGAACACCAAACTGAGAGAAGCAGAAAAGAAACTCTCCATGGCTCATCATAGTAAAAATACTAAATGTAAAAAACAAAGAGACAATACTGAAAGCTTCAAAAGAGAAGCAACAAGTCACATATAAAGGAAAACCCATTAGGATTACAGCTGACATTTCAGTGCAAACTATGAAAGCCAGAAGAGGCTGGACCAAAATATTTCCAGTTTTAAATGACCACAGATGCCAAACCACATTACTTTACCCAGCCAAAATCTCTTTTATAGTTGAGTATAAATAGAAAAGACCACTCAGCACAGTGATATTTTCTTCACTTGTATTCATCAGTGACTTGCCAGTGGGCCAACATCAAATTCTTAACACACTGCCCATTTATCCCTTCTTATAAGTGAATCAGAAAGCAAAATCAGGGCGATATGTACCCTTATATTTGGGCTTGAACTTCGCTGCACACCCTGCTGAGGTGGTCATTTGTATTCTAAATTGTGCATCTCAAACTCTTGTACTGTTGTTGAACTCCCCAGTCAAAAGACACAGGCTAAGTGAATGGATTAAGAAACAAAATCCATCTCTTTGCTGTCTTCAAGAAACCCATCTCGCCTTCAAGGACAGACACTCCCTTAAGGTAAAAGGATGGAAAAGAATACTCCAAGCAAATGGCACTAAGAAAAAAGCAGGCATTGCAATTCTAATATCTGACAAAATAGTTTTTAAACTAAAACTAATCAGAAGAGATAAAGAGGACCACTTTATTCTGATCAGAGGAACAATTGACCAAGAAGATATTACAATCATGAACACATATTCACCAGACTCTGGTGCACCCAACTTCATAAAAACAATACTACAAGACTTTAAGACCCAGATTAATACCAACTAATTAATAGGCCTTCAATACCCCTTCAACAGGGCAGAGAGTTAACAGAGAGAAATCTGAATTAAACAATATCATATATCAAATGGACATAACAGACATCTACCAAGTATTCCACCCAAGCACCAAAGGACATACTTTCTACTCAGCACCCCATGGAACCTTCTCCAAAATTGACCATATACTGGGGCACAAAACAAACCTCAACCAATACAAAAAGATTTAAATAATTTACACACTCCTGAATGATGAATGGGTCAAAAGAGAAATTAAGAAAGAAATAAAAGTATTCCTGGAATTCAATGAAAAGGACAATACAACACAACAAAACCTCTGGGACACGCTGAAAGCCTTTCTTAGAGGGAAGTTTATAGCTCTAAGTGCCTACATCAAAAAATCAGAAAGAACACAAAAAAATGACTTCATTGAAACTCAAGACACCTGAAAAGGAACAACAAATGAAACCCAAACCCAGCAGATAAGAAGAAATAACAAAAATCAGGGCAGAAATTAATGAAATATAAACAAAGAAAACAATACAAAGAATCAATGACTACAAGAGCTGGTTCTTTGAAAAGATAAACAAGATTGATAGACTGCTAGCCCAGTTAACCAAAAGAAAGAATGAGCACCTCCAAATCAACAAAATCAGAGATGAAAGGGGAAACATCACTACAGATACCAAAGAGATCCAAAACATTATAATGGAGTACTTTAAAAACCAATATGCTACTAAATTTGAAAAACAAAAAGAAATGGACGGTACCTAAAAGCATGTGAACCACCAAAACTAAACCAAGAAGAGATTAACAACTTAAACAGACCTACAACACATAAGGAAATTGAAACTGTAATACAAAACCTCCCAACTAAAAAAAGCCCAGGACCGGATGGATTTACAGCAGAATTCTATCAGACATTTAAAGAAGAGCTGCATCCAATACCACTTAATTTATTCAAAAAGAAATATAGGGAGAACCTCCAAATTCCATCTGTGAAGCCAGCATCATTCTAATACCAAAGCCAGGTAAAGATACAACCAAAAAGGAAAACTATAGACCCATATCCTTAATGATCATAGATGCAAAAATTCGCAACAAGATACTTGCAAACCACATACAGATGCAAATCAAAAGGATCATCCACCATGATCAAGTTGGCTTTATCCCAGAGATGCAGGGATGGTTCAATGTACATAAGTCAATAAACGTCATAAATCATACAAATGGGCTCAAAGACAAGAACCATATGGTCATCTCAGTAGATGCAGAGAAGGCCTTTGACAAAATTCAATATGCATTTATGTTCAAAGTCCCAGAGAGAATTGGACTGGAGGAAACATACCTCAACATAATTAAAGCCATATATAACAAAACTACATCCAGCATCATTCTAAATGGAGAAAAACTGGAAGGATTTCCATTGAAATCAGGAACCATACAAGGCTGACCATTATCTCAACTCTTTTTTAATATAGTGCTTGAAATGTGTGCAAAAGCAATAAGACAAGAGAAGGAAATTAAGGAGTAATAATTGGAAAAGAAGAGATCAAATTATCCCTTTTTGCAGATGATATGATATTATATTTAAGAGATACCAAAAATTC
>NW_008355786.1:1708396-1715605 GCF_000622305.1 Nannospalax galili | reverse complement strand
GTAAAGTGGCAGGTTACAAAATTAACCTACAAAAGTCTGTAGCCTTTCTATATACCAATAACAAGCAATCAGAGAAAGAGCATATGGAAACAGTCCCCTTCACAATAGCTGCAAAAAAAAATCTTGGAATAAACCTTACCAAAGACATTAAAGAGCTCTACAATGAAATTTTTAAATCTTTAAAGAAAGAGATTGAGGAAGACATCAGAAAATGGAAGGACCTCTCATGCTCATGGATTGGATGAATTAATATTGTGAAAATGACCATCATACCAAAGGTCATTTATATATTCAATGCAATGCCAATCAAAAATCCCCATGACATTTTTCACAGAATTGGAAGAAACCATCCTAAGATTCATATGGAAGCACAAAAGACCTCGGATAGCCAAAGCAACCCTGAGCACTAAGAGCAATGTCAGGTGGATTGCTATACCAGATTTTAAGCTGTATTATGGAGTTATAGTCACAAAAACGGCATGGTAGTGGCACAAAAATAGACCCGTAAATCAATGGAACAAATTCGAAGACCCAAATACGAGTAAATGCAATTTCAGCCACCTGATATTTGTCAAGGGGGCCAAGAATATTCACTGGAGGAAAGACAGCATGTTCAGAAAATAGTGCTGGCAAAATTGTATCTCCACCTGTAAAAGAATGAAATTAAACCCCTACTTTTTACCCTACACAAAAGGCAATTCCAAATGGAAAAAGACCTCAATGTAAAGCCTGAAACTCTGAAACTGTTAGAAGAAAACATTGGGAAAAACTTAAAAGCTATAGGTGTAGGAAAGGATTTTCTAAACCAGATATCAATTGCTCAGGAAACAAGGGCAAGAATTAACAAATGGGGCCTCATTAAACTAAAAAGCTTCTGTATGTCAAAGGAGGCAACCAGTGAAGCAAAAAGAATATCCACAAAATGGGAGAAAATTTTCACAAGTGACACATCTGACTGAGGTTTAATATCCAGAATACATAATGAACTCAAAAAAACAGAATCAAGACAAGAAGTAACCCAATTAAAATATGGGCTAAGGAGCTGAACAGAGAGTTCTCAAAAGAAGAAGTAAAGATGGCTATGAAACATCTTAAAAGATGTTCAACATCACTAATAATTAGGGAAATGCAAATTAAAACCACTTTAAGATTTCATCTTACCCCAGTCAGACTGGCTAAGATCAAGAGAACAAATGATACCATATGTTGGAGATGATGTGGGGAAAGGGGAACACTCATCCACTGCTGGTGGGGATGCAAACTTGTTCAACCCCTATCAAAAGCAGTGTGGAGAACTCTTAAAAAACTACAAATGAACCTATCATTTGACCCAGTTATACCACTCCTTGACATATACCCAAAGAACTCATCCTCTTGCAGAAATAGTTGTACATCCATGTTTTTTGCTGCTCTTTTCACAATAGCTAAGAGATGGAAGCAACCTAAGTGTCCCTCAACTGATGAGTGGATAATGAAAATGTGGTTCATTTATAGGATGGAGTTTTACTCAGCAGTAAAGAAAGATGAAATCATGAAATTTTCAGGTAAATGGATGGAACTAGAAACTGTTATACTAAGTGAAGTAACACAGACTCAGAAAAAAAATCAAAATGTGTTCTTCCTCATATGTAGATCCTAGAACCAAGTCCTGATAAGTGAGTATGTATCCAGACATAACTATAAAAACCAGGATAATGGAAGGGAAACAGGGAAGTAAATGAAAAGAAAAAAACCTGAAAGATAAGAACAGTAGGAAACAGGCGTTACTAAGGGAGATATGGATAAAAATTGGGTTAGGTTAAGGGAGGGGTAAGGGAAGAGTACACAAGGAACCTAGGGGATAAAGGGAAGGAGGGAGATCAAGAGAGGTAGGACCATAGTAGAAGAGTATTAGTAGGTGAGAAAGGGGGGAAATGGGGGCACCTTAAGTGGGAAAACCATGATACAGGAGTGGAACAATGCGAGAGATAAATAATGCACAGCTGGTTTTAAAAACCAGAGGGAACAATATTACTCCAAAACCTTCTGACAAATTATACATATCATATCAAGAAATATATGCCTAGGTAAGGTTTATCTGAGAACAATTGGTCTTTGCCCAAGATTTATCTACATGAAACACAGCAATTAAAAGTACAAGACTAGTGGAACTAACCTTCTTGGATGTTTAACAGACATACTTTGAGGCCTATAATAATTTGGTCAGAGGGACATAAAGGGCACTGCTCCTTGCCCTCCTAAGTCAACTAGTTCCAGGGGACTATGAGCATCTCTCTAAATGTCCTGTAATTATGGTGGTTCATCTGTCCACTTGATCAAGGAGGCTGAGGGCACCACACCAGATGGACTTGAACCAGTGTCCAGTCTACAAAGAGGAGGGTTAACACAGAGGAATCATTTCCTCCATGCTTCCAAGTGAAGCCAATCATGGTTGAGAAGGACCTTTGACTTATCTTCACATAGGCAGAACTGGTAAAAGAAAGGAGCCAGGGGCTTCTCCCAAGCCCATGTGACCCCTGAGGAACAGATCCTCAAACGACTTTATGGTGGTGCACACCTTTAATCCCAGCACTCTGGAGGCAGAGGATGGCAGATCTCTGTGGGTTCAAGGCCAGCCTGGTCTACATAGTGAGTTCCAGGACAGCTGGGGCTACAGGGAGACCCTGTCTCAAAAAGACCAAGAAATAAAAGTAAAAAATTGGTTAATCTTGGCCAACTGTATGGCCTTAAACGCCCAAAAGGAAAGTATAACCAAAGATTAAAGGGGCCAATACAATTTTTAAGAGTCCATATACATAGCTAAAGTCTACATAACAAGCAACCATGCCAGGTAGGAGATACCTTCTTTTGAATTGTTGGCCAGGGTGGCCAAAGGGACTCCCAGATAGCAACCCAGCATAGAACTGGGAAAATGAACAGCAGACCCCAATCTTATCTGAAGAAATATTGACAAGTGATTGCTGCTAGATGAAGAATAGCTGAGCCTCTTAAAACAAAGACCTCTAGATAGGCTGACTAGATTCACCAGATGGACAAGTAGTGGGGATTGGCTGGAGTGCCAACAACACAGCGGACAGTAACAGAGATATCAGAGTATAAGGGCTCTGGTGCGGGGAGGGAAGCTATGGGAGGGTGCCATCTGGGACGTGGGTCTATAGTTGAAAAAGATGGTTTGGAATGTTCTGGGTGACATATATATATATTTATACACACACACACACACAAAAAGCAAACTTTAAAAAATGTATTATATTTGAGGAGGAAGCATGGAAATTTACATCATGTTAATTAGTAGAGGTGATAAACGTTACCATTGAAATCTACTCAATGACTTTATAGACACACACAGGTGCCAAGGATCCAAGTGAAACCGATTATGACTAGTTATAGATACATACAGATTAGAGATGCATGCGCCAACATCTCAGTGTTAGTAGCAAAAACAATGAGTCCTTTTGCAAGGAACAATATATTCTAAAATTAAATAGAGATCTTTTCCACTTGCTGACAGAGGTTCAGTTCCCAACACCCACATGGTGGCTTACAACCATCTGTAATTCCAGTTCCAGGGGATCCTACGCCCTTTTCTGGTCTCCTCAGGCATTGCATGACACAGGTACACTTACACATATGCAGGCAATACACTAACACACAAAAAACAAAAATGTAGTTTTTAAAATTTTTTAAATAAATAAATAATGATTAAGAAAAAAAATAATTTTTTAAAAATAAAAAACAAGGGAACCCATGACTATCTTGAAGAAACATTGGGTCATTTTAAGGAGTATATATCAATTTATTCAAACTTTGGAAGGAGATAACTGGAGCTTATAGAGGTTACATGGATAATTCACATCCATATTGAAACAGATACAGCCTGGGTTTTATATATTTTTAAAATCTAATTCTCTTCAATTATATGACAACAGAATTATTTCACACAACTTAGCAGTGTATTTGTCAAACAGAAAAACTATGCCAAAACAAACATTTGCTGAAATATTTTTAGTATTTGGAGTATAATAAATTGCTGAGGATTTCAAGAACATATACCATCGAGATCATGTACTGAGCATTTTTCCTCTGAAATATTTTCACCTAGTTACTCCTGCTGTCTTTTATTTTTTGAGATCATCCAGCTCATATATGTGCCAGAGAAAGACATTTAAACATCATTATGCAAATGATCAAATTATTTAGAGATGTCATTTTTGTGTTTATATATGTATACATACAATGTGATTGAAAATCATATGCAGACAAATTTCAACTAAAAATGATAATAATGGAATACTTAATGACATGGATTTTCTTTATATTTTTATTCTCACCATTGCTGTCAGTTTATTTGAGTCATCTGTGGAAGAAACATCACCGGAATGGAATGTGGAGGATAGCAGATATTGCCTGGAAACCAGAACTACATCATAATGGGATTCAAGGTGCAATGTTCTACCTCATCAATAATCAGACACCATATACTTAACACACATCACATTATCACCTCAATAGTACACAAATACTATCTGAAAAATTGTCCATTATTCCCACTTGGCAAAGTCTACTGTTTACCCACTTATGCAGAATGAACCACAGCCTTGTTACAGAGTTTTTGTTTCTAGGACTTACTCAAAAATCTGAAGTTCGGGGAATTCTCTTGATTATCTTTTGCTTCATCTACCTTATGGCTTTCTTTGGTAATATGCTCGTTGTCATTGCTATAATCTATAACACCACCTTACACACCCCCATGTATGTTCTCCTTTTGGCCCTGGCTGTTGTGGACATCATCTGCACCACAAGCATCATACCAAAGATGCTGGTCACTATGCTAACATCAGAAAATTCCATCTCATATGGGAGCTGCATGTCCCAGCTCTTCTTCTTCACATGGTCCCTGGGGGCTGAGATGGTTCTCTTCACTGCCATGGCCTATGACCGCTATGTGGCCATCTGCTTTCCTCTTCGTTACAGTACTATTATGAACCACCATATGTGTGCAGCCTTGCTTAGCATCGTCATGGCTATTGCCATAACCAATTCCTGGGTGCACACAGGTCTCATTCTGAGGCTGACTTTCTGTGGACCAAATACCATTGATCACTTTTTCTGTGAGATACCCCCACTGCTGGCTTTGTCCTGCAGCCCCGTGAGAGTCAATGAGGTAATGGTGTATGTCGCTGATATCACCCTGGCTGTGGGAGACTTCACCCTCACCTGCATTTCCTACGGCTTTATCATTGCTGCTATTCTCCGCATCCGCACCACAGAAGGCAAGAAGAAAGCCTTCTCCACGTGCTCGTCCCACCTCCTGGTGGTGTCCCTCTATTATTCCCCTGTAATCTACACCTACATCCGACCTGCTTCCAGCTACACCTTCGAACGGGACAAGGTGGTGGCAGCACTTTATACCCTAGTAACACCCACATTAAACCCAATTGTGTACAGCTTTCAGAACAAGGAGATGCAGGCCGGGATTAGGAAAGTGTTTGCGTTTCTGAAGCATTAGCAGTTTCAAAAGGGCACACCACATCACTATGTAGAATCATCTCCTAAAACATCTAAAACGTACGACTTTTCATAAATAATCTCTAAAACAATCTTCCTTTCCTTTTATTTCAATCCCATTTCAAGTGTTCCAGAAATCTCCACAACTCCATAGACTTCATATGAATAATGTTTATAAGGCAAGATGCATCACACATTTACACAAACATATATACAGATATATGCCCCAACATCTGTCTAAAATTATATAACTAAATTATAATTCTCATTCATGCATTTATACATTACTTTTAATAGCAAGTTCACATCATACACCTATACCTGGCACACAAATATTACTTCTAATATTATAGAGTTGACTATCCTATGACTCAATGTTGTGTACAAATGAAAAAGCAGGAAAATACAACTTGTTGTTGTGGGAAATATTATGACACAAAAGTACAATTTTTCTTTGAAGTCAGTGTTCCATTGTAAAATACTTCTTAGTCCATGTAAACATTTTCAAGCTGTTCTTTTTATAAAAAACTTGTTCATTCCACTTCTGTCTGGTTTAGAAATTTGACTCAATAGATATAAGAATTGTATACAATTATTGAAAATGATTTATATAATTTTACTGTCAAATTCATAGTAAATGTAGACCGGACATAAAAAATAAAAAACTCCTCTAACCTTCAGTGAAAGAATGGATGGATGCATGCAAAGGCACACATATTTGGTTTATTGTATTCAAAATATAAAACATAATAAGATTTATGGAATCCTCAGAAAGAATTCTGAAAAGGACATATTTGGAAATGTGCAGAGTGCTTTGAGAAAGGATGAGGATAAAGGGAAATGAGAGGTTTCCCCCAAACTAAGTGATGTTAGAAAATAGGGTAGGCCTACTATTGAAGATATCACATGCTTTGTTGTAGGACACACGAAAATTAAGCTGGAACTGAGCTAGAAACATCCATCTTCCATGCTGTTTTAATAATGCCAGAAGGTGCTTTTCTATTAAGCTGCTGAGGGATAAAAGTAACCAACAGCTACTGTTGTTGCTGTGACCCCTGTGTGCTATCAACCATGTTATGTGCATTAATTGCTCTCTATAAAAGAAAATCTATTTTTTGCCAGAACAGATACATTTCTTATATTTTTTCTTGTAAAATTTATGATATTTTAATATGTTTTCACAAGTATATAAGTACATTGTGAGAATTTAATCTTTAAAAATAGATCTGAAGTAGCTATTTTAAGTAGGTTATTAATATTTATAAACTTGTTTAGGTAAACAGATTAGAGAATTGTGTTCCTAAGTGTAAGAATGCATATGCAAGATCAATTTTACATCATTTTTGTCAGCCAAATTACTTAACAGGAGATGTCTATTCAAACACCAGGCTTCAGTTTTACATAAGTGGAGAGAATATGGAGTTTATTAATTAAAGAAAACTAGAATGATAATATATTCCAGTCACCCCACTACAGGGTATATTCTCAACACAATGGGAAATGCCATGTTGCACTCTCATACTCATCACAGCATCCTTAAAAGTACCTGAGGGACTCATGAGATGGTTCAGTGTCTAAGAATGCATAGTGTTCTTGAAGAAGATCTGAACATGGTTCCTAGCACCTGTACTGGGTAGCTTACCATCACCTGTAACTCCAGATCCAGGGAATTTGACACCTCTGTCTTCCATGGGCATCTGC
>NW_008355786.1:1656136-1708360 GCF_000622305.1 Nannospalax galili | reverse complement strand
TCTCTCTCTCTCTCTCTCTCACACACACACACACACACACACAATTAAAACTATAAAAATCTTTAAAAACATAAAATATAGCTAAGATATAGAAACAATTTAAGTATCCATCATTAGGTGAATCAATAAAATAAATGGGGGTGTCCACACATGGAACAATTTTTCTAACCTTGAAAAGGGGGAAATCCTGTTATGTGTGGTAACCAAGATGAAGCTGGAGGACATGCTAAGTGAAGAAATCCAGACACTAAGACAAACAGAATATAACCACATGTACACTCACAATCTAACAGAGATTAACTCAGACCAGCTAGGAGCGTCATGAGAGTGGGTTGAGAAGTGGAATTTGGTTCATGAGATGAAGTTTCAGTGTGGCAGGAGGAATTACGATGTGTTGTACAAGATGGTGGCTAGAATAAACACTGACAGTGTATATGCTAACACTGTTGAGAGTGGTTTGAAATGCTCTTGTTAAAATACCTAAGTCTTAGCAGCAATGGATCTATTTGTCAGCCTTATTTACCCATTCTATCTTGAAAACACATATTAAAACATATTGAGTACCTTAAATATGTACAATTGTTAATTAAGGTTAAACAAATTTAAGGTAAGTAAATGTAAAAATGACCAACCAATTCATATTTTTAGATTTTTATAAAGGAAAAAATTCTCTCTTTGGGAATTACTTCAAGTAACTTTATGTGATATGCATACTTTATACAATATGTATGACTTAATTTTATATATCCTAAATACGAAGCCCTTAAAATTTTTTAAATTATTTCATTAACAATAGTTACTTAAGACTTGGGTTAAATCAATGGAGCCGCTATACAAACTACCATTTTTCTCTTAAAACAATGGAAATAAAAGATTAACAATCATAAAAATCTCATGATATATTTTTCTATGAAAATGTGTATATACCCTAACTCTGTCCAGTGAAAAGAGTTTGAAATAATGATCAAACTCAATAGCACTAATTAAATCCAGACCTAAGATTGTAGTAACTAAAATAATTTTGATTAAAATGATCATAACTCCTTGGAAAAATGATCAAGGGTAGAATTTATATAGAGAGACATTAGTCATGTCATTTTATAGAGTTTCATTCCATATGGACTGAACTATCAACACACCTGCATCCCCTGGTAAACACGGGACACTTTCCCAGCAATATGGAAAATAATGTAAATGAAGTTTTCATATGAGACATTCAAATTTTGAAGTTACAAATTATTCTAAAGTATTTGGAGAAATTAAGAGACTATCAGAAAAGTCATTAAAATTTGTGAACAAAATATAAAGTTGAAACAATATATTGTTCATTTCCTAAATAACAGGACATCAACAAAGTCACATCTTGATGCATGTGTTTGGGGTGCAGTCTACAGAAAGCATTTCATCAAACTTAAGAATGAAGGATGAAAAAACTCTTGGTAGAGGAGTGGGGAAATGGGGAGATGGGGAAGAACACTCACTGTACAAAGATGTACAGTTCAAATACCCAGCAGCCATATAAACTCTAGGAGTGACCACATTGTATCTGTAATCCCAATGGTTGGGGCAGAAACAGGAACCTGTTTTGGCCAAACTAGCCTAAACAGTCAGTTTCAGGTTAAATTACAGCCTCTGCCCCTGCACATATATGTGTACACACACAAATTATGTCATACGGTCTACTGATATCATAATTCTGAGCAGAGATCTGGTATCAGATCTCTGAAAACACCTAAAGACAAGAATATCAAAATAATAATCAAACTTTCATATCTTAAAATAATCCACTGACACTGTGGAGTTTAGGAAATCATTACTCCACAGAAAATCATCTGGAAAAATCCATGATTTCCTTTAAAAAATGGAAAAATAAAAAAAAACCCTACAAAACAAAAAGTTTTAAGATGTTTACCAATCAATAGCAAAATTAGGTCACATTTTTAATCCCATGTCAAAAAGCATCAGAGATGAGAAACTGCAAGACTAATTATTCTAACTACATCCTTGGTAATGATGTGTAAGAAACCTCTGTTTAAGGGGACATTTTTTACAAAGTTCACATATGAAATGATGTGAATATATGGAGGAATAATTTAAAGCACCATGGAATAATATCTGATTTATTGATGCATGGAAATCTGACCACTAACAGATTTCACTATATTATTTTATACTATTTTAGTTAAAAATTACATGTAAGTATAAAAATGAAGTATGGCTCTGATCTTTGTATCTCACAAAATGAGACAATGAAATAAAGGGATTTTTATAAAAACTATCCATTTGGCAATTAGTGAACTTTTATCTACATATATTTGCTTTATGTAGTTTGGCTTCTCATGAAGAAAGTGAATTCCATAATGGAAATATTAAAAAAGAAAGAACAGACAGAATTGCTTATAAACTGATTGTTGTCTATGCATTTCTTTTAACAGATGTTTTACTTGTTATTTATTAGAGACAGCACTTAAAGTTTGATGTGGTTTTTTTCCAATGCATATATTTCCTCATAGCCTAGGTACAATGACATATATATTGATGACAGGCAAAGTTCTTCCACTGTTCATTTTTTTAAGGTTAATATATTTTTAATGTTATGTATGAGTGTTTTGCCTTCAGGTATGTAAGGGCATCTATGCATGCAATGCCTGTAGTGGCCAGAAGAGGGCATCAGATACCATGAAACTGGAGTTAAGGATAGGTGTTAGCCACCATGTGGATGTTTGGGACTGAATCTGGGTCCATTGTAAGAGCAGCTAGTGTTCTTAACTGCTGAGCCATCTCTCCAGCCCCCACTGTTTATTTTAATGCTAAGAAAAAAAAACATATAAATTGTCTAATAAAACAACATTGCATAGTAAAATAAATAAAATTGTGTGTAGCCATACTTTGTAAAAGCTTATTTAACAAATTTTCTGCTGATGAAAAATTGTGGTGGCGCACGCCTTTAATCCCAGCTCTTGGGAGGCAGAGGCAAGAGGATCTCTGTGAGTCCAAGGCCAGCCTGGTCTACATAGTGAGTTCCGGGACAGCTGGGGCTATGGGGAGACCCTGTCTCAAAAAGACAAAAAAAAAAAATGGCAGGAGCCAGTATACTGCTTGAAGCTGTGCTAAGTTAATGTATTCATGCATCATTCTATCACTTTCACAGTATATAATGTTGCTGAAGTCTATGACTTTGCTGTTCCTAAGCTCATTCTAAGAAGTAATTTTCAGGAACTGGAGATATGGCTCAGCAGTTAAGAGGGCACACTTCTCTTGCAGAATTTTGTTGTACAACCATCTGAAACTCCAGAATATACTATGCCTCTGGCCCCCTTGGGCAACTGGCACTCACATGTGTGCGCACACACACACACACACACACACACACACACTGATATTAAAAAAAAAAAGGTTAAGTTTCAATTAGGAAATGGAAGCAAATCCTGAGATAGCATATAAAAAGAACCACATCCACAGGTTTTGAAGATACATTTAAAATTAAGTTCAATAACTTTTTTTTTTTTTTGTCTTTTTGAAGCAGGGTCTCCCTGTAGCCCCAGCTGTCCTGGAACTCACTATGTAGACCAGGCTGGCCTTGAACTCACAGAGATCCGCCTGCCTCTGCCTCCCAAGTGCTGGGACTACAGGCGTGCGCCACCGCGCCCGGCTTAAGTTCAATAACTTTTAATCTCAGTAAGTGATGATCTAGACAAATACAAAAATATACCATTAAAAGGAAAGGTAAAGCAAGAACCTACACCAAAGGGCATTTCAGGACACAAACCTGATTCTATAGGCCTTAATATACATATATGTATTTGTGTATGCATTTATGTATGTATATATGTGTGTATACATATGTGTGTTTGTGTGTTCTAAAATTTAGAAATTTGGTGATGGGTTTAGGAAGGGTGGTACAGATACGGAAGGGAATTTAAATATGATCAAAATACATTGTACAGAATTTGCAAACATTAATAAAAATAAACAAAAATAAGTAGTTTTTTTCTGTTTCCATTGCTGTGAGTTCAAATGTGTAACTGAAAAGTTGTCTGGAAAACTCTGTTTCCTTGTGATCATACATCACTTTTGGCTCTTATAGTCTTTCCACCTCCTCTTCCACAATGATCCCTGAGCCTTGGGAGGCAGAAGTTCGAAACATGTGTCCCCTTCAAGGATAAGCATTCTGCAACCTCTTGTTCTCTACACATTATTAAGTTGTGGGGTTTTTGTGCTAACCACCATCTGCTGCATAAGGAAAGTCCCTGGTGAGAGTTGAGAGATGCATTTATCTTATGTGTAAAGGTTACATTATAGATGTGTCACTCAAGGCTACATATCTCACAGACACTTACTCTTCTTTTGACCAGTTTTGTAACTCTGTAATAGTCTCCATATTTTGCAAAAAGAAGTTTCTTTGATGAGTCTGAGATGTACACAGTCTGTAAATATGGGGATGCATATTTAGAATACAGCATTAAAAAGTATGTTGGTCTAGGAATGTGGCAAAAGTAGATTTTTCTCTAGAATCTATAATGTCTCCAATCACATGTGTTTGGCTATGTTTAGAGTACCATACAGATGTTCTTTTCCAGTGAACGGCTAATTGCAATTAGACAGCTTTTGATTACCTCCAAGGTAAAAGTGCCACTGCTGCACCAATAGCAATATTTTGCTGAGACAGTCATTGTTGCTTGTGAAGCTTTACTGCTGAGTAGGACCATTGTTAGACTTTCTACCATGGCAGCTTGCATTGCATTCTCTGCTACTGTGGGAGTGAGTCTTCAGGGAGAAGACTTCCTGGTCAGCTTCAGCTCAATTGTTCTAAGTCCTGTTTCCAATAGTATCTTGCCTTCAAGTTTTGGGAGGCAATAAAGGGCTTTGGCAATAGCCTACATTGTTGTTTTGGGAGTCTCTTGGACTGACCAACAACTTGACAGAAGATTTCTCTTGCTTGGTACTGTGTTTTTTGCCATAGTCTTCAACTATACATATGCTTTGAATATATATTTTTTTCAGTAGAACTTTGAACTAATACATTTCTCTCTGCTTTTTTTTATACCATCTAAGTGTTATTTGTATATCCTTTTACTCTCCCTGTATAATACTCCCTATTACCACCCCAGTTAAAGTACCCCCCTTTTACCCATTTCCCCATTGATAACACTTGTCTCTTACAGGGGAAGGGATTTAATTACCATCAAATTATAAAATTTGTATGAAATTTTTCTGCAAATTTTCTCCATGAAAAATCTCAAAAATTCAATACTTTTTTTTAAGGAAAAAAAGAAAGGTCTGAAAGCAAAGCTGTTCCTCTAAAATCATAAAATAACATACAAATAACATACCTCTCTGGTCTTCCCTTTATCCTGGTCACAAAATTGATTTTTTAATAATTTATTATTTATTCTGATTTTATTTATATGATTTTTATGCCTGCATGTGTGTAAGTGCACCGCTGTCGTGCAATTTCTGCAGAGGTCAGAAAAGGGTGTCTAATCCCCTGGAACTAGCGTTACAGACAGTTGTTAGCCACCATGTGGGTCTGGGATTTGAACCTGGGTCTTCTGCAAGAGTAACCAGTGCTCCTAATTGCTGAACCATCTCTCGAATCCCAAATTTTATTTTCTAAATAAGGAAAAAATAAATACATTTCACTCATAGTGAAAATTTCCCATTTGTGTATCTTTGTATTCTTTCTTCCCAAAATAACATTCCAGTTTTTAAACAAGATGTATATGATACAATTTTCTTACCCTTTTATAGGTACAGAAATGAGTCAATGATCAATTATATAAGAATTCTAAATGGTAAAAAGGAAAAGGTAGACTGGTTAGGGAATCACTGATTTAAGACTAACACTGTTGGGCTGGAACATGGCTCAGTGTTTAAAAGTCCTTGCTGTGCAACCATGGGGACTGGAATTTGGATCCCAGCACTCATGTAACAAGCCAGATATCCCACAATTGCCAGTAACTCCAGTTCCAAAGGATCTGACACCTTTTTCTGGCCTTTGAGTGCACAGGCATGTGTGTGTGTGTACATACACACATGCACATACACTCACACATACATATACACATATTTATGCACATACATAAAAATAAATAAATCTTAAAAAGTACCTTGAATTGTTTTCTCTCATATCTCATGTTTTAGATTTTTACCAAAAATTTTGATTTCCAAAATGATAATTTTTGTGTTTGATATAATGATATTAATATGCTAAAATTTCATTTGAACTTCTCTTTAATACTTCCAAAGAAAAAAATAAGGTGGAGATTTGGGGAGGTATAAGATAGGTTTAAATTTCAAATATACCTTTAAAATAGGTGAAGAGAAAGTAGATCAAGCAAGCAGAATAGGACATTCCAGCAATCATTCTTCCATGGAAGCATCAATTTGAACAACTATAAACACATAAAAAGACTTCATAAGAGATAAAGAAACCAGGTGTAACCTCATAGTAACTGGTCATACTTTAAGGGTTGCATTGATGACAGTGGAGGTATGACCTCATAGTACCTGGTAATAGTTTAATGATAAGAAGGGTCACATTGATGGCAGTGGGAAGAGAAGTTTTACATTATCTGTGTAGCTAACCAGGAAGCACAGCGGGAGCTTAATAACTGATGCCACATCTCAGAAAAATGGAAGGAAGAAAGTATGAGACTTGACTGTACACACTAACATTTCCATTACTATAGAAAAACAAATGGACACTACTATGTCCCCCTTTCTCTAGGCAAATACCATTACAGGTGGCTTCCTGCCCTAGCACCCTCACCCCAACCAAGAGTACCTTGATTAAGTCTAAAGGGATGGAGTTATATAACTGCTGGTCAAGAAATACAAAATTGCTTATCAAGAATTACAGTGAACTTAAAGAAAACACATAAAATACGGCACATATACAAAATGTTATACTATTCATCTATTCATTCAATGGATTGGAAAATATAAGAAGTGAATAGAAGTTGTAATTTAATAGAAAAGAGAAACAAAAACTGCAATAGAAAGCATCAATAACATAAGAATTCTTTCATATTGTTAGTGAGAATGTACACTGACATAGCATGGCTGTTTTTAAAAAGTAAAAATAAACCACCATAGTATGTAGCAATCAAATGGTTGGACACACTCAAAAATCAGCCTTTCTTTCTTTCTTTCTTTCTTTCTTTCTTTCTTTCTTTCTTTCTTTCTTTTCTTTCACTTTTTTCTCTCTTTCATTCTTTCTCTTTTCTTTCTTTTTTTTTTTTTTGACAGGGTCTCCCTAGCTCCAGCACACATGGAATTCATTATGTAGACCAGGCTGGCCTTGATCTCACTAAGAACTCCCTGCCTCTTTCTCCTGAGTGCTAGGATTAAAGGTATTCACCACCATGCTACTGTGAAATCAGCATTTCTAAGAGGCATCTACACATGCTATTATAGCTATCCACATAGGAATTCACCCTAATTGGCCTTTCTTGACTGGATAAAGAAATATGGTACATATACACAATGTTGTACTGTTCATCTATAATGAATGAAATCAGCCAGGCATGGTAGGGCATATCTGTGATATGAGCACTTGGGAAACAGAAAAAGGAGGATCAGGACTTGAAGTTCATCCTTGGCTACATAGTGAGTTTGAGTTCAGTTCTGGGCTACATGAGACTTCATCTCAACCAAAAAGTCTCAACATGGACAAAGACATGAATAATCCTGGAGGACATATGTTAAGTAAAATAAATAAAACATAAGAAAAAGACAAATATCACATATCACCCATATATAGAATCTAAATTATTTCATCCCCCAAAAAAATAGAATGCTAAGTTAACATTGGATTAAAGTAGTTGTGCTTTGGAATGTTGGTCCAACGATACATACTTATAGTTAAAGAAGGGAGAAGCTCAAAACGCATTATGAGTAACTACAGCATTATGACTGTAGTTACTTAAGGTATATTGTATGGTTGTTTGTTTGGGACAAGGTCATATGTTACCCTAACTGATCTGGAACTTAGTATGTAGACCTTGCTGCCCTTAAATTCAGAGAGATCCATCTGCCTCTGCCTCCCAAGTGCTGAGACTAAATGCATGAGCCACCATGGTCAGTACTGTACTATATTTTTTAGAGATGATGAAAATAGGTATTATATTCTCTCCACAAGAACAACAACAGTCAAGAGATACATTTAAAAAATGTTTGTGTGCATATGTGCATGGGTGTTTGTGAGTTGGCTTTGTGCACATGAATGCAGTGCCTACAGGGGCCAGAAGAGGGTATCAGATACCCTGGAGATGGAGCTACAGACAGTTTTTAGGTGCCCCTCCTGAGTGTTGGGAACCAAACTCAGATACACTGGAATGTACTGCTATATATTCACCACTGAGCCATCACTCAAGTACCTTAATTTCTTAATTTTTAGGTTTAATTATTCCACATACACACAATTAAAATTATATCATGTAATAAATGTATGCATTGGTGAAAGTTGCTGTTTTAAATATTAAATCATTCTTTTTAATCTCAGACATGACTATATCCAGGAGGCTATTTATGCTTGCCTACAAGCTCATGTCAAATTAAGTGCTGGCTCTCCAAAACCAATGACTTCTGTATCCAGCAACTCCCTTTGCCTAAACTCATTTATACATTCTTATTTTACTATGGAATAATATTCCACACAATGCTGTGCTTTCCTGAGATTTCCTTAATCAACCCTTAGAATATACTTCTTTTTATGTTATTAAGTCTACATAATTTTAGTTGTCAGTGTTTCTACTAAGTAGAAAAAGAGAAATGATTTGTACAGGGGAATATTCACTGAACTAATAGGAAAGAGAGATGACTAATGAAACTTGCCTTATCCCTGAATTTTTCTAGACTAACAAATATATCCCCTTACATGATAGGTGAAATGTAAATATTGTGTCTGAAATAATTAATATCAGTTTAATCTGTCCTGTAGTTTTGTGTTTGTCATCAAACTACTGAATGCTTTATGTTTTTCCATAGGGTGATTCTATCCCAAATTAGTATATGAATAAATAAAACATAAGTGCAAACTTTAAGCAATTAAATACCTTCTTGAAAATCCAGGAAGTTAAGTAATATTTATTTCTACAGAAAATAAATTAATGATATTTGGAATTGGTAATAGTTTTACTCTAAATGTGGTGACATAGTTAAGATACTTAGAAGAAAAGAAGTTAGGAATCTTGGGTTATGTTGGAATCAGTTGTCATATCAGGAAAAAAAACTTATTCTTGAAATTATCTTCATTTTATCAGCTAATAATGATGATCAGAAAAGTCTGGTAGAATATAAACAAAACAATTAAATGAGTCCAGCTCTATCATCAAGGGTTCACAGTGCTGTCTTACTTAAAATTAATGAGTACTGTCCATCTCCCCAAATGCTGCCAAACACAGAATAAATGCATTTAAAAATAGGCAAATGGCCCTGCATTGTGTATGAGAATCACATCCCATCCCAGGAGAAACCTAGACTTTTGTATAAGTTTCTCTTTGAGTTCAGTGTTGCCAAGTTCCCCTTAAATCAACTGGGAATTCATTATTGTGAGGGACAGCTAAGTTAGATACCCAAGGGTTATTTTCCTATGTTCTCCTCTGGAGATCAAAACTTCAGATTCGTGTACTTGTAATTGTCTCTATCTAATTGTAACTTTTAATTGTTCTAACGTTAGCACTCTAGCAAGTCCCCTGGCATGCACAGAGCTGAGGCACAGCTGGCAGGCATCCTAAGTCCCTAAGTAAAAATAACAGCAGGACCAAAGTTCTTCATGTTCTGTGTTGACTATTTGTGCTCTGTCCAAACCATCTGCTTTTAGCATGGCCAAATTTTAATCAAAAACCCCTCTGGGAGACCAACTGATGGAAATGGAGGGACTAAACTCCTACAAGCATGTCCATTGGAAGAAAGTGATGTAAATTATTGTGTTGTTCCAATGATTTTGTTTTCTCTCCTAAAAATATTTGCTTCTCTTGTGGGTGTTTTTCCTACACACCTCAGTAACTTTTGTGAAACAGAAAAGAACACAGAACTCCATTTATAGACAAACTAAATAACTGACATGTACCATGTTCCTTGTAGACGTGGTTTTCTCACTTTTCACATTTCTTGCAGTCTCTACTCCCTTTGGTCTTTGTACACTTCTTTTGATAATATGATGTGGTTTTAATAATCCATTTTATCAAACTATGCATGTATATAAACAGAAAGAAAACCATTCCATGCTGTTATATTATAGTAGGATTGTGCACATACTTTTACAAATTATAACAGATATTAAAATATTTCATATTAAATAGCTTTTATAAATACTTTATGCATGTGTATGTATATCTGTGTGACAGGGAATGGAGACCAAATCCAGAGACTTGTACATGCTAAATACATTCTCCACAACTGGGCCGCATCTCGATCCCCATTTTCATATTTTACTGAAATTTAATCTTATATTTCAGCTTTCTTTTACTTGTGGATCAGTCCATGCAATTCTCAGACCTGCTTTCCATAACATGTCCCAGTTTTATATTAGTTATGAAATGTGATACTGTCAACTCAGTAATACCAGTTGCATGTCTTTTCCTGATGTAAGACATTGTATAGAGAACTTGAGAACTTATTTCATTATAAGGGAAAAAAGCACACATTAAGAAAACAATCATTAGGGTGCTAGGACTCTAACTTAACATATGCAAGACCATAGGTTCAGTGTCTAGCACATGCAGAAACAAGTAAGTAAAAATAAAAGCACCCATTAGGGAGATAAAAAATCCAAAGGGGCTTCTATCATTTTATATCATCTGAAATTATTCAAGATGTGCAAGAAGATAAATTTCTATTTCTATATTTATGTATATGTTTTCACATATTGGAATTATGGATTAAGTATATATGTATTATATACAATTTATGTATCTATAAGATGATTTTCAGTGCTATGGTAACATGACCCTGGTAGGGCCTGCAACAGACCTCTCCTCGGTAGCCTGGAACACAGACAGGGCTACATCAACCCCCACTAAGGGCAAATGAGCGTTGGAGCTGCTTGGGAAACTATGGAAAGATGGCAAGAAGGTACACCATGATAACTACAGTAAATAGTATTGTATTGTACTCTTGGAATTTTTTTTTGACAGAGTAGAGTTTACATTCTCACCAAACAAAGCATACATAAGTTAACAGATAAATGTAGATCTCACTACTCATCAGAGAAGCTTCTTTTGGCAGCAGATAGAAATTATTACAAAGTTCCACAACCAGTCAAAATGCAGCAAATAAACAACTGTGAGGTGTCTAGCACCAATGGCCACATCTACAATAAAACCTGTATACCTAAGACTTGGGAACATCTTAGAAGGTGAAGGTGAAAGATTGTATCCAGATAACCAGGATACCTGCTACTATAGAGTGTCTTCTAGATATTTTAGGGAAGTTGCACCCATGAAATTTCAACAGTATGTTTGTCTAAACACATCCTGTACAATAACAGCACAAGTCTACATGCTAATGTGGCTGGAGGAAATTTCACAAGGTCCCATCCCTAGATGAAGAGCTACAGGGATCTGAGAGGAGGAGAAACACTTTCTCCAGAGACAAGCTCTCTGATGAGTTATCCAGTCCCAAGTGGTCAACCAAAAATACATGAATACATAAGCGCCATTCAATGAACTCTACATTATAACTAGATATGCATATATATATGAATGTGTGTATGTGACAATAATTATCAAAAGGGTGATCATGAAGTCATTATTAAACAGTGCATGCAGACAGGGTTGTCTGCTTTGCAAAGCACATTTAGGAAATGGAGGAAACCCAGACAATATTCCCTTCTCTTTCATGTCTAATTATTGTTATTCCTAACAGTTTTCATTTGGTTTTAAACTCTGCACTCTTTATGGAGGAATTCAAATTGAGTTTGTTGGTTATGAGTGCAAAACATTATGCTAATGAATCAGTAAAGACAGAATTAGTCTGATTATAGCCAAAATATCTTATTTATGATTGCCCCTAATTAGGTGCAGGCTGTTGTGCATTCTGCAGTGGTCTGCCAGTCATCAGGGAAATGCAAGTAGCCCACTAATTACCATAAAGAGAAGGAAGAATATAAAAATTTGAAGCCATGCACATTATTTTGTTATAAAGGTGCATATTAATGTGTGCACTAAGTACCTTGAACTTAGCATTGTTAACTAATGCTTACTGACGAACTGATCTCATTTAACTAATGAGCATTTAATAAACAATTCAACCATAGGTCATTAAACTATTGTAATTAAGTTCTAGTTTATTTAATACAAAATTGTTCAATCTAAATAAATTTGAAATATTTTTGTTTTTCCAACTTGATAATTTGTACTTCTATTATTACATTCACAAAATTTTCTTTTAAAACATAAATTTGGGGACATAGATAAAGTTTCTTTAATATTGTACACATTATCATCATCGATACCAGTAAAGCAATTACAGCTCCTTCAAAAATTGCATATTTTGGGTTGAAAAATGGTTCAGCAGGTAAAGACACTTGCTACCAAGTCTGAGTTCAATTCCTAGAACCCATACAGTAGAAAGAGAAAATTAACTTTCACAAATTGCCCTTTGACTTTCACGTGTGCATATTCTTCATTTTTCAAATTTTCTGTATGTCTGGGAAATTAATCCTCTGTCAGATGTATAAATGGGAGATTTTTCTCCATCACTCTGTGGGCTTCCTCTTTATTGGATCCACATGCAAGCAAAACACTCATACACAATAAAATAAAAATAATAAATAAAATATTTTTAAGAAGAAGCTTTTAATTTTAATGAGATCCTATTTGTCAATTACCCTTAATTTCTGTGAGACTGGAGTCCTATTCAGAAAGTCCTTTGCCACACCTGTGTCTTATAGGGCACTTCATATTTTTTGTAACAGTTTCAGTGATAACATTTCATAACAAGGTCTTTGGTTCACTTGGAGTTAATTTTTCTGCAGAGTCATAGATATGGGACTAATTTCATTTTTCTGTACATGGAAATCTAGTTTTCTTAGGGTGATTTTTTGAAGAAGGTGTCTTTCCTCCAGTGTGTACTTTCTGCACCTTTGTCAAATATCAGGTGGCTGTAACTGTGTACATTCACGTTTGAGCCTTCCGTTCTGTTCCATTGAAATTCATGTCTATTTTTAGGTCAGTACCATGTTGTTTTCACTTATATAGCTTTGTAAAACAGCTTAAAATCTAGTATGGGAATTCTTCTAGCACTGTACTTTTAGCTCAGGATTGATTGTTTTGTTTATCTGGGGACTTTTGTGTTTCCTGATTTTAATAAGAATGCTTCGAGTTTTTCTCCATTCATAATAATATTGGTGGTGGGTTTTTTTTGTATATAGCCTGAATTATGCTGAGGTATGTTCCTTCTAGTCCAATGCCCTCTAACACTTTTATCATGAAGGCTTGTCCGGTTTTCTTTTACAATATATTTTACTGAGTTTTTGTGTATTTCATATAATGCATCTTAACCAAATTTAGAACCCCTAATCCCTCCCAGCTCCCCCCAACCCCCACCAGATTTCAGGAATTCTGTCATATATGTTAATCCCTATCTAGTCAGGTGTTTCTATCTAGGTATTCCTTGATACTAGTTCATCCACTGGATTCTAGTCAGCATTTTCTTAAAGGCCTTTTCTGTATCTATTGAGATGATCATATAATTTTTGTCTTTAAATCCATTTATATCATTTATTACATTTATTTATTACATTTATTGACGTACATGTGTTGAACTGGTCTGGCATCTCTTCAATAATGCCAACTTTATAATGAGGAATGGTTTTTTAAATCTTTTTTTTAAAAACTATTGACCTTTCACCCCCCACCAGACCTCATGTATTCCTCCACACATGTTTAGTCCTAGCTAATCAAGCATTTATATCCAGATTTCAGAATACCACAAGTGGCCAAGTTTTAAAGAACAGGAGATTAAAGAGTATGTTTCCCTGGATAGGACTTCTATATTAAACCTCACCCACCCAAGGTGCAGAGACCATTGACAAAGAGTGGTCAGAAAGATTTTAAGACAAAGGGTTGGTTCATGAACATTAGGAAGCAGAGACTTTCAGGCAATTGGAAGGTAGAACATGCGAACTTGTGGCAATGGTGGCATTGAGCACAGGATCCATGCCAACTCAATCAGATAACAACCCAGATTGGAGCTAGAGAAATGGGTGGTGGGCCAACCCTAGAATAGGAACTACTGGTGAATGATTTTACATATGCCTGTTTGAGGTTTGCAAGAATTTTATTGAGAATTTTTTAGTGTATATTGGCTTTGTAGAAGGAGTTTGGAAATTCTCCCTCTGTTCCTATTTTTTTAATAGCTTAAGCTCTATTGCTTATAGTTACTCTTTGAAGGTCTGGTAAAATTCTTCTGTGAATCTCTCTGGACCTGGGCTTTTTTTAGGCAAGAGGTTTTCTATTATTCTATTTCTATTTTGATTTACTTTATTCATTATAAGTCCTTTTGTCTATCTCTTGTTTATTTAACTTTGGTGGCACAATTGAATCTAGAAATTATCCACATCTTTTAGATTTTCCCGATTTAATGAAGTAAAAGGTTTTTATTATTATTATTTTGTAATTTTCTGAATTACTTTGGTGTCTGCTATAATGTTTCAATTTTTATCTTTTATTTTATGGATTTTAGTCTGCTCTTTATTGCTTTTGGTTAGCTGCACTAAGGATCGGTCTATTTTGTCTTTCTTTTGAAGTACAAGTCCTTAGATTTATTGATTAGTTGTGTTTTTTATTTTCATTTCATTGATTTCTACTCTGATTTTTACAATTTCTTGTAGATAAGAAGAGGCTGGTTTATGAAACTGGGTTTTGGTTTGTTTTGTTCTCATATTTCCAGATTCTTGATTTGTGTAATTAACTCAATTATTTACACTGTTTCTGATTTGTAATGTAGGCACAAATTAATCTCTCTTGACTGCTCTTTGTGAGTCATGAGGCATTTATTTTGTTGCATTTTCATGTTTATTTAATTACAAGAATATTCCATTTTTTTCTTTATTTCCTTTTTGACCCATTCATCATTTAACACTGTGTTGTTTAATCTTCATGATCTCCTTTGGGCGTTGATTTTAAACTTCATTGCATTGTGGTCAGATAATTTTTTTTGTATCTGCTGAGTCTTGTTTTGTGCCTCAATATATATCTGTTTTAGATAAATTTCCATGGGCTTCTGAGTACAATGTGTATCCTTTGGTGCTTGGGTGGGCAATTCTGTAGATGTCTGTTAGGTCCATTTGATGATTTAATTGAGATGTTTCTCAGTTTATTCTTTTCCCAGATGAATGGTCTATTGGAGAAAGTGGGGTATTATAGCTAATGTACATGAATACCTACTATTACTGAGTTGTGGTTAATCTGTGTCTTATGAAATTGGAAGTGCCAGAGTTTGGTGTATATATTTGTAATGTCTTCTTGTTTGATTGTCCCCTTCACTAGAATCAAGTGACCTTATCTCTTCTGATTAATTTTAATTTTAAGTCTATTTTGTCAGATTACAATACTACCTATTTGTTCTTTGGTCCCTTTTGCTTGAAATATTTTTCCCATCCTGACACTCTAAAGTGGTACCTGCCTTTGAAGTTAAGATGAATTTCTTTTTTTAAAAATTTTAAATAACTATATGATTAGAAGCATTTCATTATAGCTGTAACATATTCAGTAACACACTCCAGGAGCAAGAGTACATCTCTTTCACAAGTGGCTGTAGGTTTCTAGGTTCACAGTTGAATTAATACAGTTATACAATATTGAACTCAGTATAAGCCCAAATTTCTTATAGAACAAAAGGTTTTCTTTCTTGTCCATTCAAATGGCTTGTTTCTTTTGATTGTGGAATCGAGGTTATTGATGTTTAAAGTGATTATTGAAATATATGTTTGTTACTACATTTTATATTCTGTATGTGTTCTTGTCCTATTTTATGTTTCCATAATTTTAACTTCATTTATTTTCTTTCTTCAGTCACTTCGGTATGGCTATTCCTTTCTTCAGTCGATCATATTGCTTTGAGTATTCCGGGCCTGGCTGTTTTGTTTTGAAAGAATATAAATTCTTTCAAAGTTTTCATATCATGGAAGATATGTCTTTCTCTTTCACCTATGCCAGATAGCACTGCTAGATAGTACAGTCTGGATTGGCATCGGTATTTATTAGTTAAAATACATTTTTCAAGGTTCTTCTGGCTTTTAAAATTTGCATTGAAAAGTCAGCTGTTATTTTGACGAGCATCCCTTACATTCAGCTTTTTTTTTTCTCTTGAAGCTTTACATACTCTCGATCTGTTCTATATATTTAGTGTTTTCATCAAAGTATACCATGGGGAGGTTTTTTCTTTCTTTGTTTGTTTTCTGTTCCAATCTATTTGGGGTTCTGTATGCTTCTTCCAGTTGCATGGGTATGTCCTTCTTTAATTTAGGGAGGTTTTCTTCTATAATCCTGTTGAAGTTCTGGTCAAGGCCATTGACCTGAGATTCTTCTACTTCCTCTATGACCATAATTCATAGACTTTGTCTCTTCACAGTGTCCCACAGTTGCTGCATGTTTTATTCCTGTATTTTAAAAATATTTTCATTTTATTTTCTTGTGCAGTTAATTCCTCATCTTTATCTTCAAATCTTGATAGTTCTGTCTTCTATTTTATTCATTCTGCTGGCAATATTTTCCTTTATCTTTCCTAATTTAGCTATTAAGTTTTTCAATTCCATCTTAATGTCAGTTTGACTTTTCTTCAGTATTCCTTTGTCTTTCATAAATTCACTTTTTAAGTGATGAATTGTCTTTATCATTTCAATCAGTAGTTTATTTGTATTTTCTTTAGCTTACTTTTATCCTTTTTTTATTTCACTTATGTGGTTCTTTGTGTGTTCTTAAGCTTATTGGAGTTTTTATCACATTTATGAATGTTCTTTTAAGTTCTGCATCCTGGGGTTCTTTTATGTAGTTCTCATTGCAGAATATCTCTATAGGTGTTCTGGGTTTTGGTGGGAAAATAAATTCTTGGTTTTTCCTATTATTTGTATTTTTG
Organism: Nannospalax galili; assembly: GCF_000622305.1. Classification (NCBI taxonomy): domain Eukaryota; kingdom Metazoa; phylum Chordata; class Mammalia; order Rodentia; family Spalacidae; genus Nannospalax; species Nannospalax galili. Next base: position 1,691,275 of record NW_008355786.1, on the reverse strand, counting down.
GATACAAGTTGGTCATATAGACATCCTTTGTTGGTTGTGTGTCTGATGTGAAATATTAACCTTCCTTTGTTGAGTGAAAGTTTGGTTCTGTTTTTGTTGTTGTAGCTTGGTTTATTTCAGATCAGATATAAATAATGAGTTGGGCTATCTTTCAGATTCTCACTTTTGATTTTTTTATTGGAGAGACAGAGGTAATTCCAGGCTGGTCCACTGTGTGGTATGGACAATCACAGCTTGGATTCTGAGGTGGAAAATTATATCAGGGTCAACAGGGTTCTGGCTTACTCACCAGCTGGTACAGACAGTGAACTGCAAGTTCCAGGGCCTAGTCCAGGAAGTGGGTGATGGTGCCAGTGTCCTGGGTACTGGTTAACTCACCAGGCTTGTCCAGAACATGAATAGAGAAAATGGGGTCTAGTGGGGAGACGGTGGTGGAATGAGCAGGGTCCTGGTTAACTCGCAAGGCTTGTCCAGAGCTCAAGTAGTACAATTCGGGCTAGTCCTGGAAGTGGGGATATGGCTTCATTGTGATTGTTTTAATCTAGTCCATGAAATGTATAGTCAAAATTGCTTATGTTTCTCTTGACATGACTTTATTTTCAATAATTTATCTGTATGATTTTTATATATTACATATTTGAGATCATTGTCAGGCATTCGTAGACTGAAAATCATTTAAAACTATATTAATATTTAATTTCTTCACTGTATTTCTTGCTATATATAATTTATTTTAAAGTAATCCACTTTATATCTTCTTCTTTTTGTCTTATACTATTTAAACCAGATTTATAAATCTTTGTTCATCCATAGTCTTGAAGCTGGACTGCTATACTTTATTGCTTTGCTTTTCACTTTAACATAGCTATCCATTAATAATTTATGTTTGTGCATGGTATGCAGATGTCAGTTACTTCTTTATGATGATATACAATTGACAATGCACATGAAATGTATTCTGAAAATGCCAGTCCTTCTCCCTTACACTGTCATCTTTGATAATAGACACACATGCACACACAGACCACACACATACTCCATCAGTAGTTATTTTTTTTAATTTTAATTCATTTGTGTTTGTAAAATGTTTACATGGGAATCAGGATTGTATATATGTGTACATATTTGTGGGGGGGTGTGCATGTGTGTAAAACAAGATAATCTCCGGTGTTACTCCTCAAGAAGCTAACTTGTTATGACTCCACATATGAGGGAATGCACTGTTGTGGTTTGAGTGGAAAATGTACAATACAGACTCACATCTTTTAGCACTTTGTCACCAGCTGGTAGTGCTGTTTAGGAAGATTTTGGAAGATTTAGGAGGCGGAGGTTCATTGAGGTCATGGTTCACCAGGGATAGGCCTAAGGTTTTGTAGTCCAACCCGAGTCCTGTTCATTGTCTGCTTCCTGACTGGATATGAGACCAGTCATTGTTGCTCTTCCTTCTCTGCCTGTTATGTCTCTTCTGCCAAGCTGGAATGATCCCCTTGATCTTTAAGCCAAAATAAACCCTTACACCCTTGAATTGTTTCTTTTCTTATCTTTCTAATAGTAAAAATCATCCAGTTTTATCATCCTCCATGGAAATACAAGCTAAAGTCACAGTTGGATATAGCTACACACAAACCAGAAAGCTGAAGATGAATTACACCAACAATACTATGTATTATAGTGCTATTGGTACTCTAATACAATGATGGTTTCTAGAATTATTTTTTTAGCTTATAGACTTTGTTTTGTTGTCAGTTTTACTTAATTTTTAAACTTTTTAAAATTCTCTTTTTACAATGTTATTTTTTATTTCTAGGAGTTCATTTGGGTGTTTTAAATACTCATTAGGGTGCAGGTGAAGGTACACTGATGTGAAGAGTAATAGAAATATGATGGGACACTTCTTGGTGCCTGAGAGTACGAAAGTTCCAACATCAGGACTTGAGTGCTCAGGAGCATTTGTGGAATCAGGACCTAAGCTGGCCATCAGCAGAGGTGATAAATTTATTCTTGAGAAACAGTCCTCCCAAGACTAGAAAGTGGAGATGACAGAAACTTTTTCTGTCCCCATCATAAGTTTAAAACAAAGACAAAGCCACTGCTGTGTACAGCTCATAACTTCAGAGGAGAGGGCTGTGGGGAATGCAACTACTCAGAGAAGGCCGAAACTGCTGCCTCTCCATCCTTCAATCTGCTCTATCAGTCCATCATCAAAAGAATGTGGAAACATGTCTTACAGCTGTGGACCACAGTTCCAACTCACATGAGGGGGCTATAGCCGGCCAGTTGATGGAAGGCAATCATCTCAGGTCTGGATTAACAGGTGGGATCTACAGCTCCAGCTCACCGGAGGGAAAATAGCTACAGATATACTGGAGGGGACCTCAGGTTCAACAAATGGGAGAGGATCACAAATCCAAGTTCACAGGAGGGGACCACAAATCTGGCTCACAGAAGAGGACCACAAGGCTAGGTCATAGGATAATCCCACAAATTTAGGTTCAAAAGAGAGTAATCACAGCTCCAGATCACAGGAGATCATAGATCCAGGTTCACAGGAGCGTAAGTTAACTATAGCTTATGGGAGAGAATCACAGCTCTGGCTCACAGGAGGGGACCAGAACTTTGATCCCTGGGGTGGGAAGGGAAAGACCATAACACCAGCTCTGGGAGGGGGTGGAATGCCAAATTCTCTCCAGGGAAATCCGTGCATGCTCTCTCAGCTCCCAGGCTGAGAACACCAGACACCAGGCACCCAGCTCTGTCCAGCTCCGCCCACCCCACAATCTGCCTCATTTCCCATCCCCGCATGCCCATTCACCCCACAGAGTTCCGTGAGGGGGTCCATGGAGTCCTCATGAAGTCCCCTGGTGCCCCATGGGGTACAGGGCAGGCTGGCTTCCTTGCTCCCTGTTCCTGCGCCACAGAACGGCACCAAATCCTTTCGTTCCAATCTCTCCCCACACTAGTCTCCACCCTTCTTCCCAGGGTGCCCTGTGCTAGTCTATGGCTCTTCAGATGTCCGGGAGGAATAAATCATTTTTGGGCTACACCACCTGACAAAACCTACACAATACATTGTATTTGGGTTTTTCTATGATGTTTAAGATGTCCGGAAGAGAGCTGCCTACAAAGGCATGCATACATGGACTCTTTCTCCTACATCTTTGCTGAGTTTTATGAGATCCACCTCCAGTGCATGCCCCAGCAGTGTCTTGCCAGTGCCCTCCCTGCGCCCTGCCAAAATAGCAACTTCCCTCAGCTTCCTGGCTTCCTCAGCTTGTCCTTAAACCTCCCCCCATGCAGTTGAAGCTGACCAACTGAGTGGGAAGGGTGACTGTTTCCTCTAGAGAGTCTCCTAGGGTTCAGTGCTAGTTCTCTCAGAGGGCATGCTTATCCAACAGGTAGCCACAGCTCCAGCTCATTGGAGAAGACCACTTCAGGTTTACAGGAGGGGACCCCAGCTCCAGCTCACAGGAGGTGCCTGTCTCACATGGAGGGACAACAGCTCCAGCTTAAGGAGGTGACCATAGTTCTGACTCACAGGAGGGAACCCCAGTTCAAGGCCACAGAAAGGGATCACAACTTTGGTCCTTGTCAGGGAGAGGAAGACCATAACACCAACTCCAGGAAGGGAAAATAGCTCCAACTTACAGGAAGGGACCACAGCTCCAGCTCAGGAGAGGGGATCACAGTGCCAGGTTCACAAAGTGTGACCATAGCTTCAGCTCATAGGAGGGGTTACAGCTCTAGATCCACAAAAGGGGATCATAATTCCAGATCACTAAATGGGAATCTCAGCTCCAGTCCACAGCTCATGGGAGGAGTCCTAATTTCAACAATGCTGGCTCATACTATTTTCCTGTCTCCATCATTCTGGTCACATGATTATACCTGTGTTTAAGCAAGAACATTTTTGGTTTTATGCAGAAAACAGAAACAACAGTTACTTGTGAGTTTGAATTTCGTTTCATGCTAGAGGGACATCAATATTGGGGAAAAAAAGTACTTTTCACATTTGGAGAAAGATGGAAAAAGTATTTTCTTTTTTATGATCAAGGATTCAGTTGAGGTTTTTTTGTTTCTGTTTTGTTTTTGTTTTTGCTTTTGTTATCTGCTGTTTTCAACTCTTCCTCCATGATCATGGGGAAAAAGCAATATAACTCCTCTTATTGAGTCATACTTCAAGTTTTGATGGGTTTTTTGTTGTTGTTGATGATGATAGTATGTTTAAGTTGGCTAGCTTCTTTTTGTTACCAAGTCTTGGTAAATATACAGAAGCCAATAGATATTTTCCTGGTGATTCTTCTCACTTGTACAAGATAGACTAATGATCTATCAAAACACAGCTTTCCAGTTCACATAAATTTGTTATGGGGAATCCAATTTCTTCCTCTGAGGAGTTTCCATTTTCATCATTATCTGTTTCTACCACTGCTTTTCTGAGGACTTGGGCACACACTGTCAATGGGCCCATAGTTGCTATAGTTCAGGCTGGGTTGCTCATTGGCAAACTGTGCCATTGATGTTCTTGGCCAGGCACAGGGCCTTGAAATTAGTGGCCATGTCTCAGAAGTCCATGAACAGAAGTGTGATCATGTGCTACTCCTCTTATAATTCCATGGCCCTAGCCTCTGGGCCATATTGTTGTCACTGCTTCCTCACTGGCCTCTGCCTGTGTGGCCCCCTAGTCCCCTGTGTGCTCTCCACAGTTACTCTACCAGGGTAGGTAGGGATAGAGTTGGTACATTCATGGGCTCTGGGACACAAGCCAGGGCCCTGAGGCATTCAGTTGTGGCTATTGGGCCCACCACCATTTGGGTCTTCTGAGTTCAGAATTTTAAGATAAACATAGAAGCAAATAAGGTGATGAAAATATTTTTCCTGTGTGATAAGGCTCCTCTATGACTCAGTGAACCTGGAACCCTGAGAAAAACTGCCCTGGGCATACTTCATTTCTCCATCTTCTCTCCAAGAAAAACATTTTGGATTTTGCTACATCCTGAGTTCAGAATGTTGTTGAGATCAGTATAGAAGCACTCTCTACAAGACCACCAGGGAGTTCTGAAAATGGGTGGAATGGGTGGTGAAGCTGGAGGCCATGGATACTTTATTGTCCTCATGGATCTCAGCCATGAATTACAGTTCAGACTCTTCTGGTCCAGCATAACCTCAGCTTCTTGGATTGCTTCTTAGGAATTTTGTCACTGCAATATTAATTAACTAGTATAGAGAAATGGTACCAGAAGTGGGGGAGATGCTGTGATAATTTGGAATTTAGGAATAATTTTGGATAATTTAGGAATTTGGAACTATCTAAAGGGAGAATTGTGGAAGGATTTGGAACTTTTTGCCAGGAAAGTCATCACATTCTGTAATTAGTTCTTAATGGGTCATTCTGATGTAAGTGTGCCCTACCAGAAGGAAAAGTGAAATGTAGATTGTGGAGGCCCAACTCAGGATGTTTCAGAGGGAGAATAGGGACTCTATTGGAACCTGGGATAGAAACCATTCTTGATAAATTTGGCTACAATTTGTCTATTTCCCAAGATGTGATGTGAGATGGAATTAAAAAGTAATAAGCTGGAGCTTTTGACAAGAGTTATCCCTCAGAGTCCTCATTGCTATGATTACAGACATATGCCACCATGTCTGGCTTCCCTGAAACTTTGAATTTGAGGTATTTTTAATTTTGAGAGTATGTTCTATATAATATTTCCATCTGTGGAGTAGAGTTTCTTAGCAGCAATTTTAATCTTCTTCCTTAGGAACAGTTTTCCCTAAAGTCAATCATTGTAATTTGCCTTGAGTCTACTGTTGGACCACATAAGTACCCTCAATGCTAATTTATGTTCTTGCTGTTTGCAAATAGTCACAATTGTATATTTTGTTTGTTACTATTTTGTTGGCTATTGAACTGCACTCATTCTCTTACTCCCTCGTGTATCCCCCTCATTTTCTAAAGTAAAAGAATTCTATGTGTTCATCTTTTTTTCTTGTTAGAATTCCATAACCAGAGGGTATCCAGGTAAAATGGTAGACTAGTTGTCTTCATGTGATCTGGCAAAAGAAAAGTATCAGATTTAGAAAAATAAGTAGGTTCTATTTCAAAGAGAGAATGAATTTGGTAATGAGTTTCAGACATTACCAAAAGAAATTAAGGGACATATGGAAACTGTGATGAAAGTTCAACACAGCAAAATCAAATATCAAACTGAATAAGCCTCTAGCTCAGCGACTCCCTGGAAGTAGTAGTAGGGCAATATCCTCAAAAATATCAGTTTTCTTATTAATTCCTCTTCTTTCTGGTGATTGAGCCCTCTCTAGTAGGATTTACATTAAGAAGATCCTCAAGTAAAACTGGAAAGGATATGCAAATGAAGAAAAGAAAATTTTTCAACAGAGAAAAAAGGAGAAATAAAAACAAGGTAGCACTTTCCTCAAAAAGATCATTACAACTCAATTATTCAATCTGAAGGTATTGAAGTGGATATAAAGTTGGGTAATGATCTCAAAAGTTTGCTAGTGAAAATGATGAACAACATCAAAGAAGATACAAACAAGAATGAATGAAGTGAAAATATTTCCAGAATATGAAGAGAAAAATCAACCCAGGTAAAGGGAAGAGTCAACAAAGTGAGAAAAAAAATCACAAAAGACAAATAGGAATGAAACAGATTAAAAAATCAAGAGCCAACAGAAGTATTGCTGATAAAAACTACAATGAATCTCATAAAATACAGTGGGAAGAATTACCCATAGATTCAATAATGTACAAAAGGTAGTAGGTATGAATAACATTGGATCCTTATCTTTCATGTTGCACAAAAGTGAAATCCAAATGGATCAAAATCTATATATAAAACCTGAAACTCTCAAATTTCTGGAAGAAAACATAAGCCATACCTTTCAAGAGATAGGCGTAGGAAAAGACTTTCTAAATTGTACACCAGCTGCTCAGGCATTAAGGTCAACAATCAATAACTTCATAAAACTACAAAGCTTCTGTACAGCAAAAGAAATAACCAAGTAAGTGAAGAGGAAACCCACTGAGTGGGAGAAAATCTTTACCAGTTACATATCTGACAGAGGATTAACATCCAGAATATACAAAGAACTGAAAAAAAAAACAAGAAAATAAATGAGCCAATTAAAACATAAACTATAGACCTGAACAGTGAGATCTCAATCAAATAATTTAAAATGCCTAAGAAACAACTGAAAAAGTGCTCAACATTCTTAATAATTAGAGAGAGGCAGATAAAAAAAAACACTTTAAGATTCCCTCTTACCCTAATCAAAATGGCTAAGATCAAAAGAAAGGAAGACCAAATGCTGGTGAGGATGTGGAGAAAGGGGAATGCTCATTCACTGTTAGAGGGAATGCAAACTCATGCGACCACTATGGAAAGTAGTGTGGAGAACTCTCAAAAATATAAAAATGAATTTATAATGCAATCTGGTTATGCTACTCCTTGGCATTTACCCAAAGGAATCACTCTACTGTAGAGATACGTTCTTCCATGTTTGTTGCTACTCTCTTCACAATAGCTAAGAAATGGAAACAACTTAAATACCCCTCAACTGATGAATGAATATTGAAAACTGTCTACCTCATTTGTGGATTGTAGCACCAAGCCCTTATATGTGAGTATATATCCTGAAGTAACACCAGGAGACAGGACAATGGAAAGGATACACAGAGGATGGAAAAAAGGAACCAGAAAGAAGGCCATAGTAGAGAACGAATATTACCAGAGGGGAGGTGGGGAATGTGGAAGTGTTTTGCTGGAAGGAGAAGAGAGGGGGCAGGGGATATGCAGGGGGCAAGGATGTGGGGGTGGAGGGAACTCAGGAAGTGGGGGATGATGGGATGCAGGTGTTATTGCCGGGAGGGTGGAGATAATGGAGACGCTGGGACTGGGGAGGAAGAAGGGAGGTCAAATGGGAGGAAAACAAATACAATGAATGAATCCTGGGAGGATAGAGAACCTAGAGCAAATGTGATGACCCTGAAACCACCTGAGAAATGCACATACAGTGTCTAAACATTAGTACATATGAATACCTGGGGGCTAACTGGCAAGGAAGACAGTGTCAGAAAGAAGCACCCCCCCTTGTATGGCTGGTAAGAGTGATTCAAGACCCTCCCAAAATAACACAAGCTATTGCCAAAGCTCTTGGTTATCTAGAAGAACTAGAAGATAAGACCCTACTGCTGAAGACAGGACATACTTCATATTCAAGACTTGGAGCAATGGAGAAAGAACTGATCTGTAAGACTACTACCTGAAGTTTGGTTTTCATAATGCTAGATGATAATATGCAAACTGATAAGGTAGAAAATCAATCAGTGGACAAACCTAGCCCTAAAGCCTACTGTCCATAACAACTGGAACAGCAAACTACCTCTATTGGTGCAGTAGTGGCACTTTTATCTGGGGAGTAGTCAATAGTCATCTAATGGGACTTAAAGCCCTCTCAGTGGGAGTGAACTCATGAGTGGCATTGTAAACTCAGCCAAATACACATGCTAGGAGAGGATAGAGAACTTAGAGTAAACTCTATTGGTGAGCCAAATTTTCCTCTGAGAGACCCATGTGCTCACTCTGGGATTTTATGGCCCTGCAGTCTGATAAACCTCCACAATGTCCCTCTTAAGTTACAGTTTGAGCAATAAGAATATTTATTTAGGTTGTGCCAACAAGATTTATGCTATTCAGGAGAGGGTCACTTACAAAGACATGAACTCTGTTGGGCTCTTTCTCTCCCATATTTGAGATCAGTGCCATCCATGAGCCCAGGGTCTGCTTGCTCCATTCCAAAATGGTGGCTACCACACCCTTTTTCCCAGTGTCCTTAGCACTTTCCAGCATTCTCAGCATCTGTCCTTAGATTCTACCTTCATGCAGTTAAAGCTGGCTGATTGGGTGGGAGGAGTGACTGTTTCCAAGGACACACCCACTCAACACCTATCTCTGTCCTATCTCTACACGCATGAAATTTCTTACCATATGTTAAATATGGATCCTTACATTTACTGAAAAGCATGTCATACACCACTCATCAAAGAATCGCCTCTTTGTAACAGATAGAGGCTACTGTAGGATTCCACAACTGGTCAGACACAGAGAATATACATCTAAGAGATGCACAGTTCTAGGTGATACATCTGCACTTGAACCTGTACATCTAGGGCTCATAGAACATAGAGGGGTAGAGAGAAAACTAATGCACCCCTTCACTCTCAAGGGTAAAGCTTCCTTATACAAAAGAGTGTGCTGCACACAAAAGGCCACAAATGGTCACATTTTAAATAATAAGTGACTACAGAGTGTATTTCCGTAGATAGGACTCCTATATTAAACCTCACCCATGATTTGGGTACCATTGTGGAATGGGGAGGGTTGTAAGAGTCAGGGTTGGTTCACAAACACAAGGAATTAGAGACTTTCAGGTCACTGGAAGCTTGCACATGTGAACTTGTGGCAATGGTGGCATTGAGAACAGAACCCAAGCCAACTGAATCAGATAAGGTCCCAGAGTGGAGCTAGAGAAATGGGTGGCCAGCAGGCCCTAGACTGAGAACTATTGGAGACTGCTTACTACTGTGTGTGTTTGTGTGTGTGTGTGTGTGTGTGAGAGAGAGAGAGAGAGAGAGAGAGAGAGAAAGAAAGAAAGAGTATATCTTATTTACAATCTCTATACAGGCTGACTAGATTCCAGTGGATGAATTTACACTTAAGGACATCTGGATACAAATGGTTGACTGTATAAGACTTAACATGTATGATGGAATACATGAGATCTGATGAGGGGTTGAGAGGGTATAGATGGGTGAGGGGGGTCTATATTTGACTAAGAACTATTGCATGAAATGTACAAAATCTCAAACTTTCCTTAAAAGAAAATATTTTTCTATCAAATTGAAATTAATAATTGGCCTCTGAATGGTATTGTTAGTTGAATATCTTAGAATTTAAGGCATCTTTTCTTTTGTTTTTGGGGGGGGAGGAGGAAAGGGTTTATTTGTCTTACATCTCCCAGGTCACAGTTCATCAGGGAGCCCAAGGTAGGAACTCAGGGCAGGAACCTGGAGGCAGGAGCTGGAGCACAGGCCTTGGAGGATCACCACTTACAGACTTGCTCTCTGGCCCCTGCTCAGCCCACTTTCTTATTCAACACAGGCCCACTTGCCCAGCAGTAGCACCACCCACAGTGGACTGGGCCCTCCCACATCACTCAACAATCAAGAAGATGCTCCACAGACATGGCCACAGGCCACTCCTATGGAGGCAATTCCCCAATTGAGTCTCCCTCAACCCAGGTGTGTCAAGCTGACACTGAAGCTATCCAGCACAATTGACCCCTTGTCAACTTAACACACAAACACATCATTATTAAACCATAACATTTACAATTTTTATCTCCAAGATATGATGTTAACATTAATATCACAACATAAGACAGTACAATCTAGAAACCCAACAGTCCTTAAAAAATCCAAACACTTAAAAGTCCATAGTCTTCTTTAAAAGTCTCTTAACTGGGGGCTCCTGTAAAATCCAAAACAAGTACTGTCTTATTTCAAAGGGAAGAATTGGGCACACCATCCCACACCTGCCACTGCCCTTGATGGTCATCCCACAGTCCTGGCATCTCCAAAACGCTGGGATCTCCATTGAAATTGAGGCTGCACCTTCACCAATGGCCTCTTCTTGCCTCTTGTGGTGCAAAACCTCAGATTCTCTCCATGAGCCCTTCAATCCTGGAGTCTTCATTGCAGCTGAAGCTGCACGTTCACCTAGGGCCTTTCCTGGCCTCTCAGAGTGCCAAGTCTCAGTTTCTCTCTGTGACCCCTTCAGGCTTTCAACACCAGAACCGTGCAGGAGACTTTTACACATTACCAAGTCCTGCTTTCAGCTAGAGGTGGATCTCCACCACAGCTTCTGTGTACGGACCCTGAGGTAATGCTTCCCAGAGGATTTTACTACCGTGATGCTGGTCTCTTGTTACAGCTGATTTTTCAGCCCCAGCTAATGCCTAGCATCAATTGTCTGAGTAAAGCAAAGGTTTTACTTCAGGTTTTGGTCTCTTCTTAATCACAGCTGATTCTTCAGCCCCAGACTACCAGAACCCACAGATTCTCAATTCAAAATATCACACAAACAGCCCTGATAGTCTCTGCTTCCCTTTGAAGCTTCACAAGCCAGGCCTCCATTGTCCACACCTCTTTCAGCATAACTGTTCCAAGCTCCACAACAACAAACTCTAAGCTCTCAATGGTTTTTCCAGCCCAAAGTTCCAAATGCTTCCACAATCCTCCTAAAATCACCAAGGTCAGGTCTGTCACAGCAGTTCCCCACTCTTGGTACCAATTTCTGTTCTAGCTTGTTTCTCCATTTCTGTGACAAAACACTTTGACCACTACCAACTTGGGGAAGAAAGGGTTTATTAAGCTTACATCTCCCAGGTCACAGTTCATCAGGGAGCCCAAGGTAGGAACTCAGGGCAGGAACTTGGAGGCAGGAGCTGGAGAACAGGACATGGAAGATCACTGTTTACTGACTTTCTTCCTGGCCCCTGCTCAGCCTGCTTTCTTATGCAACACAGGCCCACCTGCCCAAGGGCGGTACCACCCGCAGTGGGCTGGGCCCCCCCACATCATTCAACAATCAAGAAGATGCTCCACAGGCCACTCCTATGGAGGAAATTCCCCAGTTGAGGCTCCCTCAACCCAGGTGTGCCAAGTTGACACTAAAGCTATTCAGCACACCCTGACTGACCTAGAGCTCACTCGGTAGACCAGGCTGGCCCTAAACTCACAGAGATCTACCTGCCTCTGCCTCCTGAGTGCTGGGATTAAAGACGTGTGCTACCACACCCTGCCCAACCAAGAATTCTTTATTCATTCATCCATTCATCTAATAAGTATTTATTTTGGATCTGTAATATATTAGGGATTGTTGTAGACACTGTTCTAGAAGATAGTAATTGCCAAGTGGACTAGTTCTCTGAACAGGCCAATAAATAAACACTTCCATGTGTATGAGTCAATGCCATGAAAATGAATAAAGGGGTTGGAATAGAGAATGAAACCTGTTGTGTGAGGGACTGACTTTAAACTACATGACCAGCAAAGCCCTCTCTGGGGTGGCATTTGAACAGAGAGCTTAATGGCAAGAGGGAATGAGCTTTATGGAAATCTGGTAGAATGTTCTAGGCAGTAAATTAAGGGCAAAGGGCCTGAGGCAGGAATGCCTACAGAGCTTGAATTGGTCCAGCAGGTAGAAGGGAAGAATTGACCTCAAGAAGTTCCAGCCCTTTCTAAGGCGGGCCCTGCTGTTTTCTAAGCATAAAGAGCTATTGGAGGGCTGTGGGAAGTGGGTAGGACAGGTAGGTTTCCTGTCTTAAAGGATCATACTGGCTGCTGAGTGGAGACAGATTGGAGCTGGTTTTGAGTGGAGGCTGGCAGATGGAGGATGACAGCACAGTCTGGATGGCAGCAGGGGAGGTGGAAAGGGTGGATTTGGGATCTGTTTTGCAGGCAGTGCTGACAGGGTTTCCTGACAAAGTGGAGATGTCTGGCTGACTTTTCCTGTGAGATGAAAACTTGTCCACTGCCCTATTTTCACAGTCCTGGGAACCTGGCCTGCATTTTCCACAGCACCATTGTTCTGTGTCAGGGAAACCCAAGGACCCCCAGAAACTCTCCCAAGCTCCAGCTGGACTGCAGAGATGAAAATAGCCACAAGGTTCTCTGTTCTGAGGCCCAGACACAATCTCAGTGTGATCCCTGCCTGTCTGGCCTCTCCTGGGTCATCGGAGAGTCAGGCAGGAGGGAAAATGAGAGAATTGGTGTTAGTCATAAGACACTCGCCATGGGTGACATTTTGATTAATTAATAAAAGCCAGAGACAGCATTAAGAGGCATTTTCCTTTCCTCAGGGTGTCTAGTCCTCTTGATCCTCCCCCTGGACTCCAGCAGCCAACTTGCTAGTTTATGCCTGGTGTTTTCAAACTCCCTGCAACTCTGAACTGAGTGCAGCTAGCAGTGTCCCCCACTGTTTTCTACTAGCCGGATTCCCCCTTGGATCTTCTGGAGATTTTCCTTCTCCTCCTCCTCCCCCTTCTTTTTCCCTTCCTCTTCCTCTTCTGCTTTAAAAAAAATTTTTTATTGTATAAGTGTTATACCTGCATGTATATAAATGCAACCAGTGCCTGTGGAGGACGGGAGAGGGTGTTGGGTCCCCTGGAACTGGATGGCGTTCCGGATGGTTGTTATCCACCATATGGGTGCTGGGATTCTATCCCAGGTCTTCCGCAAGAGCAGCCATTGCTCCTAACCACTGAGCCACCTCACCAGCCCCCCTTCCTCTGTTTTTTTTGAGACAGGATCTCACTATTGAGTTCATGCTGGCCTAGAACTCACTATGTAGCCCAGGTTGTTCTCAAACTCATGATCCCTCTGCTTTGGCCTCCAGAGTGCTAAGATTACATATCTGAGCCCCCATGCCTGGCACTTCTGCTGGGAATTTTTTTCCTTTCTCAGTGATTAGGTGTCTAGGAATGAGAATTGGAAATGTCTCTCCCTTGGCTAGTGGGCACCACCTACACTTCTCAGTTCTGATGCTGGAATATCTTGTGGGTTCATTGAGCATGAAGCTTAGATGGGGCACCCAAGCGCTAGGTGATTAGGAAAGAAAAAGCTTGAGTGTCTGCCTATCCCCTTTGAAAGGCACATAGTAAAACCAATATTAAAAGGAGAGATCAAGCTGGACATGGTGGCCTTTAATCCCAGCACTCAGGAGGCAGAGGCAGGTGGATCTCCATGAGTTCAAGGCCAGCCTGGTCTACATAGTGAGTTCCAGGACAGCTGGGGCTACAGGAAGACGCCCAAGAGGCCTGAGGATAGTAGTGCAGGCTAGCAGCATCTTTTCTTTAATTGTACCCTTGTCTTCTCAATTCTGTTCTGGATTGATCTTGTTTTTTCTCTATTAATATCACTAATATGGTACTTGATTGCATAACTGAACTTGTACTTTTTACAGTATATTATTTTTATTGGATTTTTGTGCATTACATACATCTTAACCATATTTAGACTGATCCTTTATCTGCACATACCCATATCATACAATGCATATAGCATTCTGTCATAAATATTAAGGCTTGCCAATTCAAGTTTGGCTACTCAGATGTTCCTTGGTTTGAGTTCATCCACTGGAGCCTGGACAGCCTATCTGTGTTCAATCTCTTAAAGAAGGCCAGCTCTCCCTCACCCATCAGTGGTCAGCTGCCAATAGTTCCTTGGCTAAGACTGGTGATTCTTACCCATTTCTTTAGTTCTGTGCAGTTTTATTTTTTCTTTGTTTGATTGAGTTTGCATGGGTCTCATGCATGTTACCACCATCACTATAAGTTCATATGAGCAAATTCCCAGACTCCAGGAAACTATGCTTCTTTGTGGTCACCTACCACCCTTCACTCTTACAGTCCTTACATCCCTTCATTTGTAACAGCCTCTCTGTCCTAGGTGGGTGAGGTTTAATATAGCAGTCCTATCCAGAGACACACACTTTATAGGCATTATTCGCTACATTTTTGCCAGTTGTGACTTTCTGGGTTAGTTTTCCTCTGTTGCATGAGGAAGCTTCCCTGGTAAGAGTTAAGAAATGAATCCATATTCTCTTTAACCCCTGTTCCACTATGTTCTGTGAGCCTTAAGTGTAGAGGTTCTATTACAGATCTGCCACTTAAGGCTGGGCATCTCACAGACCCTTATTCTCTGTTTGACATGTTGCATAACTTTGTAATAGACTTTCACAAAAAGAAGCTTATTTAATGGGTGGTGATAGGTATAACTGTCTTTAAATGTAAGAGTATATATTAATCATACAGCAAGAAATTACTTTTCTCTAGGGATATGACAGACATAGGTTTTCTCTAGGAGCTATGACCTCTCCAACCATGTGTATTTGGCTTTGTTTACTTTACCACCCATGAGTTCCCTTCCATTGAGTGTGTTATATGTCCAATTAGATAGCTGTTTATTGCCACCAAGATAAAAGTGCTACCATTGCAACAATAGAGATAGATTCCTATATTGGTTATTGTTGTGTTTATTAGGCTTTAAAGCTGAGGTTGAATATTGATTGTTTTTCTTTAGCAGCTTGTATAGTATCTCTAAAACTAAGAGATACCTCCCATATAGGGTAACACTTTTTAAACTCTTAATATATGTATAATTTTATGTTTTAGTAAGCTTATAGATAGTAGGAGTCTGTGGTTTTTCCAAAGGTCTTTAGTGTTAGCAATCCCTCCACTTACTGGCTTCCAGGTCAGTTCCAGGTCAACTGCACCAAGTTCTGTGTCCACAGTATGTCCTGTCTTCAGCAATGGGGTCAAAGCTTCCAAGTTCTGGGAGTCAATCAAGGGCTGTAGGAATACAGATCTGTGTTATTTTGGGAGTTTCCTTGACCACCATGATCAACAACTCAAAGGGAGATTGACCCAGTAAATGGTCACATTTATGTGAACATGTAGTCAACACTAATTGGACTCAAGACTCATTAACAAGTAGAAAAAAGAACATGAAGTTGGGTGGGAGATGGGGATGGTTACATTAAGCAGAGTTGGAGAGAGGTAGTTGAAGATGGATATTATCAACATACTTAGAATAATGTAATCTGATTTTTTCAGACCATTGGTTTTACTTAGTATGTGCATGGGTTTGTGATCATCTACTTGAGTAGGAGTAGTCTCTTGGTTTCCCATTGCTAAAGAAAAGTGACTCTTCCTCCTCCAGCAGTCATAAATAACCATTAACATCTTTACCAGTTGTGGAACAGTGTGTTATTGTCACTGAGTTATCTTAGGGTCCCTTGCTCCTGGCGCTATTAGACAAACCACATAACACATCTTTATCCAAATTTTTCATAGTTTATATCTTTGGAGGGAGAATAGAGTAACTTACAAAGGAGAACATCCACCGCTCTACAAAGAGCGAACACCATCCATTCCAGATCGCTTTTGCACTCCCCCTCACACACCATCTCCATTAGCTTTTGTCCATGCCTTATGGGCCTGCGGTCTCACCCAAGGTGGGTAAATGCTCCCTCTCGCGGCCATGAGGTGAGACACAGGAGCCATTTTTCTACGCTGTGCCATTTCTGTTCCAAGATGGCCCCAAAAGGCCCTCCCTCTGTGGCTAACTCTTCCCAGTCAATTCTCCAAAGCAGGCCCTGCCCCTCAGAGGAATCAGGCCCCTTGGCACACAGTTATTCACCATCTATTGATAAAAGAAGCTCCTCTGGTGAGGGTTAAGAAATGCACTAATATATACACATAATAATAAGTACACTAGGGGTTTGTATAATATTATATTTACTTAATAGAATAATATCAATAATGTCTCCCCTTTGGTCTATAATTTCTATAGTCATGGATTCTTGACCCCAATAACCATCCAAGGATTTTTGCTGTCTTCCATAATGGGCATAAAATCAATCAGAAATTGACTCTTTGCCCCCATATCATTCATCTCACTTTTTTAAAGTGGGTACATCATGACAGCATTGTTTGTTTGTTTGTTTAATAACACAGCTCAATAAGATTGTTAGTTACTTTCCTCCTCTGATAGCATGCATAATGTCTTTCAACACTATGAAAAAGCCAATAAGGATGACCGTTCCAGGTTATTACCAGTTTCATTTCTCCATGTTCTGTAACTCAGATATGTGGTCTCTTCTGGAATAGGGTCTCACCATCAAGTTCTGGAGGCTAACCAAGAGTAGTGACAAAAATTTGTGATGTTTGTAGCTTTATGGAAGCCTACCGCTCGAGAAATTCAAAATAGAACATTCCTGGCACTGGTCTCTTTGTTTTGTAGTCCATGCTGTCTAGGAAGGACACTTTCCCTCTGATATAGGCTAACTCTATTTTAACTCTTTTAAAATATGTATTTTTTATGTTTTAGGAAGCATCTAGATAGAAAGAATCTTATTTTTCCAAAGGTCTTTAGTGTTTGCTACCCCTCCCCTTACTACCTTAGAGAAGGGCCCTTATCCTCCCATCACCCATGTAATTTATTCCTTCATATTCTATTATTCCCCACTCCCCATTCCTCCTTTATAATACCTGTATTCAGAGTCACCTTCCTTGAAAGCACCCCAACGACCACTTCATAATTTCCTAACCTCTATGGGTATGCTTATTTAAATATGTATTTATTTATTTGTTTATTTTTATTTTGTGTGTATGAATATTTTGCTTGCATATATAGAAGTGCACCAAGTGCATGTATCGATTGTAGAGGCTAGAAGAGGGCATCAGATCCCATAGAACTAGAGTTACAGATGGCTGCTGTTAGCTGTCACATGGGTGCTCAGAACTGAACTCAGAGCAACCAGTGCTCTTAACTGTTCTCTCATCTCTACAGTCCTGAGTATGGCAATTTAAACGATTTCATCATTTTAGCATTGCAGTATGGTAGCCTAATGCAATACTAATAGGATACGGTGCTAATAGGGTACAACGAGAATTCTCTCTAATATGCAAACATTTCCATGTTGTCTTATTATTTCTTTTAAGTTAATATGCCATGGTGATAATATGATGAAATGAATTAACTTCATATCACTGTCTGCATGAGTTGTGCATATTAACGGCATCTTTCTTCCCCCACCCCTTTGAATTCACTTGGAATGAGCTTGAAAACTTACCCTGTAGTTATGCTTATGTTAATGAGGCTGTTTAGCAGGAAACATCCCTGCCGTGGTTTAGCCAGCTGGAGAAACAATAGATGCATATCCCCTCTCTTTGGAATGGAATGTTTTCTGGCCTCCCTTCAAAGGACCTATCTCCATCAGACTGAGTTAGAATTCTCCACTTGTTCACAATCTCAATCCACCCATGTGTTAGACATTTTACCAGCAGCATTTAACCAGATTGTATATTTCTATTAGATATGAAGCAAATCTTTTTCCAAGAGAAAATGGATCCATTGCCAATTGGCTCACTGAGTATGGCAATTTAAACACACACACACACACACACACACACACACACAAACACACACACACACAAGCTCTCATGAACATATGAGAGATAATATACAATATGTAATTTTCTGTATTTTAGTTAACATACTCAGAATGGGGGGGTAATAGATCATAGATGATATTAAGGGGATAAAGAGAATAATAAAGAGGGATATCAAAGTAGAAGGAAGATCAGTGAGTAGAACAGGCAAAGGAAGAGGTGAAGGAGGAATAGTATTTTGCCTGCATGTATGTAAGTGCACCAAGTGCACATATTGATTGTAGAGGCCAAACTATAAGAATGTTTTGAAATAACCATATGTTTAGAAAACAGTATTTTATAGGCTTTCATATTATATATAATACATACATAGACATACATACATATTCATAGAAAAGCAGTTAATTGGAGTTACTGTACACTGAAGAGTTTGCTCATCATAGAAGCCATACATTGCTAAATAAAAAGCCCAGTTCCAGGTGTGGGATACCTGCCCTCAAGTTGGTCAAGATTTTTAGAGACATCCAGAGACCATCTAAACCAATACAGGCTATTGACATAGGCTGTTTGTTACCTAACAAAGACTGATTGCAAGATCCTATTGCTAAGGACACCCCACACACATTGGTCATAGGATGTGAAGAAATCATATTGGTACTAGCCAGGGAGCTCCTACATTACTGGATAGTTCTCATAGTATTGGAATGTGCTTTGAGGTTGGGGGAATATTATCAACAGTCTTACCCATCTGTGGCCCTTATGAACTGCAGTAATGACTGTTGTAGCAAGACATACTCATGATTGGAATAATGGCACACATTTGATATAAATGACCATTTTTCTGATTGAATTTATGGCCTGCTACACAGGAGGAAATAAATGTCTGGTATTGAAAAATCTGGCCAAGAACTCATGATTGGGGAGTTCACAGGCTCCATGGATGAACTTACAAGTATAATTTTGCTAAATCAACACAGTATTAAAATTCCCTCTAAATTAGTATCACTCTACCCATAGTTTAAAGCATCTTAAAGATGTCATCAAAGCAGTTTAAGTATGATATGGGAGGTGATTAATACAGAAACTCACAACTGGTCGGAGTGTAAAGACTGACTGTGAAGTGCTCAGCCACAAATGGGTTGTCTACATCACACCCCTCCCTAGGGCTCAGGAACCATTGAAAAAAAGGAGGCAGAAAGATTTTTAAGAGCCAGATGTTGGGGAAGATTTGGGGAAAACAGTGTCATCTGTACTTGACAGGATCACAACACTCAGAAGAACATAGAAGCTGTGGTTGCCTGTGCAGTAACAACCCAGACCATATTCTAGAAGAGTGGGAAGAAGTTCATGAACTCCTAGTCCTAGTTTAGGAGACATGAATTCTTGATGGCTTTTGGGAGAGGGAGAGTAGTATTGCTTGAGGGTTCATGGGACATATGTTCAAAACATTCAACAGAGGGAGTCTATTCCTAGCATTGAGATGTTTCTTTTCTCTTCTATAATGTTTGGTAGGGGCATTATCCTCCTGTTTATAGGGTAACTCAATTTAATCTCTCTGTGTTATATAGGTATATATTTTAAGAAGCTTCTACTGTAGTAGATCCCATATGACATTTTCAATAGACATGTTAGTGGGTTTTTTTATTTTATTTTATTATTTTTATTTTATGTATATGAGTGCATTGCCTGCATGTATGTGAATGCACCCGTGTAGCGCTTTTATTTTTTGTGTACGAGTGTATTGCCTGCATGTATGTGAGTGCACCCGTGTAGTGCAATGCTGTGGAGGTCAGAAGAGGGCTTCAGATTCCCCTGGAATTGGAGTTAAGGATGATTCATAGCCATCATGTGGGTGCTGGGACTCGAACCCAGGTCCTCTGCAAGAGCAGTCAGTGCTCTTTACCACTGAGCCATCTCTCCAGCCCTGTTAGTGTTTTTTCTTCTTCCCCATACTTCCTCTTCTTCTGCCTTGCCCTTCCATTCCCCATTTCATTTGACTTTTTCTGCTAAATTATTTCCCTCTCCTCATTTATATAGCTGCAATCTATCTTTCCTCCCATGACACCTCCACCCTCTCTATGGCCCATTGTTAGCTTCCTGATCACTATATGTGGGAGACAGGCTTGAGCCTAGGGTGAAAGTATTATTGACAGCCATACAGAAGGCCCGAGGCAGTGGCCCAACTGCTGGAGCCACAAGGAACACCTTGTGACATTTGCTCCCATTGGCAGATCATGAGACTGATGTCTAGAGCTTGCCACTCCCTAATCACCACCCTTGGAATTCCAAATTACAACACTTAGATATTGCAACAGTCAGGGTCACGTGGTTTCCTGGAATCCAGGATCTGTTATCTGAAACCCAGTATGCTGAGGCATCCTACCCACTATTCTGTGATAGGATGTTAAGTCTGTTATGCTAATAGGGCACTAAGTCTGTTATGCTAATAAGGTATCCTACTTGCTGTGCTGTGATTGGAGCACTACCCCTATATAAGCTTGTACCTTCCTGCAATAAAGCAGACATGTGTCACTGAACCTGGTCTCCTGTGTCTGAATGTGGCTCCACTGACACAGTCTCCTCGCCAGCCCTGGGGTCCGGAACTGGGCAGAAGCAGCGATGACAGGAGGCAGCACAAGGTGAGCAGAAGAGCTGCCTCAAAAGCAGGTGAGCAGAACAGCTGCCTCAGCACCGGGAGAGCAGCAGAATGGCCTCAGCCCAGGACAGGCAGAAGAGTGGCCTCAGCCCAGGGCAAGCAGAGCAGCAGCCTCGACACCTGTGAGAATGAAGACGCGGCACCTGTGAGAACGGAGGAGCAGCCGCCACTGGCGGTGACTGCAACTATATAGTTCCCAGTTGAACCACACATCTAAAGATTCAAACTTAAGGCTGGAGATGGTGTAGTGGTTAAAAGCTCTGGTTACTCTTGCAGAGGACCAAGGTTCAATTTCCAGAAACCACATGACAGCTAACATCTGTTTGTAACTCCAGTTCCAGAAGATTTGAAACCCTCTTCTGACCTCCGCAGGCATTGCATGATACAGGTGAACCTACCTTCATTCAGGCATTACATTCATAGGCATAAAATAAAAATAATAAATAAAATATTAAAAAACTAATCAAACCTATAATCCTCAATAAAAATTAGAGCTCTTGTAAATTTGTACAACAGTTATTAATCAAATTTAGATCCTCTCCCTCATCCATGCCCTGTCATTCACCCCAGCAGGCCTCATGTATTCCACCATACACATTAAGTCCTATACAGTCAAGCATTTGTACCCAGATGTCCTTCAGTGTAAAGTGGGCCACCAGAGTCTAGTCAGTCCATCTAGAGATCGCATGTAAGGCATACTCTCCCTCATCCAGCATCAATCAGGTTCCAATAATTCTTAGTCTATGGTGGGTTCACCATCCATTTTTCTCCTTCCCTCTGGGCCCTTGTTTAATTGAGTTGGCATCAGTCCTGTGCTCAATGCCACCACTGTCACAAGTTCACATGTGCAAGCTTCTGGTGGCCTGAAAGCCTTTGTTTTCCTGCGTTCATGAACCTGCCCTGGCTTTCACAAATTTTCTGCCCCCTCTTTCACAATAGTCCCCGAGCTGTGGGTGAGTGAGTTTCAATACAGGAGTCCCATTCAAGGGTACACACTCTGCAGTCTTTTATTCTTTACAACTTTTTATTGAATTTTTGTGCATTCTACACAACACATCTTAATCATATTTAGACTCCCTCCCTTATCTGCACTCCCAAAAGTACTCCTCTAGATAGCATGCCTTTTGTCATATGTGTTAAGGTCTATTGAGTCAAGTTTGTGTCACCAGATGTCCCTCTGTGTGAATTGATCCACTGGAGCCAGGTCAACCTATCTAGCATCACTGCCTTAAAGAAGACCAACTGTTTCACACCCAGCAGTGATCAGCTGTGGATAATTCCTCAGCTAAGTTTAGGGTTTCTTACCCATTTTTATCTTGTTTGAATTTTCATAGGTTTGTGCATGGTGCCACCATTGCTGTAAGTTCACATGAGCAAGCTTCCCAAAGCATGAGAAACTGTTTCCTATGGTCATCCACCATTCATGGCTGTTACAGTCTTTATGCCCCATCTTCCACAATGGTCCTTGAGCCATGGGTAGCAGGGTTGAATAATACTCCGTTGTGTAAATGGACCATTCTTTCATTATCCATTCATCATTTCGTAGATGTCTAGGCTGTTTCCATTTCCTGGCTATTATGAATAGGGAAGCAATGGACACTGATGAAAAAGTATATTTCTAGTAATATATAGAGACATTTTGGTATATCATCTTGAGTGGTGTTACTGTATCATATGGTAAATCTATTTCTACATTTTGAGGAATATACACACTGGTTTTCACATTGTCTATACCTGTTTTCACAGTCCCACCAACAGTGAATAATTTTCTCCTTTCCTCACATCCTCATTATCATTTATCAGTGGTTCTTTTGGGATCTTAGCCATACTGACCAGGGTAATATTAAATCTCAAAGTAGTTTTAATTTGCCTTTCCCTGGTGGCTAAAAGACACTGAACATTTTTAAAACATTTTCATCCACTTGAATTTCATTATTTGGGAACACTGCTTATTTCCTTTCCCCAATTTTAAGTTGGCTTGGTTTTGGGATCTTTTTGATGTTTAGGTTTTTTTCAGTTCTTTCTATATTCTGGATATTAATCCTTCTTTCAGAAGTGTAGATGCTAAAGAATTATTCCCATTCTACAGGCTTCCTCTTTACTAGAATGATGGTGGCTGTGGTGATTTGAATGAAAAGTGATCCTCTAAACTCAAGTACTTGAACCCTTGGTTAGTTGGTAGAACTCTTTAGGGAAGGCCATAGAAATTTTTGGAAGTGTGGCCATACTAGAGGTAGTAGGATCACTGGGTTGGGCTTTAACATATCACTTTCCCACGTTCAGTTCACTCTGCTTTCTGTACCTGCTTGAAGATGTGGTTGCTGAACTATCTGATCCAACTGCATTTGGTGCCATGCCTCCCCAATATAATGGACTTTTATCCTTCTGGAATTGTATGTCCAAATAATATCTTCCTTCTGTAAGTGGCCATGGCACAGTGTTTTATCATAGCAAAAGAAAAGTGACTAATAAAGTGTTGTTTTCTATACAGGATATTTAAATTTCATGATGTCTCCAGTGTCAACTGTTGGGACTTAATGTCTGAGCATATTCATAAAGTCATTTCCTGTGCCTCAAAGTTCTAGAGTATTCCTTACTTTCTCCTCTATCAAATTCACAGTATAGGTATTGTTGTGGTCCTTTACCCATTTGAAGCTTTTCACATAGTGAGAGATGGGAATCTAGTCTCATTCTTCTACATTTAGCTAATCAGTTTGACCAGAACAATTTGCTAATCATGTCTTTTCTCAATTGTGCATTTTTTACCTCTTTGTAAAAAATCAGGTGGCTATATATCTGTCAAAAGATCAATATCTAGAATATACAAATAGCTAAAAGAAAATATAAAGAAACCAATTAACTTAAAAATTGGGTGAAAGAACTAAACACTTTTAAAATAATGTTGTGGAAAGTATTTTTAAATGTTCAACATCTTCAGTCATTTGGGAAATGAAAATAAAACTACTTTGTTATTCCTTCTTACCCTAATGGGAAAAAATCCAATGAACAGATGAAATAAATGCTAGCAAGGATATCAGGAAGGTTAGATACTTCCAGTAGGAGTAAAACAGGGAACAATCACTTATAATTTCACCTTGACGTTTTCTCCAAAAACTAGAAATAGATCTACCCATTGCCTAGATGTATACCTCTTGGGCATATTTCCAAAGGACTCCACATCCTATTATAGACATACCTTCTCATCCATGATCATTGTTGCTGTATTTATAATAACCAGGAAATTGAATTATAGTAGATGTCCTTTAACTGATGAATGCATAATGACAATATGATTGATTTTCTGAGACAGTGTCTCCCTCTAACCCCAGGTAATCCAAAACTAGCTATGTAGACCAGGCTGACCTCAATCTCATGGAGATCTGCCTGTATCTGCATCCCAGTTGTTCAGATTAAAGGCATGTATCACCATACCCAGCTGAAAAATTATATATATATATAAGAATATTATTCAGTGTTTAAGAAAAACAAAATCATGAAATTCACACATAATTGGTTGGAATTGGAAATGATCATCCCCCTCCTAAGTGAGATGAGCCAGTCTCAGAAAGACTAATTTTGTTATGTTCTCTCTTGTTGTGGATGCTAGCTTTGAATCTTTGGATATGTAAAATGTTCACAGGGTTCAGGGCACTAATAAAGGACCATGGGAATGATAATCATGGAAAGCGAGATACAATGCATTATTATAAATTAGAGAAGGGAATAATAAAATAGGAAGGGTTAACTATGATGAACAATGGAATTTCAGTGTAAAGGAGGGAGTGTGGGGAGGGCTAAGAAGCACCAAATTCCTTTTGAAAAAGTCAAATGGAAACACTAATATATAAGCTTCTTGAAATATATACGTACACATATATAAAGAGTTTGAATGGAGTTACCATAAAATGGGGGAAATGCCCCTACCAGACATCATAGACTACCTAATGAAAGGTCCATCTTCAGGAATGGACTTCAGACTTGCTGATCAGAGGTGTCCCATAGACTATAAAACAATACTGATTATTGCAGCTTTTCTTAGTTAACTAGAAAACATATTGAACTAGAAGACATATTGTCAAGGACACCACATATACCTGAACTGTAGAAAGTGGAGATGAGTACTAGCCTGGGAGCTTCTTCAGTGGTGGCTAACTTCCATAGTGCTGGAAGGTGCTATTCATTCTATCAGAAGAGAAAAGTAATCTTCAAGCCTACCAGCTATGAACCCTGAAATCTGCAATAACAATTGGCCTGTCAAAATATGCCCACTGTTACAATATTTGCATAAATATTATGGGAATAACCAACTAATATCTACTTGGATTTAAGACTGACTTAACAATATGGAGCCTAGGCCTCAACTTTCAGCAGAGAAGCTTCTTCTTGAAGCAGAGTGGCAATTAACACAGAAACCTTGAACTGCTCAATATGTAGAGAATAAGAGACTTCTAACATCAGCCATAAATGGAATACTTATATTATACCCTCCCATCTCAAGGTTCATGGATAATTTGGAAGGAATGGGGAAATTGTAAGAGCCAGTGGTGGTGCATAAATACAAAAAAAAAAAGGTTTTTTTATGAAAACAGCAGGGCAGGTTCACATATGAATCCACATTACTTGTGATACATGCAGAAGACAGGTAAAATTCCAAGACAAAAAAATACAACATGGAGAATGGAGATGGGTTAGAAGCCCAGTCCTGGCTGAGGAACTACGGTTGCTGGGAGAGGTAGGGGCAGTTTTCTTTAAGAGTGTGATTCCAGGTGTGTTGACTGTGTTCCTGGGGTTAGATCCACACCCATGAGCACCTGGCAAACAAAAATATCATAAAAGACATGAAGTTAAGGGGTAGAGAAGTGGGAGTGTATCTGAGCATGATTAAAATACATAATATAAAATTCTCAAAAAATCAGTAAAATATCTAAAAAAAACATAAATTCAAAAACAGATTTATGTAATTTGCAGGAAAATTTGTGGAATTATTATATTAAGTGAGGTAATCCAGACTCCAAAAAACAAACACAATGTTGTCTCTCATATGTAGAACTTGGCTTTTAATTTTCTCTTTATGTGTGCCTACATGTGAGTGAAGGACAGTAGGTGTGAGGAAACTAGATAAGGACCCGGGAAAACTCTAGCTTTCAACAAAAGTTATCCTAAATTAGATCTGAAAAATGTTATTTATGCTATATTTAAAGCCTAAAAGTATTGATTGATTGGATTATTATCTAATAACTTTTTATGTATATTTATTGAGTTTTGTGCATTTCATATAATAGATATTAATCAAATTTAGACCCCTGGCCACATCTGTACCCTCCAGTAACCCCACCCACCAGAGTTCATGAATTCTGTCATATATGATAATGCCTATCCACACAAGCATTTGTACCCAGATGTCGCTCAGTATAAGTTCATCCACTGGATTCTACTCAGCCGAACTAGAGTCACTCCCTTAAAGATTTACTCTCCCTCACCTTTCAGTAATCAGTTGCCATTAGAACCTTGGCTAAGGTTATGACCTGCTTCCCAGTTCCCCATTTCTATGCTGGGTTTTTGTCTGATTGAGTCAGCATGGGTCTTGTGCATGTTGTCGCCATTGTCATAAGTTCACAGGAGTAGGTCTCCAGAAGCCTGAAAACCTCTGTTTTCTATGTTTATACACCAACCCCAGCTCTTACATTCTTTCTGCCTCCTCTTCCACAATGGCCCCTAAGCCAAGTGTGGTGAGGTTTAATAAAAGAGTTCTATCCAAGGACACACATGCCGCATTATCTTATGATACTTTTAATGTTTCCATTAGAAACTGCTGTTCAGTTTATTCCACGATGCATTTCCTCTTTTGATTACTAATGCTCCAGAAAATGTATTTGCATACTAATGTAAAAGATTGATCAACCTACCAAGTGTCCCATCCTTGAAAGAGACTGACTTTCACCCTGCAGCCATTGGTTGGCAAAAGAATTAAATTGTATGAAAATTGCAAAAATGTAATAATTTTTTTAATTCAAATAAAAATCATTGGGATTATTCTAGCTTCATTTCTGATGATGTGATAAGACACTTTGACCAAAGTCAATTTAGGGGAAGAAAAGGCTTATTTGTCTTACAACTTTGGTCATAGTCCATTATTAATAGAAGACAAGGCAGGAACTCAAGGCAGAACTTGAAGGCAGACCTGCTTGCTATTCCACACAGCTTAACCTCTGACCAAGGAATTTGCTTAACAACAAAAGTAGTATAGCAGGAAACATGGAGAATGATGCTAGCAGCTAGATTGCAGACCATCTCACACTGAGGAAGTTTACTTAAACAGTTCAAGACTGCTTGCCTATTGAAGATATTCCCACACTGGGCTAGATTTTTCTGCATTAATTAACAATCAAGATATCACTTCACAGATTGAGGCCTATCTGATCTAGGACATTCCTCAACTGAGTCTTTCCTCTCATATGATTCTATGCTAGGTCAAGTTGACAGCTAAGGCTAATGAGAAAAGAAATAAAAGTACTGGAGTTTAAAAGCATCCAGTTATAAAAGGAAATTGAGTATACTTGCTGGCCAATAAAACCAACCAACAAAATCAGTTCAATAAAATCTCATGTTGTGGAAAGACACAAACATGCACAAATATATTTCTGGCATAGCATGCTCATGACACTGGTTGTGGTGACTCACAATTGTAATCTCAGCACTTGGAAAGCAGAGGCAGAAAGATTATAAGATCAGTGTCAGCCTGGGCCATATAATGAAATCTAGGCAAGTTTGAGCTAAAGTAGGGCCCTATTTCAAAACACAGAACCAAAACCAAACCAAAATAAAAAGATAAACAGAAACTAAGAAATTAAGGGAAAACTAAACTCTGAAACAGATATCAGGAATAACAGGGATTTAATCTCTATTTTAAATAGAAAAAGACAGGCCATGGTTAAAGTCCAGTCTCAGTTACAAAGTGTATTTGAAGCCAGCCAGGGCTTGCAGAATAAGACCTGTCTCAAAAAAAGAAAAAAAGAAAGGATAGAAAATGATACAGGGTGCTGTCCCTTGTTTTCTTTTCTCAGAAACTATTCAGTAGAATGATGGGCAGAAAGAAACCTTCCTCCCCACCAAACTAGTTTCTCTTCTGGAACAGATACCATCCTACTTGGTTTTTCCTTTATTTTAGATTCTCTTGTGCCTCTGGGACAGCAATGAAATGTCTGATGTGCAGTCAAATCCTACACTAAAGTCAGGCATGTTGATGTACACCTGTAATCCCAAACCTTGAGAGGTAAAGGCAGAAGGGTCAAGTGTTCAAGGTCATCCTTGACCTACATAAGAGGTATGTGGTCAGCTTCCACTGTATGTGACCCTAGTTCAAATCAAACAAACAGAGACAAACACAAAAGAAAACACTACACTAAGGAGAGAGGTGGTGCCAGCCTTTACCGCTATCCACTGTTCCCCTTTGGACCTTCACCCACCAGGACTACTGTAATGGATAGTATCAGTTGTCAAGTTGACACACCTAGGTGAAGGGAACTTCAATTGAGGACATTCCTTCATTCGACTGGCCTATGGCCATGTCTCTGGGGCATTTTCTTGATTATTCAGTGATGTGGGAGGGTCTAGCGCACTGTGGGAGGTGCCACTTTTAGGCAGTTCCTGTGTCTTATAAGAAAGCAGGCCGAGCCAGGCGTGGTGGCGCACGCCTTTAATCCCAGCACTTGGGAGGCAGAGGCAGGAGGATCTCTGTAAGTTCAAGGCCAGCCTGGTCTACATAGTGAGTTCCAGGACAGCTGGAGCTACAGGGAGACCCCGTCTCAAAAAGACAAAAAAAAAAAAAAAAAAAAAAAAAGAAAGAAAGCAGGCTGAGTACAAGTCAGAGAGGCAAGCCAGTAAGCAGTGTACTTCCGTGGTCTATGCTCCATGTTCTTAGCCTGAGGTCCTGTCATGGCTACCCATGATGATGGACTGTAAGCTGTGATTCAAACAAACCATTTTCTCCAAAAGTTGGTTTTGGTCAGTGTTTTATCACAGCAGTGGAAAGCAAATCAGAACAAAAGTTGGTACCAGAGAGTGTGCCATTATTGTGAAGAACCTTACATGTGAGTTTTTTGAGAAATATGGAAAACTTTGGAAGTTTGTACTAGAAAAAGGGTTAAATGCTACTAGCAGGGGGCTTAGTAGTTAAGAGCACTGGTTCTTCTTGCAGAGGTCCCAGGTTCTATTCCCAGTACCCAAATGGCAGCTAACAACTGTCCATAACTCCAGCTCCAGGGGATCTGATGTCCTCTTCTGACCTCTGTTGATATTGCATAACATAGATACACATAAAATAAAACAAAATAAAAATATTAAGTAAAAGAATGCTGTAAGCAATGCTTAACTGGCCTTACTAGTAGGAGCTGGAAGAAACTAATGCTGATAGTAAATTAGTTCCAGAGGTAAATAAGGAAAAATATCAGGCAGAAGAACCATCTGGATATCTAGATAGCATGTTCAGAGATGCAGTCAATTTAAGAAACCTTAAATGTTGTAAATAATGTGAGATGGAAGGAAACAAATGTGATTATAGAAAAGATATATACAAAGCCTGTCAAGTATGCCAGGTTACTCCTTGTCATACACCTTCATTTCCCTTCAACAAGCAACAGCTACCAGAACAGTAAATATCATTCTAAGCCAAACTCATCTCTTCCTTCTAAAAATGGTCCAGCTTTCCATCACAGAGCCACTGACAAGTATTGGAAGTGGAATTGTCACTCTTAATAAATTTACTCTGGATAGCAGAATCAGTAATTGGTTGAAGGACACAAAGCTAGGTAAGACCTAAAATATATGGAATGCAGGAGGTCTTAAGGAGGGGTTGGGGTTGCAGGAATGAGGGAGGGGTTCGAGATTTGATTGGGAACTGTTGGATGAAATGTACAGGTCTGAGGGAAGTTCATGGAGGATTCCTACTGAAATGGAGTCCTCCTTCATAATTCTTTATACTTAACTTATTGTATGTGAGGAGAGAGGTTTCTGCACATGGAGGTCAGAAGACAAGTTCCAGAAGTTGGTTCTCTTCTTTCATCACGTGGATCCCAAGGATTAATCTCAAGGATTGGTGGTAAACATCTTTAATCACCAAACCATTTAGTAGTTGCTTTATTCCAAAGAATATAGGACTATCAGCTGGGTGTGGGGGTGTATCCCTTTGATCTCAGTACTCACGAGGGAGGGGCAGGCAGATCTCTGAGTTCAAGACCAGCCTGATCTACAAAGTGACCTCCAGGCCAGTTGGGGCTACAGAGAGACCCTGTCTCCAAAAATAAAAAGGAAGAAGGAAAGAAAGAAAGAAAAAAAGAAAGAAAGAAAGAAAGAAATAAGAAAGAAAAGAAAAAGAAGAAAGAAAGAAAGAAAGAAAGAAAGAAAGAAAGAAAGAAAGAAAGAAAGAAGAAAAAAGAAAAAGAAAGAAAGAAAATCTGAAGCAAAGTTAGGCCTAACCTGGCATAAAGATGCCAATTTAGGATATTGTTTCTATCACAGTAAAAAATCTCGAGTCAAGCCTTGACAAAAGCATGGCTGCCCCTATAAAAAAAATTCTATGTTTGGAGGAGAAAAAAAAAGAAGAAAGAAAGAGAAAGGAAAGGAAAATAGGACTATCGCCTCATAACCCAAACACCTGCATAAAATTCAGTCTCTGGAAACTACGTGTTTTATAAACTTCTGATAATCCTTATCAATAGTACTATGAAGACCATAAAGTATAGGAGGGGGCCTGAAAGTTCACTAGATTAATGTATGCCTAGAAACTCCACAAAGACAGTAGTCATGTGAGACTTGATCTAGCGATGTGTGTTGTGCCCACATAGCCTAAATGTCATATAAGCCAGTAATGGGATACTACCATGACAGATCTGCAGTGTGAACTCACCCCAAACACTTTTCAGGCTCAAGCAGATCCACCCCTGTCCTGTAACCATCTTAAGCTGCTCAAAATGACTACTGAAGTTATATTTTACATACACAGAAGCATAATCCAGGCCTACAACAACAGACTATAATCTGAAAAAATGGATTCTAATCCTATTGTAGCCCTCCTCTTCACAGCCTAAATCTATGGCAGATGTTTCCAGGTCAGGTCCTAACTGCCTCACATCCACCCATGAAGTTCTGTTCCCAGTGAATATCAGGACATACCACATGCCACTCTTCAGAGTCATTAAATCCTGCAGGCTCCTCTTTAAACCTGGCACCAACCTTCAGGGACAAACAATTCAAACTCGGGCCTTTAATATACCTTACAGCCAGACAAAAGAACTAACTTCCTAGGAAGACATTGGAGTGGATAGAGCAGGACATACACAGAAGCATCCTGGCTCTCTGTTTCCGTGGCTCTTGCTTGTGACATCACAGTTGGTGAAGTTACCTTTCCTCCAGTCTGTAGTTTGGAATTTTAGGTATTTCCTATGATTTCAGCTCTGCTGCCTGAAGGTGAGGGTGTGATATACCACAGTTAATGACCACCATACAAAAAAATCATGCTTTTCAGTTCTTAGACTGACAACTGAAACTTGAAACTAAAGCCAAAACAGGGCTTCCTGAAGCCTGACTGTAATCCCAGCTACTTGGGAGCATCAGACACATAACTGTAAAACTGTTGATTTACTTTCTACCCTGGTCATATGCATAGCACCTTCCAGCACTGTGATAGCTGGTCAGTAGGGGTGAAGCTTCCTGGTCAGTATAAGAATGATTTCTTCAAGTTTTAGGACTCTATTATGTTGTGCCTTTACTGTCCAGAGTCTTACCATCAAGTTCTGGATATTAACCAAGAGCAATGACAATGACCTGTAATGTTTGGGGAGTGGGGGTCTATGGGACCCCACTGTCCATTAACTCTAAAAATAAAGATTACCATTTTTGACAGTGAGTTTTTTTGTTTGTTAGCCTATGATGTCTAGGATGGGCATTGCCCCCACCTCCCAATACAGGGTTATTCTATTTAAACTCTCTTTATATATGTATATGTACTAATTTTAAGAAGCTTCTTAAGTAGTAAGTTTCCACATCACTTTCTCAGAGGTGTTTATTCTTATTCCTCATCATACATCATTCCCTCAGAGCCATTGCCTTTCTCAGTCCTTCCTGATCCATTGCTCCCCATTTCCTTTTACCACCACCTGTGAAGCACACTTCTCCCTTGAAAGAAACCCCCCCAAACGCCTACCAATTTCCAAATCTCTATTTGTGCTCCAATTTACATACATATTTCCAAGGATTCAAATCAGTATCCACATAGGAGAGATCAAGAACAGGTTAACTTTGTGTCTGGGTTACTTACTCAGAATGATTGTTTCCAGCTCCACTTATTTACCTGAAGATTTCATAATTTCATTTTTCTTAGCAGCTAAATAATATTCCACTGGGTAAGTGTATCACATTTTCAATATCAGTTCATTAATTGATGGACATCTGGACTGTTTCATTGTGAATGGAGAGTAGTAGTGAACATGAACGAGCAAGCATCTCTGGAGTAGGATACAGAGTCCTGTATATATATGCCCAAGATTTTTAAAGCTGGATCATATGGTAGAATTCATTCTAGCTTTTTGAAGAGCCACTTCACTGATTTCCATAGTGGCCACACCATAAAATGGCCACCCTAACAAAACCAATATATGGGTTCAATGCTATCCCATCAATATTTCACCTCAACCCTTTATATATAGTGAAGAAAAATA
Source organism: Nannospalax galili (assembly GCF_000622305.1). Classification (NCBI taxonomy): domain Eukaryota; kingdom Metazoa; phylum Chordata; class Mammalia; order Rodentia; family Spalacidae; genus Nannospalax; species Nannospalax galili. The sequence goes on along the minus strand of NW_008355786.1, from coordinate 1,658,872 downwards.
TAAATTTGATATGGAAACACAAACAACTCAAGATCATCCAAACAACCCTGGACCACAAAAACACTGCTGGAAATATTATCATCCCTGATTTAAAGTTATAGTACAGAGGTATAGTAATGAAACCAGCATAGTACTGGCATAAAATGGATGCATTGTTCAATGAAACAGAGTTGAGGTCCCAGAAAAAAGTGCATGGTCCTATGACCAATTAATATTTTACAAAGAGGCAAAAACTATACAATGGAGAAAGACAGCATTTTGAATTGCTTCTGTTTGTATTTTTAATTCTTATATTTTCATTTGAAATTTTACAGAAAAATTGAAACACCTGAGCATTCACTTGTTTATATTTAATAAATCTTCATTTAAATATTGCAAACACCTACCTATCATATGTGTATCTATGTAACTATGTTTCTGTATATGTATCTATGCATGCACGAATCTGTGAATGTATCTATCTACCATCTGTCTAGGTAACATCAATGTGCCATAAGGAGTTGAGTTACAACTTACATAGTCCTGTTACTGTGTCTGTAGTCACACTGGTTCTCAGATGTTTAATGTTATTCATGTGAATGGCACATAACTTTCATAAGATGCCTTATATAATAATAAATAAATATTATGAAAGAGTCCTAAGAAGGAAAGTCATTATTTATAAAAATTTGATGGCACAATTGTATTTTGAAAGAATTATTTCTTTTATCGTAGAAAAGTAACTTAATTTCATGAATTTAACTTTATTTTTGATTTGTCATGTTATTACTTCAAAACCTTCTGTTTTACTATACTGTAACAAACATATCCAATGTTTTGAGACTGGGACATTGCATTGCCATCCTCAAAGGATACGCTGGAGAACCATGTAATGAATTTCCAAGAAAAGCCATATGACTCCATGAGCATTGGAGTAGGTCTCGTAGACCTCCAAACATTACAAGCCACTCTCAATGCTCCTTGTTACCCTCCAGAACTTGATGGTAAATAAGACCCTATTGCTTAAGACACCACACACTTGAGTCACAGGATATGAAAATAAAGCCGACACCAACAAGGAAGTTTCATCCCTACTGGTTAGTTTTCATAATGCTGGAAGGTGCCACCAGAAGAGATAATTATCATTACTCATATTCAGCTTGTGGCTCTTGCAAGCTGCAGTAATAATCAGCCTGGCAAAACATGTCGTCTGATACAATAATGGAATGAATTCCATGGGAATAACTGCTTTCTGAGTAGTTTTAAGGCCCGCTACAGAAGACGAAACCCATACCTGGCACCATTATCTAGATCAAGAACCATAGATAGACAGACGTGCCATAGTGGAGAACCTACTACTCTTTTTCTGTTAAATGTGCATAATTTAAAATTAACTTCTAATAACTTACCATTATACCAATAAATTACTGTCTCTCTCAATGTTCATTAAAGAAGTTTCTTTTGGCAGTAGATGGTGATTAACACAGAAAGTAAAGAATTGGTTAAGGTACAGAGAATAAGAAACTGAAGAATGCTCAGAAATCATTGTGAAGTGGATTCACAAAGAATATAAAATATTTGAGTGGGTAGATGACTCTAAGAAAAATGTTTTCCAAACACTACAGGTTTGGTGTAGATATGAACTTATACCTGTTCTGACAACATGTATATGACCTACACAATTCAAACCAGATAAAATCTCAGCATGGAAAGGCAGGAAAGTATGCATTGTTCCACCCCTAGCTGAGGATCTACTGGTGCTGTGAGAAGGAGTCACTTTACTTTAAGACTGTGGCCATGGAGTTGCCCTAAAAGGACCTCACATAGCAGACCATTCTGATCTCAATACTAACATTCTATTCAGGCCCCACACCTCACCCAGACAACCTTACCACACTGAGGACACAGTTACATGAATTCTTGGGGAAAATTACATTCAAACCACAGTATATACACAATGAAGTTTACTTTATAATGTAATCATGGGAAGAGATTCACAAAAATAACTGAGAATTCAATGGAACCATGATAACAATATGTTGTAAAGAAGTTATGTAAATGGTATGTGCGCCAATATAAAGAGTGTGGCCTATGATAAGAGGACCACATTCCAGTAGATGGCCACAGACACACGAGTATATTGTCAACACAAATTAGACTCTATGGGTTTAAAATAGCAGTCTCTAAGTTGGGTAGGAAAGGGAAGGGGTTAGACTGGCTGGAATTAGGGGATGGGAGAGTGAATATGATCAAATATTTTGTAAAAACAAGAAATAATAAAAATTAAAATAATCACACATTATCATTGGCCAAATGCATCACAGGTTGGACAGAATTGTGTGCCATAATAAGAAACAAAAATTTCCCTCATGGAACATAGAATTAGTTTTAAATTTACATAATATTGTCTGTGCATAGTAGCACATGCCTTTAATCCCAGTGCTCATGAAGCAGAGACAGGCAGATCTCTGTGAGAACAAGGCCAGCCAGGTCTACATAGTGAGTTCCAGTCCAGCTGGGCTACAGGCACTATCTCAAAATTTAAAAATAAAAACAAAAACAAAAATTAAAAGAAAAAAACCCTTACATTATATTGATTAGCTATGTGTTCCTATTAGATTGGTGGTTATTTTGGTATTCTCTCTAGAGTTCTTATTATCAGCCTCTCTAAAGGGACAGTGGGAATAATATAAATTGTAGACTCTGATTGAGTCCTAAGTTTAAGTGGTGACTTTACTTTTACCCATTGATGTAATT
>NW_008355786.1:1634056-1656073 GCF_000622305.1 Nannospalax galili | reverse complement strand
TTCACAATTTTAAACACGTTTGAACATAATATTCTATTTTTATTGATACATTCACTAAATAATGCAGTTTACCCTAAAATTTAAATTGTGTATATTTTTCTTTTGCTAAATTATGCATTGTTATTTTACCAGTGTAGAAAAAACTTGAAACATTCTTGAAAGAGAGTATCTTCCCATATATTAATTTTGGAATTAATCATATGCAACGTGCTAAGTTAAAAATTGTGAAGAAGTTTGTATTTGGGGGAAATTTTAATAGAAATTTAATGCTAACAATATAGCTCTTTGTAATTCCCATATGTGTATTTATAATCATTAAATCACCCCCAAGTCACCATAAAATGCACGTAGTAAATTTTGATTACTAAATTTTCTCAGACTCTCTAGTCTAGGAACTTTTGGGTTTTGCATTAAGATTATGCAACTCCTTCCTGAGAAATGTATTATAAAAAATCTTTTATTTTCCTAATTATGTCATATATGCCTAAAATTGTTATTTTTCTACTAGAAATAAAAGATTTTAAATATAAGTAGCAATTTCATATGAACAGATTCTATACTTTGTTTCTCGTGTCATGAGTTTTATTACATGTAAGGCAAAATTTAAGAAAACATACATCATCAAGTTATGATGGGTTTGTATTGATTATATAATTTGAGGGCTAACAAGGAATGTTTATTAATCAGAATGTGAGTAATGTATTTCACATAGTCCTTGTTTAAAGAGTTACATTTATGTGATTAAAATGATAATACTTTACAACTTAATACTGGTGGTTTAAGGATACTACTATTGTGACAAAAATGTCTTATTTAATTACACCCTCTGTTATGCTTTTCAAAGATTATTATATACAGCTGAAGATAGAATTTGAAGTATCCTGAAGGACTGTATGCATTAAAGAACTTAAGATTGGATATGCCAGTTTTGCTTCAATAATTGTCATTCACTCCAGAAGCGTCCTTCATCAACTACATAAGGACATGCAAGTAGTTTTTTTTATTTATAGTATTTTCATTTATTATATTTTACAACTGGAAGATATTCATGACTAAAGTTTATTTAATCTAAATGTATTCCTAAACTGATGTTTGTGAAGGAAAGAAAACACCATCCCCTTTCTCTGTCCTTCAGTGTTCTCTCTTTTTCTTTCTTTTGATATGGGATCATTCTTAGTAGCCCAGGCTGACCTCAAATTCAAAATTCTCATGATTTAGCCCAAGTGTTAGAACTACAATCATGTATCCCACCCAACTCACTATTATTAGCCACACTCATGTACATGTTAAATGAGAAAAATTAAGGCAGAAAATAATGTAATGCCATTTGTGGATGAGAGTCATCAAATAAAATTTGTACTATTTATTCTTCACATTTTAATAGACCAAAGGAAAAAATTACTGTTTTCATTAGGAAAAATAAATTAGAAGGGACCATGATTGAGAGTAATTTTAGATTTTGTTTTCTGACCAACATTCATTCTGTGAATTTTCTATCATGATACAAAAAAGTAGTTTTCAAAGTAACAAAAATGCATAAAGTATTATTTTGCAGGTTTTACTTAACATGTAATCACTATACTTTGTGTGGCAGGCAATTAAAACAAATAATAATATTCGTATCTAAAAGTTGTGACTTTAAACTTATAGAACAATGTCTACATTTATTCATTCTAAGTAGAGATGCTTTACATTAGGAAATAATCTGCCATATATATTCACTTTCACTCCATTATTGACCTGTGATTTAAGTGTCCACCAATTCTTTCTAAAATATTGTATTTGTTAAATTTTATTTTTGTGTATGAGTGTATTGTCTGCATGTATATAAGTGTACCCATGTCATGCAATGCCCATGGAAGCCAGAAGAGGGTTACATTCCCCTGGAACTGAAGTTATGGACAGTTGTTAGCCACTATGTGGGTGCTGAGAATTGAACCCAGGTCCTCTGCAAGAGCAGCCAGTTCTCTTAACTGCTGAGCCATCTTTCCAGTCCCAATGTCAACTAATTCTTGATAATTATTTAAATCTTTCAAGACATATATATGAACATTTATATAATCTATAATACTTTATAATAAAATATGTGAAATATGCAGTGAATATTTAATATTGTTACTATCTTAAATTCATTTAGTATCAAAAGAGCGCGTAAAATTAGACACATTAAGATGGGGCAAAATGCCAGATTTCAAAGAATTTCAAAATCTCAAATAATATTGGTGTCTTCTATGAGTATATAAGGGATGTATTTACAAATCTTGTTAGCTACTGAGTGGAATTCCTCCAGAGGAGGAACATAGGATGACTATTTTAAGAAATAGCATGTGCACAGAGGTTATAAACAGAAGTTCTAATAAATAAAATCCATAAATTAGATGGAGCTAAAATGATTCATAACCATCCTCACACAGTTTGATTTCAGAGTTTTACAAGGTTAACTACTTTGTCATGTTAACTTGGGTTTGTTACCTTCATTTCCCCCCAGACATAAACGTATGGAGAAAGAGATGGATGTCTACAATCTTAGCACTGTGACTCAGTTCATCCTCATAGGGCTCTCTGACCTCCCTGAGGTACGCTATCCTCTCTTCCTGGCATTTGCCATCATCTATCAGATCACTTTGATGGGAAATGGGGCCATTCTCTTGGCTATCATGACTGAAAGAAAGCTTCAAACGCCTATGTATTACCTATTGGCAAATCTGTCCCTGCTAGACATGTTCTGCCCATCAGCTACTGTCCCCAAGATGCTCAAGAATCTCTTGACTGAGGATCACAGCATTTCGTTTGTTGGGTGTGCTTTGCAGCTTTACTTTTTGGTTGCACTAATTGGGACTGAAGTCTTCCTGCTGGCTGTGATGGCTTATGACAGGTATGTGGCCATATGCTTCCCTCTGCGTTACTCCCTCATCATGACCAAGGTTCGCTGTGTGCAGCTGGTGTCTGGGACCTGGGCAGCTGGCTTTCTCAATTCTTTGCTCCACACAGTATCCACCTTCAGCCTGTCTTTCTGCAGGTTCAATCATGTAAACCAGTACTACTGTGATATCCCACAAGTGGTGGCCCTGTCCTGTTCTTCCACTTACGTGGAAGAAATGCTTATTTTAGTGGTTGGAGGTTTCTTTTCGGTTAGTGCCTTCATGATCACGTTGATCTCTTACATATACATTGTCTCCACCATCTTAAAGATCCAGTCTGTGGAAGGGAAGCACAAAGCCTTCTCCACATGTGCATCCCATCTTCTCGTGGTCTGCTTGTTCTATGGCACTGCTATATTTACCTATATCCACTCCTCCTCCAGTCAACACTCTCTTGCTAAAGACAGACTCATCTCCATGCTATATGGAGTCATCACCCCCATGTTAAACCCGATTATCTACAGCCTAAGAAATGCAGAAGTCAAAGGAGCACTCAGAAAGATTTTGTGTCAGAATTTGTTCATAGAACACATGTTTCGAAAATAATTCTCAAAGCTCTTCTTAGAATGAATGCATAGAAAAGTTGATCATTATATAAGTAAATATTTACTTATAAGTACTAATATACTTTTATAATCTGAGAATTAAAATGTATAATTCTAAAACAAACATCTTTGAGCTTCACTGAATTTGGCAGTCCCTCTAACTAACCTTGTATCCTATTACTGCCTTACCTATGTGAACATCTATATTTGTATACATTCCTGCACTTTTATTCACATATACCTGTATTATTTGTTTGTTGCTATTTTATTTCCAGTCTACATCTCAGCAACTATAATTAGAGTTTAGGTTTGTACTTTTATTTTAATTGACAAACTATTATGAATATTTAAAGCTTACAAATTTGATATATTGTTTATAATGAATATGTAATAGATACATGTTATTTAACATATTTCTCGCCTCAAAATCTTTTTGGGGGAAACATTCTTGAAACTGCTTGCTTTGCAAATAAAAATTTATAATCAATACATAATATTGCTATTATGTATTTTATTAAAATGTGTCTTTGAAATATATTTTATTGGGGAAAATCTTATGTATTTGATAAATTGAGGATCAATACCTTTAGCTCTCAACTTTCTATTGTCTTCAAATTCTTGGTCACTGTTAGCCAACATTGATCTGTTCTCTTCTTTGAATTCAGTTCCTTCTAATGCCACCTGGAATGCTCAATACTTATCTTTCTTGGCTTTGGGTATTTCACTGAACTGAGATTCTGAAGTTGTCACAAATGACAGTATTTCTATTTTATATATTTTAGTGTTTTTAAATATTTTGTTTATCATTTTTATTGTATGTGTATAATTGTATTGTTTGCATGTAACTGCACCTGTGTTTTGCAATGCCCACAGACATCAGAAGAAGGGGTTGGATCCCCTGGAACTGAAATTACAGATAGTTGTTAGCTGACATGTGGATGCAGAGAATTGAACCTGGGTCCTCTGCAAGAGCAGCCAGTGCTCTTAACCACTGAGTCATTTCTCCAGCCCCAATATTTCTAATTATAAGGCAGTACATTCAAGGGTATATTTATGCCAACAAATCTGTAACATTTGTGGTGGTTTAATAAGTTCATCATATATTTGAGCACTTGGTCCTCAGTTGGTGGCACTATTTGCAGAGGTTTAGGAGGTGAGGGCTTTCTTTGAAAATTCAGAGCTTCATCCCATTTTAGGATCACTCCGTTTCCTGAACATGCTTGAAGTTGTGAGCGCTCAGCTTTCTGTTCATATGTCCACCTCGCTGTTATGGAATATCCTTCTGGAACTATAAGCCAAAATAATCTCTTTTTTCTACAAATTTCCTTGATCCTGGTTTTATTAAAGCAACAGAAAAGTAACTAGCACACCATTAGTCTGTCCAACACTTTACTGCACCCCCAGACTTTTCTGAATTATTCAACACTCAATATGAGAGAGCAAAACATTCCTTGCCATATGAATTTCAAATATTTAGGGGTATAGACTTTGAATTGGGATGGATATTCCTATGATATTTACATCTGTAAAGAAGAACCTCTGTAGACTATTGATACTGAATATCCAGATTTTTCAATCCTGTGCGTTTCTGAAAGAAATGTTTCATGTTTATTTATTTTGAATTATCAAGGTGAACAAATTCTCCATATCATCATTGCTGATCTAACAGATGTGAGCAGATATGTCATTTTGAATTTAACTTGTTCCTCAGATATCTTTTGATATGTATGTATTCTTTTTGAAAGTCTTATGCTAATATTTTAATTGCATCATTTTTTTCTGTACAGATGATTGTTTTATACATTTTCAGCTTCAATTCCCTTTAAGACTATTTCTGTTATTTCTGCTATGATTTTTATTAGTTTTTCTTTTTACTGATATTGAGCTTGATTTGTTCTTTGTCTGTTTTTTAGGTATAACAATAGCTTAACTTGCTATAATTATTCCCCTGTGGTGTATTCATATGCCAGTACAAACTGTCTTCTTAGAACCACTTTTGCTGCCTCTAATCTATTTTGGTATACTGTGTTTCTTGCTTTTCACTTCTCATTAATCTTACTAAATTCCTTTGCTATTTTCTTCATTGACTCATTGCATAATTATGAATGTTTTGTGTAATTGTCACAGATTTTTTAATTTTCTAAGATTCTATCAGTCATTGATTTCTAGTTTCATTTCAAAAAGGAATGAATGAATGAGGAAAGATACTGATGTGATTTCAATATTCTTAATTTGCAAAAAATCTTGTAATGGCCTAATATATGTTTGATATTGAACAATTATCCATGCATACCTGAAAAAATATTTTTTTCTGTTGTTGTTCAGGAACTTGTTCTTTACACACTTGCTAAATCCATTTTATCTAAACTATTTATTTATTTATTATTTATTTTATGGGTGTTTTGCCCACATGTATTTAAATGTACCACATGCATTCAGTCCCCGTGGGAGTCAGAAGAGGGTATCAGATCCCCTGGAACTGGAGTTACAGACCTTTATTAGATGCTATGTAGGTACTGGGAACCAAGTCTGGGTCCTATGGAAGAATTCATTACTCTTAACTGCTGAGCCATCTCTCCCATTCTGACCTAAGGTCTTAAAGTCCTTTGTTTCTGTGGTGGTTTGAATAATAAACGCCATCCATAGACAAAAGTATTTGAACACTTGGTCAATTGATGACACTGAGAAATTTCATAGAACCCTTAGGAGGTGCAGCATTGCAGGAGGTAGTATGCCAGTAGGGGGCATGCTTCAGGGTTGATTGCATCACTTCACTTCTATTTTTGCTCTCTGCTTCCTCTGTGTACTTGAAAACATGACCACTCAGACGTCTGCTCTGACTGTCTTTAACCATACCCACACATCATCATGCACTGCCTTTCTGGACCCATAAACCTAAAAATTTCTGCCTTCTATAGGTTTCCTTATTTGTGGTATTTTGACAAAGCAACCAAAAATTAACTAATATAGGAACCAGAGAATGGACTGTTGCAATGAAGAATCTGATTGTTACTTTTTGAAGGTGTGTGAAAGATTTTCATTTCTAGAGTGGAAAGATTGTGGTGGTTTGAATGAGAATGTCCCGCATAGGCTCCAAATATTTTGGCATTTTGTCCCCAGTCTGTGGTGCTGTTTTGGGAGGTCTTAGAAGGTGTGGATATGCTGGAGGGAACACATCACTGGAGGCAGACTTAGAGAGTTCTTAAGCCTTGATGGATCTAGAATAGCTGTTCTCTCTTGCTTCCTGTGCCTGCTTGAAGATGAGAGAGCTGAGCTTCTGCTCCTCCTCCAGTCACCTCTGCCACCATGCCTCCCCACCATGATGGACTCAAGCCCTTTTGGATCCATAAACTCAAATACACTCTTCCTTCTATAAGTTGCTTTGGTCAGTGTTTCTATCATAGCAACAGAAAAGTAACTAATACAGTAATTGGTACCAGAGACTGGGCTTTTGGTTTTGGAGAACCTGACCAAGAGGGGTTTTGGAAAAATGTGGAAGACTTTGCAAGTTTGGACTAGAAAAGTGATTTAATGATGTAAGCAAAGCTTAATGGACCATTCTAGTTTGAACCTGGAAGAAAGAACTGATGAGAACAATGTAGTTCCAGAGGAAAATAAGGACATAAACAGAAACTGGGATATTTTGGCAAAGAGTCTGGCTGGAGTCTGCTCACAGCCAAAAAGTTTGCCTGAGGCTAAGATGAAAAGCAATGGACTAATTTCTCTGGTGGAAGAAATTTTAAGACAGCCTAATTTAGAAATGGTGGTGTGGCTATTAATGGTGAATAGTATGCATATCCACAGTGAAAAAGACCAAATAAAACAGAAGGAAATACAGAATGTACAGTTTGAGTTGAAGAAAGAGCATTAGGAAGATAAATGTTGGAGTGCTGGAGAGGATCCCTTTGATAAGGAGATTAAAGTGATTAAGGAGAGGCCTAATCACTTAAACAATGGAGAGAGTGCCTCCAGGGCAAGAACACACACAGCTAGGCCTTTAACTTGTGAAAGGAAAATGTTGTAGGGACCACTGAAGAGGAAAGCTTCTAAAATGAATAAAGCAGGCTGAGATCTATCCCAAACTTACAGCCAAACTTGGCTGTGTCATGCATCTGGTTCTGGCTTTAAAAGCATGAAAAATGCAGGAATGAAGGGGTCATCGGTTCTTCCTCCATGGTTTTAGAGAGCCACCAAGGCCAGGCAGCATGCATCAAGGGTTTCCCTGAATAAAGAAGGCCATGATAGGCCATAGCATGAAGCAGTGAAGGTGAAGCCTGGTAGGAAATGGAGATACCAAGAAGACATTTGTGATGCCAGAGCTGTGAGGCATCTGCCACAAAGATCTGTATACAAGGAGTGGGACCACCAGATGTATGTTGCACACAGCAAAATTGGAGAGGCTGAGTCTTCTAAGCCCTTAGGAAGTAAAGTCCCAGAAGTTGGACATGGAGCTACTGGATTTGGTGTTTGCCCTGCTGGGTTTTGGTCTTGTTTTGGTCCAGTATTTCCTCACAATGCCTCTATTCCTCTCTTTTGGAATGGAAATGTGTATTCAGTTCCACTGTATGTTGGAAGCATGTAATTTGTCTTTTGATTTTAAAGTAGTTTATAGTTAATAGATTGCCCTGAGTTTCAGAAGAGATTTTGGACTATGGACTTACTTTGAATAGTATTGAGACTGGTAAAGACTATGTGGCCCTTTAATGATAGACTAAATGCATTTTGCATTTTATGTGATCATGAATCTATGGGGACCAGGGAGTCAAATGTGGTGGTTTGAATGAGAATGTCCCCCATAGGCTCTAAGTACTTGAACATTTTCACCCCAGTGGTTGGCATTGTTTTGGGAGTTCATAGAATGTGTAGTCATGCTGGATGGAGCACATTACTAGGGGCAGGTTTAGAGAGTTCTTAAAACTTGACAGATCTGGAGTAGCTCTCTCTTACCTCTGTGCGTGCTTGAAGACGTGGGAGCTTAGCTTCTGTTCTTCCTCCAGTCATGTCTGCCATCATGCCTCCCCATTATCATGGAACCCTTTGGAAACATAAGCTCAAATAAACTCTTCCTTCGCTAAGTTACTTTGGTTAGTGTTTCAATCACAGCAACAGAAAAGTAACTAATACACTGCTGAATGCTTTAAGCACAGTTTAATGGACCATTCTAGTAGGAGCTTGGACTTTAGAGACCTGCCTTAAGATGTTTCATAGAGAGAAGGAAGCTAGGACTTAAACAGCAACTGGGCTAGAGGCTATTCTTGTGGTACATCTGGGTTTCTTCTGTTCTTGGCATAAGAGCTTGCTTGAGACCAAATTTAAAAGAAATGGACTAATTTCTTTGGCAGAAGAAATTGCAAAATGGTCTCATGCTGGATCTGTGGCTTGGTTATTTATGGTGATACTTATACAGTTGTATTATTGAAAAAAAAAAGGCAATGGGGGACAGAAAGAAGTACACCATGTACAGTTTTAGAGAAAAAATGGAAACATAATGTTACAGCCAAGGCCAATGGTAGAAGAGAGGCTGTCTTTGTTAAGGAGATTAACACCATCAAGGAGAGATGCCCATAGGGCTATCAGTTCATACAGTGGTAAGTAAAAGGTGGCAGGAGACTGGAACAGGAATCTGAGAGACCACATCTCATCCTAATCATAAACAGAAGCAGAATGGAAGCTTGACATAGGATCATGATATAAACTCTCAAAGCACATGCCCAGCAACAGTCTTCCTCCAGAAAGGCTATACCTCTTAAGGGTTCACTAACCTCCCAAAACAGCACCACTAAATAAGGACCCAATATCCAATAACCTGAGATTTATTTCTTATTTATCCACCACACTACATAGTTTTAATTTAATTAATTTTTATTTTGCATGATTCAGTATTTTGTATGCATGTATGTAAATGCACCATGAGCTTGCAATGCTCATAGAGACCACAAGATGGTACCAAAGCCCCTGGAACTGGAGTTAAGGATGAGTGTAAGCCACTAATGTGTGTGATGGGAAATAAATTCAGGTTCTCTGCAAGAGCATCAAGTGCTCTTAACCACTGAACCATCTCTCCAGCCCCCAACTTCTTAGGTTTCATGTATCTTGTGTATTAACTCTTTGGGATGTATTTCTTACAAATATTTTCTTGTTATCTTGGGGATATTTTTGTACTCTGTTGCTTCTTACATTCTGTTATGATTCCCACTTCAGTTCTTGTTGCATCCGTTTATGAGATAAATTTGAAACACTTGTGACATTTGACTTCTGGTGATCTGCTTTATACTAAATGAAGTCACAAGTTCCAAAAGTATAAATGCTGTCTTAGTTATCCTTCAATTACTGTGACACAACATTCTGACTAACACCAACTTGAGTATGAAAGGGTTTATTTTGTGTTACATCTCGTGGGTTACTTTTCATTGCTGAGGGAGCCCAAGGTAGGAACTAAGGGCAGGAAACTGGAGGAAGTTTAAGTGGGGTTGAGTGCAGAGCAATGAGTGAAAGAGAAACCAGACAGGTTAACCAAAACTTAGGACATGTGAAGAGGTCATACAAAAACCCACTAGTGCTCAAGCTAATTTAAATTTTAATTGTATATATAGGACTTTGAAGTTGGGCATATAACTCAATTGTAGAGTGCTTGGCCAGCATGTGTGAGACATTACATTCAATTCCCATTGCTGAAAAAGACAAAAAATAAACAAAAATGTTTTTAAAAAGGGATTTTGAATTAAAGTATCCCAATTGGCAAAATAATGCTGTTCCCAGAAGAATGGGTCATTAAATGAAAACTCTCAGAGACAAAATAGTTTATCTCTTTTGTAGTTATTGATTAAGGAGGTCTCAGAAGCACAACAGTGTAGGATGTTGCTATTTCTCTTGATTTCCATTCATAACTAAATAGTAATACATTTGTTATTTATTTACTTTCTTATCTTTATTTGTGTATATGAGTGTTTTGCCTACATGTATTTAAGGGCACAACATTCAGGCAATGACTGTGGAGGCCAGAACAGGGCATCAGATCCCCTGGAACTGGAGCTAAGGATGGTTGATAAGTCAAAATGACATGGTTTAAAACTGCTTCTAAATATTTGTCATTATACTCATAGACAAATGCTAAACTCTGCCTTAATGAGAGAGTTTCTCTGTGTTACAGAGACTCATGACTGCTCATGGTGCTGAGAATAAGTGATAGTTAAAGAGTAATCTCTAAATAGGACATTATTTTACCTTCTCCAAGGCTCATGAAGTGTTATATAGAAAGGGGGAAATGGAGGAACTGGAAGATAGGGAGAAGGGCTAAGAAATGCTTTCATCTGGACACAACAGGAAAGTCTCACAGTGATCTCACAGAAGCTGCAATTGGCTGAACCTGCTGTTGACCAGGGAGATACTCTCACAGCTAATGTGAATGCCAGGTGTAAGTGACGACTTTGCTTTCACTGACTGATGTAATTTTTGGCAGGATCACCTGTTTGCCTTTCTGAATATTTTCTTCATAATATAGCCTCATTGTAAACAAAATGTAAATGTAATTGAAATAGTGAATAAAACACACTTGTAATTATGCTAAGATTTGTTTGTATGCGTTATCTTTGCTTAGTTTTTTTTTTTAATCTTTGTATCAGAAATTAACATTTTTCTGAAGGGAAAAATCTTGTATTTGGCATTTACCATATACAAAACCACAAGTCATAAAATGTAGAAAAGTTTGAATACTATCAAATAGAAGTAACCAACACAAAACACAAATGTGTTACTTTTTATAAAGCTCTCCAGAAACTTCAGTTTAAGAACTTGTTTGATCCCTATATAAGGAATGTTATAGAATCTCTTCCTCAGCATTATATTATAGAAAAAAATATCAATTCTACTTTTCTGATTCTATTATATTCTTTTACTTATATTTGTGTTAAAGGAGACTATTAAAGTAAATATAATACTGTAACCACATGAGCCAATTGTGTTTCAAAACATGAATTTAATTGAAGACATTTAAACAATGAAGTGCCAAATGTAAGGAAAATAGATGATCAATTTCTGATGGGTACATATTAGGAGAATTTAAATATATATGATATGTTATTATTTCAGAATGTTATATTTCATAACATTCTTGTTTTTTGGTTTTTTTTTTCCTGCCTCAGCCTCCTTTATTTTGCCCGCATCCAGTGGGAATCCCATAAAATTCTTGTTTTAAAGAGCCAAATTTGTGATTGAAAGTAAATGAGGATTATTTTTTTATAAAAATTAGTATTTACTCTCTTCATGTTTTAAAATGGAGAACTAAATGTAACACTATAAATAAGGTACTCTTGTTGCAAACTGAGTACCTTATTTATATTCTTACATCTATTTCTTCATTTTAAAACATTAACACACTCAGATGTAGATAGAAATTTAATATCCCTGTAGGATTGCGGGCATTTGAAAATTTAAGAAGTTGTAGCACACAGTTTTGCTTCACTCATCATCATTCATACATTAAATATCCTTTATCAACCAAACAATGGCATCCAAGTGTTTTGTAATTATTATAAGAATTTTCTCTCTTTTATGATTTGAAGAGATTGATAATAAAAATTTATTTTCTCTGCATTTGCTTCCCAAACTGGTACCACTTGATGAAATAAAATTAACACACTCCCAGCGTTCTCGTTTTTGTTTCTTTTAATTGCAAAAAGTTCTTGCTTTGTAGTTCAAGATGGCCACAAATTCATAATATAGCCTCCAAAATATATTTATGAGAGGTATATATCAACAAACCCAGTACTCTTTGTAATACTGCTATATATCATATGGGTAAAAGGAAGGTAAAATTCTTTTGAGCATTTGTGGATAAAAATTATTGTGTAGAATTTAAAAAGGCAATTATAAATATGATTAAATAACTTAAAAAACTATAGAAAAACAATTCAAAGAAATCAGAGACTAGGAATAAACTTCTCACTGAAGCTCAAGAACATACAAATATAGAGATGAGTGAAAGGACCAAAACAATTAAGGACTTGATGAATTCTCTGATCATGTTTGTGATTGTTCTTTAAAATTCTGCATCCTGAGGTTCCTCTGGGTGGTTCTCATTGTACTTATGTATGATGGGTGGGATTTTGTGGGGATATACTATTTTGATTTTTCATATTTGTACTTTTGTACTGTGGTCTGGGCACATGGATTTCTTTTGTTGATCATTTGTCTGAACTGAAATTATAGCCTACCTTTGTTTACTTGAAGTTTAGTTCTGTTTATACTGTTGGTGTAGCTTGGTTGCTTTCTTCTCAGTGTTAGTTCGTCTGTGTTTTAGGTTTGTGTTGTTGTTTTTTGTATGTTTTGTTTGTTTGGTTTTTTGGGGGGTGGTATACAGGATGGTTCCAGCTTACTAGGCAAGAGCTCTCCAGCACAGGGAAAGGACCTAGACACAATGTGAGACTAAGTAGGTAAGCAGAATATATTTAAGCCCTGGTGCAAGAGATTGTAACCAGGCGTGCTGCAGGAAACTCAAGAAGAAGTTAGCAGATTCTGATTTATCAGGGTAGTCCAGGGAATCTCAGTTAGTTGAGCAGGAGGGGACTTGGCACAAGGTGGGAATTAGGACAGTGTGAATGAGTATAGCTAGATAAACAAAGTAGGTGTGGGCCCTAGAGGGTGAGAATGTAGTGGGTGCCATATTTTATTTCTAATATACATCTAACCATCTGATTAGAGAACCTCATTTTGTTCTATTTCTGATTTTAATTTTCTCCTCCATTTCTTGAGTTTTTATGCATTTCATATAATATATTTTAATACAATTTAGGCCCCCTTCACTGTCCCCCATGATTACCCCACCATATTTCAGATATTCTGTCATATATATTAAGTCCTATCCAGTCCAGCATTTGTCAGGATTGGTGCAGAGCACAAGGAAACAGAAGCTTTCACGCCTCTGGGAACTCACTCATGAACTTGCAACAATGGTAACAACATGCACAAGACTCATGTTGGCTCAGTCAGACAAAAACCCAGCATAGAATGGGGAAATAGTTCCCTAACCAAGGAACTATTGTTGGTATATAATTACTGTGGGGTGAAGGAGAGTAGACCTTCTTTAAGGGAGTCTAGTCAACCTAGTGATAGGCTGACTAGACTCCAGTGGATGATTTTAATTTTTAGTAGACAGATTATTATGAATATTTAAGGCATACAAAGTGGTAATATACTTTATAAAGCATATGTAACAGAAAGTTTCATTAGCATGTTTCTCAAAAATTATCTGTTTTGAAAATAAGAAATGTGCTTATCTTATACATTATATTAAATGTGTTTTTGCAATGTATCTCATATAATTCAGATCTTGTTCTGCTTGAATAACTGAGGATCAGAATCATTCCGTTGCCAAACTTCCATTGTCTCTACTTTTCTAGCCTCTTAAGTGCCATGCCTTTCTCCTGCCCTTAGAGTTCAGTTTCTTTCAGTTCTACTTAGACTGTTTCTTATTTATCTTTCTGTGTTTCAGTTATTTTATGGAGCTCAGTGTTCTATAAGTTCCATTCAGGTTGTCACAAATTATAATATTTCATTTTTAAGGCAGTACACAATTAGGTTGTATCTATGCCAACTAATTTTATCATTAAACTACCAATACTTTGCCTAATTCTTTGACCTGATATCTGTAATTATGCACCACTAAATGTGAGAGCAAAAATTTCCTCCCATTTAAATTTCAAATATTTTGAGTAAAGAGAATTATGATGATTGACTCATATGAATAACTCTGCCTACCAATTTTGAATTACCTTTACAAACCTTTGATAATGAGTACCCGAATTTAACAACTTTGTACAAATGTTCACTTTTTGAAAGCAATTTGTTTTAGCTTTATTTATTTTGAACTGACTGTGAGTATAGCCAGATTTTTCTTTTGACAAATACTGATCTACATGGATTGAGTTCATATGTCATTTAGAATTTAATTCAATAAGTTTCTTATGTCTTTGGGTTATATGTTATATTCTTTTAAAATATTTTCTAAAGTATTATAGACAAATGCTCCTATTTTAATTGCATATATGTAAATTTTATATAAATTCTTATATAAAATTTAAATTTTATACCTTTTCAGTCTCAATGTTCTGTCAGACTATTATTTATGTTGTTATTATTATAGTTTTTATTTTACTGATACTGAGCTTAATTTGTTCTTTTCTATTTTTGAGCTACCAGTTGATTTAGCTATCATTCTTTTTTGGTGATAAGATACCAGTATATCAGTATAAACACAATTCTTAGAGTCTCTTCTGCTGTACTAAAAGTATTTTGCTTAACTTTCTTTCTTCACTTCTTTTACATATTAAATTCCTCTTTTATTTTCTTCATTGATCCATTGAGTGGTCATGCATATTTTAATTTCCCCAATTTTTGAGTTTTATAGAATTCCATTAGTTATTTCTACTTCCATTCCAGTAAGATGCAGGAATGGTTCAATACACAAGAATCAGTAAACATAATATATTATATACGTGATTTTTAAGACAAAAATCATATGGTTCTCTCTATAGACACAGAAAAGTCCTTTGACAAAATTCAACCTGCATTCATAATAAAAGTCCTAGAGAGAAAGAACCTACCTCCACATAATTAAGGCTATATGCACAAACCCACACCCAACATTATTCTAAATGGAGAAAAACTTGAATAATTCCCATTACAATAAGGAACCAAACAAGGATGTCCACTAGTTCCAGTTCTTTTCAGTATAGTGCTTGAAATTCTAGTTAGAGCAATAAGACACAAAAAGTAAATTAATGAGGTACTAATAGGGAAAGAGATCAAATTGTCCCTATTCACAGATATATTCATGACAGATCCCAAAAAATCAGAAATCTTCTAGGAATGATCAGCACTTTCATCAAAGTGTCAGGATACGAAATCAGTTTTTAAGATCAGTAGCCTTTCCATATATTAGTAGCAAGCAATCAGAGAAATAGTTCATGAAAACACTCCCATTCAAAATAGTCTCAAAATTTAAAATATCCAGGAAATCTAACCAAAGATATTAAAGACCTCTGCAATTAAAACTTGACTTCTTTGAGGAAAGATATTGAGGGAGACACAAAGATATAGAAAGAAGTCCAGTGCTCATGACTTTTTTAGAATTAATAATGTGAAAATGATCATCTTACCAAAATCAATTTATAGGTTCAATGAAATATCAAACAAAATCTCTGTGATATTTTTCATAGAAATAGAAAAATGCTTCTTAAAATTCATATAGAATCACAAAAGACCCCAGATAGCCAAAGAAATCCTCAGCACAAAGTGGAATGCTCGGCTTATTATCATACAAGGCCCCAAAATATATTAAAAAGTTATAGCAAAAAAAAAAAAACAAAACAGTATGATAGTGTCACAAAAAAAAGATGTGTGCATCAGTAGAAACAAATAGAAGATTCAAATATGGGTTCACTTAATTTAGCTACCTGATACTTGAGAAAGGTGTTACAAACATAGTTGGAGGAATGATATCTTCAACAAATCGTGCTGGCAAAACTGGATCACCACATTCCAAAGAATGAAATTAGACTTATATCTATCACTCTGAAGAAACACCAGCTCCAAATGGATCAGAATCTCAATGTGATCCCTGAAATATTGAAGCTATTAGAAGAAAACATAGACAGGACACTACAAGATACAGATGTAGAAAAGGAGTTTCTAAATTGGACTTCAGTCAACTCAGGATCTAAGGTCAGCAATGACATACGGAATTACATTAAACTAAAAACCTTCCATACAGTAAAGGAAAAAAACGTGAAGAGGAAGCCCACAGAGTAAGAGGAAATCACCAGGTACACATCTGGCAGAGGATTAATAGCCAGAGTAAAGAACTTCAGAAACAAACAAGCCAGAAAACAAATGACAAATTTAAAAACTGGGCTAAGGATCTGGATAGAGAGACCTCAAAAGAAGAAAGAGTCCAAGAGACACCTAAAATAACACAGGTTAGTGCCACAGTCATTGATTGCCTCCCAGAACTTGAAGGTAAAAACCTACTGCTGAGGACAGGACTTAGAGCAATGGAGCTAGAATTGACCTGGAAGCCTTCTCCAAGAAGACTGGCTCTCAGAGATCTAGAGGATAGTTTGCAAATCAATCAATAGTAGCTCAGCTCTAAAACCTAATAACCACAATGACTGGCACAGCAAGCTGTCTCTATAGGTGTAACAGTGGCACTGTTATCTGGGGGTAATCAGCAGCTATCTAATTGGACTTAAAGCCTTCTCAATGGGAGGGAATTAATGGTTAGCATTATAAATATATTCTAATACACATGGCTGGAGAGGTCATAGATCCTAGAGAAAACCATATCTCTATCATATCTCTAGACAAAAGAAATTTCTTACCATATCTTATATATGGTTCCTTATATTTACAGATAAATGTACGGTACACCACTAATCAAAGAAGCTTCTTTTTGCAACAGATGGTGGATATTACAAATTTCCACAACTAGTCACAGAGGATATATATCTGAGAGATTCTCAGTCCAAAATGACACATAATTGGAACCTTGACACCTAAGTCTCAAGAAACAGAGCAGAACGTGGGAAGAGAGAATACTAATACCTCCACAATTCTTACCAGTTGTTTCCTCATGTAACAGAGTGTAATTCACACAGAAGGTCACAATTCACCAAGTTTTAGAGAATAAGAGACTGAAGAGTGCATGTCCCTGGATAGGACTCCTATGTTAAGCCTCCACCAACCCATGGCTCAAGGACCATTGTGGAAGAGGGAGCTGAAAGATTGCAAGAGTCAGGGTTGATGCATGAACTTAAGGAAATGAAGGCTTTCAGAATACTGGAACCTTCTTCACATGAACTTATAGCAATGATAACAGCATGCACAAGACCCATGCCCACTCAATGAGACAAAAACATAGCATAGAATGGGGGGAGTTGGCAGCAGACCCCAACCATAGTCAAAGAATTATTGGCAAATTATTACTGTGAGGTGGAGAGTAGATTTTCTTTAAACAGTAGACTGACTACACTCCAGTGGATGAAATTGCACCGAGGGACACTTGGATAAAAATGTTTGATCTATATGACAGAATACCTGAAATCTGGTGAGGGAATATGAGGGGCAAGGAGTAGGAATGGGGTCTAAATTTGATTAAGATGTGTTTCATGAAATGCACAAAACTTAAATATTAAAAATGAAAAAAGAAATAAAAAGGCAAAGAAACACCTCAAAAAGTGTTCTACAGCCTTATTAATTAGGGAAATGCAAATGCAAATCAACTTTAGTATTTCATCTTATCCAAATAAGAATGGATAAAGTCAAGAGAACAAATGAAAGGACAACCATCATTCACTTCTGGTGAAGCTGCAAACACATGCAACCATCATGGAATTCAGTGTGGGAAACTTAAAAAACTGAAAAAAAAAATCTACCAAATTATTTGGTTATACCACTCCTTGGCATACACCCAAAAGATTCACTGAACTGCAGAGATACTTGTGCATCCATGTTTGTTTCTTCTTACATTAGGTAAGAAATGGAAGCAAGTTAAATGTCCTTCAGCTGCTGAGTGGATAATGAAAATGTGGTACATTTACACAATGCAGTTCTATTCAGTGGTAAAGAAGAATTAAATCACAAGATTTACAGACAAATTGTTGAAACTATAGCCTGTTATATTAAGTGAAGTAGTACAGATTCAGAAAAACAAATAACATATTTTCTCACATTTTTGGATCTTAGCACCAAATCCTTAGATGTGAGTTATAACTGCAGGAACCAGGAAATCATCAAAGAACCATGGAGGTAATGTTGAAGAGGAGCTCAAGAGAAATGATTAGTATGAATCAGGTCTTACCTAGACTGAAATAAAGCGGGGGTACATTAATTGTGGAGGGAGGCTGGAGGGTTATACAGGGGTAGAGAAGGGAAAGGTAAATAAAACAGGATCTGAAGAAAATGGAAATAAATTGATTCAATAGACTACTGAAATGCAAAAAATATCTATAAAGGCATGTGAATAGCTGAAGACTGTATATCAAAAACAGTATCAGGCAGGAAAAACCCTCATTCAGGTTGTTGGTCAGGGTAGATGAAGAGACTTCCAAAATAATACAGACTATTGATTCAGCCCTAGATTACCTTCAAGAATGTGAATATAAGAATCTATTGCTGAAGACAGACCATATATTAGACACAGGTCTTGGAGCAATGTAGCTAGAACTGAACTGGAGTTCTCCTCCCTGAAGACTTGCTCACATAGTACCATAGATACATGCAAGATCCCTTTGAGTAAACCATTCAATGTTCCTACCCAGGTGTAAAGTCCAACAAAGGCAACAATGACGGGTTCAGCAAACTTTATTAGTAAAGTAATGGCATTTTTATTTTGTGGATAATCAACAGCTATCTAATTGGAATTAAGGACTACTCAATGGAAGAAAACTCAAGTGTGGCACTGTAAACACAGCTAAATACACACAGCTAATGGTCAAAGATCCTAAAGAAAACCTATATCTGTTATATGTCTACACCAATGTAATTTCTTACTGTATTCTAAACATTTATCCTTATATTTACAAACAATTGTACCTCTTATCACTCATCAAAAAAGCTACTTTTTGCAACAGATGGAGGCAATTACAGAGTTTTTGTAACTGGTTAAATGAATAGAATAAGTGTCTGTAGAATGCCCAGCCTAAGCAAAACATCTACAATTTAATCTCTACACCTAAGGCTCAGGGTACATAGCAGTAGAGGAGACTGAAAGAATATTCATACCGTGTGTCTCTCAACTCTTACCAGTGAAGTGTCTTCATGTAACATAACATGTTGTAATTAACCCAGAACACCACATATGTCCAAAGTGCAGGTAATTAGAGACTGCAGAGGGCAAGCCCCTGGCTAGTATACCTATAACAAAACTCTACCACCAAGGGATCAGATAGCATTGCAGAAGATGGAACCAACTGACTGTAAGTTCCAGGGGTGACAAGACCTCAAGGAAACAGTTTTCCAGACACTTGGAATTTACTCATATGGACTTAACATCAGTGGTGACAGCATGTACTAGACCCATGAAAGCTCAAATCAGACAAAAATCCAGAATAGAATTGAGAAAGTGGGTGAGCCCCAAACTTAGATGAGAAAATATTGTCAACCAATGACCACTAGAAGATGGTAGTTTACCATAAGGGGATAATGCTAGATAGGCTGACCAGGCTTCACTGGATGGACTCACACTGAGGGACATTTGAGAACACAAACTTGGCTTAGTAGACCTTAACATATATGACAGAATGTATGAAAACCAGTCCAGAGGGAATGGAGAGGTGAAGATAGGGGAGGGGTTTAAATATGATCAAGATGTACAGCATTAATTTCACAATGAATTACAAAAAGTAAAAAGATTAAAGAAATTTTCTTCTATGAATTTTCTGAAAATATTTTCTGTTTCTTTTCCTGGGTCTTTTACCCATGTAATTTGTGTACTTGAACTTAACATTATTTCACAATTCCTGCATGTTCTGTTTGTGTTAGTTTTTAGATATATCATTGTCTTAGCCTGAATGATCCTGTTCCTCTACCTTGTTTTTATAAGTTCCAATATTCTCTCTTCCACTTGATACATTTCTTAAAAATTTTTATTGATTGAGCTTTTATACATTTCATACAACAGTTCTTAATCAAATTTAGACCCCCTCCCCCACCAACACCCCCAGCCCCCACTGGGCGGCATGTATTTTCCTATACATATTAACTCCTATATAGTCAAGCATTTGTATCCAGATATTCTTCAGTGCAAGTTCATCCACTGGAGTCTAGTCAGCCTACCTAGAGATTATTGGTATAACCAATTCTCCCTCACACATTAGTGATCAGTCACCAATAGTTCCCAGATTAGGGACACCCCACTACCGATTTCCCTCACTCAATTCTGGGCATGTGTGACTGAGTTGGCATTGGTCCTGAGGTCAATTCCACCATTGCCATAAATTCTTATGTGCAAGCTTCCAGTAGCCTGAAAGCCTCTGCTTCCCTATATTCATGGACCAATCCTGGTTCTTACAGTCTTTCACCTCTGCTTCCACAATGGTACCTGAGCTGTGAGTGGGAGAGGTTTGTTGCAGGATCTTATCCAGGGACACATTCTTCAGTCTCTTATTTTTTAAAAGTTGGCCAGTTGTGATCATTTGTGTACATTGCACTCTGTTGTATAAGGAGGCTTCACTGGTGAGAGTTGAGGACACAGTTTAGGTAGCTTTCTCTCTACTTCCCCTTCCTCTATGTTCCATGAGTCTTTGGTGTAGAGGTTCCCTTGTAGATGTGTCATCTAGGACTGGACATCTCTCAAGCATATATTCTCTGAGTCTAACCAGTTCTGAGGTTCTTCATAGCTTCCATCTGTTGCAAAAGGAAGCTTCTTTGATGAGTAGTATACAATATACTTGTGTGTAAATATTAGGATCCATAAGAAATTTCATTTGCCTAGTGATATGACAGAGATAGTGTTTTCTCTGGGATCTATGACTTCTCCAGGCGTGTGTATTTGGCTGTGTTTACAGTGTCACCTATGAGTTCAGTCCCATTGAAAGGGTTTTAAGCCAATTGGATAGATGTTGATTACCCCCCAGATAATAGTGCCACTACCATCCCAGTACAGGTAGTTTGTTGTGCTGGTCATTATCGTTATTACGTTTTAGGGCTGATTAGGTTTTAGAACACTGATTATTTTCTCCCTTAGCAGCTTGCTTAGTATGCTCCAGAACTATGGGTATTAAACTTCTAGTAGAAGGCTTCCAGGTTAGTTCCTGCTCCATTGCTCCAAGTCCTGTGTTTGAAATATGTCCTGTCTTCAGCAGTAGGGTCTTATCTTCTAGTTCTTGAAGATAAGAGCTCTGACAATAACGTGTTATTTTGGGAGTCTCTTAGACCACTCTGATCAACCACTCGAAGGGAGATCTTTCCTGACACCGTGTTCCTTACCTTACAGGCCCCAGGCATACATATGGACTAATGTTCAGACATATGGACATTTCTCAGGGGGTTTCAGGGCAACACATCATTTTTTAGACTTCTTTTGTAATTTTATCAAATTTTTGCAATTTTCATACAATGTAGTTAGATGGCATTTAAATCCACTCCTCTTTCCTTACCTCATCCCACTGCCTCCTAACCAATTTAATGAAGTCACATGTATATACTATGGCCTATAGAGTATGATTTGTGTTCCCCAATGTCCTTCAGTGTGAATCCATCCACTAGACACATCAAGAGTCCTAACCCTCTAAGACACTTCACCAATAGGCATAATTTGCTGGGCCAGTCAGTTTTATTTATTAAGCTTCACAGCTGGATAGGACTATTGGTTGGTTTTCTCCCTTGGCAGCCTGTATAGTATCCTGTAATAACATAAGAGAAAAACCTTTTGGAGGAGACAAATTTCCCTTGATTTTTTTGTGCTATTTGTGTTTTTGTGATGATATCTGGGCATCATGTAACTGGTCCTTTAAATTTTTCTTTGCGATATATAGGGAGACATATATGTATATATT
>NW_008355786.1:1630458-1634000 GCF_000622305.1 Nannospalax galili | reverse complement strand
ATATATATATGCATGTATAGATAATATATATTATATATATGAAATCTGCTAACTCTAAAATACACATATGTATTTCATATATATGTGTGTAATACATATGTATATCAAAAGAATATGTATGTATACATTGCACATTTGTTGAGTGAGCATTTGGTTCTGTGTTTGTTGTTACCTCAACTTATCAGTTTTTGTATCAGCTCAATGATATTCATATTTAGTCTTGTGGTCACTCAGTGTTGATGAGTAGAAGTAGTTCACTTTTGTGGGATTCAGTGCAGCATCTGTGAACAGAGTCTCTCCTTAGAGTTAGCAGATTCTTAGTGAAGATCCTCTGAGGCTGGTGACAAGCACATAGGGCTCCTGATGATCCTCCGGTGACCTGGTCTGAGATTGATAGTTTAGGTGGTGCTGTGTGTTGTTTAATGTTTGTATCATGTGATATGTTTTCATTTTTTCTCCAAGTATTTTTATTGAATTTTTGTGCGTTTAATACAAAATATCTTAATTGTCTTTATACCCCTCCCCTATCTGCACCCTCCCATAGCCCCCTACTAGGTTTCATGTTTTCTGTCATTTATGTTAAGGCCTATCAAGTCAAGTTGGTGTACCCAGGTATCCCTCAGTTCAAGTTCATCTACTGGGGTCTACTGAGCCTATATAGTCACTTCCTTAAAGATGATCAGCTCTCCCTTACCCAGCAATAAGCAGCTGCCAACAGTTCTTTGGCTAAGAGTGAGGCCTGCTGGGGTTTAAGATTTTTTTTAGTAATTAAGGTTTTATTTTTTCCAAGGAACAACAATTAAAAATACTAAAAATTTTTAAAAACATCACAGAAAGTTTTATATTATTGCTATAAGGTTTATAATGATCTTCTCTATATACTAAGAAATTACCCAATTCAATATTTTTCACTATCTAATATGTGATGGGTAATATAGGATTTCTTTTAAAAAATCTTATTTATTTATCATAAATACTGTTTTGTTAACTCTGAGAATGTAATATAATGTGTTTTTATCATATTCACCCCTCAAGATCTCCTATCCATCAATTCCACCCCCACCTTCCTAAAACACAACTTTAAACCTTCTTTTTTTAACTTTTACAAAAACTTTATTGAGAATTTCATACATGCATATAAGGTGTTTTGCGCAAACCCATCCCCACTCCCTCCCCTCCAACACCTCCCCATCACTTTTTCCTTTTTTCTTTTTCTTCTTCCATTTATTTATTTTTATGAGGATTTTGACTATTCTAATATTCCCCCTCTGAAGAGTAACCCTTAAATCTTTTAAGTATTAGATACAACCTCCCAAATACTTTTAACATTTTTGGCGTTTGGAACAGAGTATGTTGTTAACAGGCCTAAGGACATTTTGACTTTTAACCAAAAAGTGACTGCTTTTCATTGGGGTCTTTTTACCCTAACTTCCTAGCCAATTCCTACCTCCTATTCTTATCATACCATCCTCTGAAGAGGTTACCCAAATTGCAAATAGAGAATAGGGACACAGACAACTCTGGCTTCTTCTGCGCTGAACAGGGACACAGGGTGAGGCAATTGGAGTACCCCTTCAGTGGGTCTATCTAAAAGATTCCCAGTTGCATAAATTTTATCTCTAAGGGGAAAAGAAAGTCCTTGAATAGTGAATAGGAGATGTGAAGGAGAAGTAAAGGCAAAAGTAATGAGCATTACAAGTTCTAGACAGGGAAATAGAAAAAAGAACCGAGAAATTTTCAAATATTCATATGAAAGTCCGTTGGAATTTCTTGACAAGGGCTTCCAAAAGCATCCCTCTGTTGAGTTCTTCCTCATTTTTCTTTTGTCTTCCAAAGCTGGACTCTAGAGTGATGGATTCAGGATTTGCTTTCAGGTATTTTGATAGCTGTTGCAGTGGTTAGAATCAGTGTCAGTTCCCTCTCAAAGGCTTCTAAATAGAGGGAGAAAACAAATTTATCCATCATTTTAGAACATTAGCTGGTTGTCTTCCTTAGCTACAGGTGGGCACAACAGTATTGGATACCAAGATTTGAATTCTTACATCTGAGCAGCACTTTCTCCAGGAACAAAATCATCAATGAGAAATAATTGTCTAAATAACTTTTTATATAGACTTAAGCCTAATATCTGGGAAGTGTACTCCCTTGAACTCTTAAAGAAGTATGCTGATAACTTTACTCTTTGGTTATACTTTCCTTTTGGGTGTTTAAGGCCATACAGTTGGCCTAAATAAATCAATTTATTTTTACACAAATCGTTTGAGGCTCTGTTCCTCAGGGGTCACATGAGCTTGGGAGGGGCTCCTGGCTCCTTTCTTTTACCAGTTCCATTTATGTGAAGATAAATCAAAGGTCCTCCTCAACCATGTCTGGCTTCACTTGGAAATATGAATGAGATGTGTCCTCTGAGTTAACCATCCTCTTTGTAGATTGGACACTGGTTCAAGTCTATCTCGTGGGGTCTTCATGTCCTCCCTGAACAAGAGGACAGGTGACTCACCACTGTTACACAATATTTTGAGAGATGTTCCACAGTACCCTGGAACTTGGTCGACCTTGGAGGGCAAGGGGAAATAGCCTTCTTCCCCCACCTCCTGCCTTTAAGTCCCCTGGTTCATGAATCTCTCCATGCAGGAGCCCCTGGAATTTCCTCTGAAAAGGGTATGCTTGTGGTCACACTGTGGGGCTTGTGAGTCTGCAGAGTCATTCTCCACAGAGATCCTCTGACTGGAGGGATCTAGCTTCTGGATCTTCCTTCTGAATCCACTGAAGATTAATCCTTGGTTAGATTCTCTGGTTCCTTTGAGGAGTTCACTGTCAGGTGGGCATTCTGTGAGAGTAATCTGTCCCCTTTCCTGTGTTTGGTTTTCTGTAGGTTGACTGTGATATTGGTGGAGATGATAGGACCACTCAAAATTTTATTTTGAATTACTGTTTTGAGATTTTTTCAGACAGTGAGTCATCAAATTTCTTCAGATTTCTATACTAAAAATACACGCTTTCATCAGTATTCTCACCTTCCCTTATTTCAGGTTTATACATTGTAGTCATACCTTAGAGGGGCTTTTTTTCTGATCTTTTTTGAAACAGGGTCACCCTGTAGCCCCAACTGGCCTGGAACTCACTATGTAGACCAGGCTAGCCTTGAACTCACAGAGCTCCACCTGCCTCTGCCTCCTGAGTGCTGGTATTAAAGGCTTGTGTCACTATGCCTGGCAAAAGGCTTAATTTTTTTAATTACTTATTTAATAACCATATAATTAGAAGAAGCATTTCATTACAACAGCATTGACATATCAATAACAATTTCCAGGGCTAAGATGCATCTCTTTCAAAATTGGCTGTAAATTTTTAGGTTTATAGTTGAATTAATACAGTTATACAATATTGTACTCAGTATAAACCCTATAAGACATAAAATTAAATGAGGTTTTTAACTTTTAAAAAGATCTCCACTAGTTCCAGGGGACTATGAGCATCTCTCAAAATGTCCTATAATGGTGGTGGGTCACCTGTCCTCTTGATCAAGGAGGCCAAGGAGA
>NW_008355786.1:1587345-1629857 GCF_000622305.1 Nannospalax galili | reverse complement strand
GCAACAATGCCAGACAGGTGATACCTTCTTTTGAGTTGTTGGCTAGGGTGGTCAAAGGGATTCACAGATAGTAACCCATCATAGAACTGGGAAAATGAACAGCAGACCCCAATCTTATCCAAAGGAATATTGACAACTGATAACCGCTAGACGAGGAACAGCTGACCCTCCTAAAACAAAGACCTCCAGATAGGCAGACTAGATTCACCAGTAGAGCAAGTAGTGGGGAATGATGGGGGTAAATTTAAAAAATAAAAAATTAATAATAATTCTTCAAAGCATAAAAATTTACTCCTTAATAATTAGTAGATATGAAACACATTACCACTGAAATCTACCTGATGACTTTATGCTTAGATGCCAAGGAGCTCAGAAAGTAACCAACTGTGACTAGTAATAATCAGACATATAGAGATTAGAAACACATGTGCATCTTAGTGTCAATTGTATTAAAAATGAATTTTTCTAATTCTTCAAAGCATAAAAATTTACTCCTTAATAATTAGTAGATATGAAACACATTACCACTGAAATCTACCTGATGACTTTATGCTTAGATGCCAAGGAGCTCAGAAAGTAACCAACTGTGACTAGTAATAATCAGACATATAGAGATTAGAAACACATGTGCATCTTAGTGTCAATTGTATTAAAAATGAATTTTTCTGTATGAAATAGCCTTCTTTTTAAAAGTTTCTCATTTTGGGCTTGTGTTCCATGAATGTTCTTGAGAGTCCATTTTGTTGAGCATGGTCAACTTCCTAGTGGGTTATACCTTTAAAGAAAATTTATCCTCCCTTTAAAAGCAGTGGAGCATGTATTTAATCACAGCACTTGGGAGGCAGAGGCAGAAGGATCTCTGTGAGATGAAGGCCAGCCTGGTCTACATAGTGAGTTCATGCTACCTGGAGCTACAGGTCAACCTTGTCTCAAAAAAGAAATAAAAGACAAAAATCAAAGAAAAAGCAGCTATCAGTTGTCAATATCTTCTACACAAATAACTGAGACCTAGTGCCAACCTTCCCATCCCTGATGGGGTTTTCTGGCTTAAATTTACACAGATTTCATGCATGCTGTCACTACTGTTATGAGTTCAAATGTGCAATAGCCCTGTTGTGTTCTGTTCAGAAATGCTATTTTCTTGTAGTCACCCACTTTCTCTGATTTTTACAATCTTTCCACCCCTTCTTCCACTACAATCTCAGCCTTGTGTGGTAGGAGGAAAATAGAATACAGATGTCCTATGCAGGACTGAGTACTCTTCTTCTCTTATTTTCTGTACGTTGACCAGTTCTGGGCCTCTGGGTTAATTGCCAGTTACTGCAAAAAGAAGCTTCTCTGTCGAGAGTTTATAGATGCTCTGATGCATGTTTAAAACAATAAATCATTAGGAGTTTATTTCAGGCTATGTCCATTTAGCAGGATAATATTAATAGCTGAACTCAGATTCTATATTCAGTTTTTTGTTTTATAAGTTTCCTTTTTTCCTTCGGAAGATCTAAGAATGTATTATACGAAATTTGTTGACAATATACAAATTAACAGGGAAAACGCATAGCAAAATGAATTGTTTTCATAGTAAGAATATATGTTCATACAGAATGAGGATCAAATGACTAGCTCTCCTAGATATTTGAAGCTTGTGAAAAAGTGAACAAATAAGCAGTGGTACACGCTTCTTGCAAGCAAGAAGGTAGCAATGTGGTAGCAAGCAATGCATGGTTGAGTGGACAAGGTGCCCAGAGTAAACACAGTAGTGTTGTTATGTATTTAATATCCATCTGTGCTTATCACTGTCTTGGACAGATTTCAAACCCTCCAATCTCTTCTTCCTAGTAAAAGAGCTCTTTTATGAAGCCAGTGAAATAACAGATGCAAAAACTCAGTTCTGTTGACCATTTATTATTTACTTCTTTATTTTATTTTTATTAATTCTTTGAGAAATGCATATAATGTATTTTGTTCATATCAGATCCCCCATCCACCTGTACCTTAACCATACTACCAATCCAACTTCATGTCCTCTATTATTATTTTTATTCTCTTACAGGTATGTCATGGGTAATTTGTGTTCCCCAAATGCTCTTTGGTGTGCATCAATCCTCTGGAACCCATTCAACCTACCAGAAGTTACAGCCTTAAAGAAAACTGACTCCCTCTCCCAGCAACTATAAGTTACCAAAAGATATTCAGCTTGCACTGTATATTCTTTCTCACCTCCCCTATCCCTACTGGGTTTTGTCTGACTTGCAGTTGCACAGGTCTTGTGTATCTTGTCACGGGTACTGTGAATTCCTGTGGTGTCCAGACAACAGCGTATACTGCATTCATCTACTGCCCTGGCTCTTACAGTCTTTCTGCCCCCTCTTTCTCAAAGTTCCCTGAGTCTTGGAAAAAGATTGTGTGATATAGGTGTCCATTTAGGGCTAAACACTCTGCAATCTCTTCTCTGCACATTGATCAGTTGTGGGTCTCTGTGTTAATATCCATTTTCTTCAAGAACTTTCTCTCTGATTTTAGGATGCACTAATCTCTGGGTATAAAAATAAGTCACTAGGAAACAGTTTAATACTGTCTACTTAATAGAGTAATACTAGTACATTATCCCCTGTGATCTGTGACCTGTCTAGCCACAGGTTCTTAGTCCTGAAAGCAGTGCCATGTATGACAACCATCTTGTAAAGTGGGCCTTAAATCCAATCAAAATGTGACTGGATTCTCCCATCACATTCATACCACTAATTCACCAGTAGCCTTATTTTTCCAGGCCAGATACAATTGCAGCTCACAGCTTTCACAGATAAGTAAGGTTGATAACGTTTTTTCTCTTTCAATAGCATGCATAGCAACTTTCAGTACTATGAAAACTAGCAAGTAGTGATGAAACTTCCAGGTCAATACCTGCTTAATTTTTCCTTGTTTATTCTAGGGTTCACATATTAAGTGTCCACAGGAATAGGGTCTTACCATAAAGTTTTTGTGGGTAACCAATAATATCGGGAATAGCCAGTATTGTTTGAGAGTCTATGGAGCCCCACTTGTCAACATCTCCAAAAGGGAGAGTTCATTCAAGGTATTGGGGTTTTCTTTGCTAGCTTATGCAGTCTAGTAGGGATTATGTGTCCCTACTTTTATAACTAATTTTTATCTGTTTCTGTATTGACTATGTATATACTTTTAGAAACTTCTATAGTTTTAGGTTTCCATGTGCCTTTTTTTAAAGGCTTTTAATGTCAATTATCCCTCCCCATACTCCTTCCTCTATCCTGCCCTCCCATTTGCTACCCCACTTAACCCTTACTGCTCAACTATTTTCCTTTTACCCGTTATATCACTGTATTCTGTCTCACTTCTCAGGAAGCCTTCTCCCAATGATTTTTACCAGTTTCCTGACCTGTACAGATTTTCCAACTGAATCACATCTATCTAAGGATTCGAAGTTAGCATCCATTTATGAGAGAGACCATGCAACATTTTTCTTTCTGGGTCTAGGCTACTTCACTTGGGATGATTGTTTCCAGTTCCATTCTTTGACCTAAGAATTTCATAATTTCATTTTTCTTAGGAGCTGAACAATATTCCTTTGTGCAAATAAACCAGACTTTCGTTATCCATCCATCAGTTGTCGGACATCTAGGTTGTTGCCATATCCTGGTTACTGTAAATAGAGCAGCAATGACCATGGATGAACAGACATCTCTGTAGTAGGGTATAGAGTCCTTTGGGTATAGGCCCTTGAGTAGTATGGCTGTATCATGTGATAGATCTGTTTCTAACTTTTAGAGATATTGCCACACTGACATTCATAACGACTGTATCTGTTTGTATTCCCAACAGTATTGAATAATAATAATTTTCTCATTATTCTACATATCCACCAGCATTTGTTGTTGTTGTTTTTGTTATTTTTTTTCTCTTTTGGATCTTAGTTATCCCTGACTAAATATGTTAAACATTTAAAAAATATTTCTTGGTGATTTATAAATAAACCTGATTGTTTTATAAAATACCATACCTCATATATTCTACTACCATGATAAATGAATGACACAGAACATATGGGTTATTTGAACTGCCTGCTTGGAGTTCATGTATAGAGGGAATTATTATTTTCACGTTTATTTCTGGGAATCAAGACCATGTGACCAGAATCCTAAAGAACTCTAAGAGAACCTGCATGTTCATGCTTATGGCTCGCAATTCATCTCTATGTTGCTTTATTCTGGAAGGTGAATAGTCTTAATTTTCTTAGCTGATATTTTGTAGTTTTATAAGATTTAAATGTATAATGCTATGTAACTACACAAAATTCAACACAGTTGTAGCAAAAAGATGAGGCGTTAAGAAGATATGAAAAGAAACATATAGGTATATTTTACCATTTTATATCTGGATATCTCTATTTTCCAAAGCCTTAAAATGCAAAAGCAATAAATAAAAAAATTTTAAAAATTATAAAGTTCATGTTACAAATACAAAAACCTTATGATTTTGATTAAGAGAGCTTTTTTGGTGCTGAAAACTAAACTAGGGAATTGTATGCAGTCAGTATGTGTTGCAATAGTAAGTGAAACTCTGAACTAAGATGTATTTTAAGAGACAAATATAAGTAAAGCCCTTATAATCATGGTATTATAGCTAAATTATAGCAAATATTTCCAAATGAAAAGATATTACATAATTGAGTTGCTCTTTCTCTAACAATAAGGAAAGTGAGAAAGTATCTGACTAGTTCTAAGAATATTGTTTAAAAAAAAGCACAACACTGTTCTCTAACTATCTGATCCTGACTCTATAGGATCTCTCACACTCAGAATAAGCATGATATTTTTTCTGTCATGAAGGAGGAACACAAAGCACATTTACCTTCATTATTTATTTATTTAGAATTATATACACATGTATTTTTGACAATTTATTTCCTTTTGAGAATTTCAAACATGTATACATTGGTATACAATGATACATGACCACCTCCAAATTCTTCCCTGATATACAGCTCTTCCAATTTCAGATTTTTTTATTGATGAAACACTTATTCCAGTTAGTGACCACATATGCATGGTTGTAGACCCAACCACTGGAAAATGGGAAACTTATCAGTGATTATGACCTCAAAAAAGAATAATTTTTCCTCCCCCAGTAACTTTCAACTGTCAGGAGCTCCTCTGCAAAGGGTGGGGCCTAGAGCTCATCTACACATCTGTAAGGGTGGTTTAATCTGGTGATTTGGTGGCAGGTATTATAGATAAACATATTTTCTATGAGTTCATGATTACAATAGCCATGTCACATACCAAAGATAGCACCCCATAACACCCCTCCCCATCTTCAGCTCTTAAGTTTTTTCTGCTTCCTCTTCCACAATGTTCCCTGAACCTTCATAGTGGGGTTGATATAGATACCCTGCTTAGGGGTGAGTACCAGTCTCTTATTCTCAGCACTTCAATTATGCCTTTCCCGTTAACTGCTCCCCACTGTAAAAATAAAGCTTTCCTGACCAAGATTGAGAGCAGCCTAGTTCCAAGGGAATAAACATCAATAATCTGAAGGCAATTTGACAGCATGATTATTTAGTAAAATAACAATATCAGTTTCTGCCTTCGGCCCTATGACCTCCAGGCAAGATGTGCCCTCTGATGCAACAGTGGCATGACTATTATGGAGTAACTACTGCCTAAATGAACTTGATGCCTGCTCTTCAGGAGGGAATTTTATACCTGATTTTATAATCCTGATCATAGCTCCAGACAAATTAAATTTCTTACCATATGCTAAATATGGATCCTTATATTTACAAAATATACTGTACACCACTCATCAAAGAAGCTTCTTTCTGGAGCAAATGGAGGATACTGCAGAATTCCACAGCTGGTCTGACACAGAGAATACACATCTGGAAGATGTCCAGTCGTAGGTGACATAACTACAGTGGAACCTCCACACTTAAGACTCATATGGTATGGAGTAACAGAGATTTAGAGAAAACTAGTGCATCCCTCAATTCTCACTATTGAAACTTCCTTATACAACAGAGTGCAAGGCACACAAAAAGCCACAACTGGCAAACTTCTAAAGACTAAGAGACTGCAGAGTGTGTGTCCCTGGATAGGACTCCTATATCAAACCTCTCGCACACATGTCTCAGGGACCATTGCAGAAAAAAGACGGGGGAGAGTGCAAGAGCCAGAGTTGGTCCATGGACACAGGGAAGAAGAAGCTTTCAGGCCACTAGAAACTTGCACATGTGAACTTGTGGCAATGGTGGCATCTAGCACAAGACCCATGCCAACTCAATCAGATGAGGGTCCAGAGTGGTGCAAGGGAAGTGGGTGGTAGGTTGGCCCTAATCTGGGAACTATTGGAGGGTGAGTGAGGGTGAGTAGGCCTTACCAATGATCTATAGATAGACTAGACTACAGTGGGTGAATTTGCACTGAAGAACATCCAGATTCAAATGCTTGACTGGATAGGACTTACCATGTATGGAGGAATGCATGCGGTTCGGTGGGAAGGTGGGGACATGAATGGGGGAAGGGGGTCTGAATTTGATTAAGAACTGTTGCACGAAATGTACAAACATTCAATAATTTTTTAATTAAATAAATAAAATATACATACCAAAAATCACTTTGAAAAAAGAGTTCATAGAATTACCCTGCATGGGTGGATAATGTCAATTTCAGAAGACAAGAGTTAGAGTTAGTAAATGAATATTTCACTTCAAGGCAAGAATACTTTCTTAAGAGGTACTGGTCAAGGAGGCACAATGAGAATCCAAAGCAACACAAGCTATTGCCATTTCCCTTAGTTACTACACACCATAATTACATGCATCATTTTTAATGTTTGCATTTATAATTTTCTCATTTTTATTTTAAAATTAAGAAAAGTTGAAACATATAGCACTCACTAATATTGAACTCATGGATTTATTCAACGCAAACACAAATCTGTTATGTATCTATATTTCAGCCATTTATGTGAGTCATTATCTATATAATATCACTCCACCATCAGGAGTCTAGTATCTTACTCAACCAAGAGTGTATTCTGCTCACACTTAGCTGTTTAGTTTTCTTCATGTGAATATCATATAGTTTTCACAGGATGAGCTGTGTACTAATGTATAAAAATTGTACAGTTTTCATTCTATAATTAAAGGCATCATTACCTTGACCATGTAATAGTGTGGTCATATCTTGAAGGAATGATTACTGTGATCACAGAAAATTAGTTTAATGACAAACATTTATTTTTTTTACTATTGTCTGGTCAGGGGAATATGGTGAAGCATTTTGGGTTGTTTTACCTTATTCTAGAAGATGTGTTAAATCTTTTAACAATGGGATATGAAATTGTTATTTATACACATGTGAAAACAACCCAGTTGATTTTAAAAGGAATCTCAAAAAATTGTAAAGAAGGTTTATGATTTGCGTTGGAGCATATTTATATCTGCCCTTAGCTGCATGAAGCCTCAAGTTCAGGAGTTGGATCATTAAAAGAAACAAAAATGTCACTATTGCAACATAGAATTATTTTAAATCTTACATTAAATTAATTAACTTTTGGTCCCTATTATGATATTGATGGCAATGTGGATAGTCTCTTCAAAGTTCTTATTATCATGGTTCCCTAGGGAAAAAGTAATAAATTATATATTAGGAGCTAACTCCTAATGGGAGTCCTAAGTACAAGTGGTGAATCTGCTGTTGTAATATGTTGACCAGATCATCTACTTTAACTTGCTGAACATTTTATTGGTAATGTAATCTATTTTTAAGCAAACCTTAGCTAATATAGTTTATTAATATGCTAGTAACTTCACATTTAAATTTTTAATTAGTGATTGATATTTTTGACTGAATAGCAGAGTGCATCTTCCGTCATAGATTTTCCAGTCACTGTATTCAAAACAGTATGCTAGAAAGAGTAAGAAAGTATGAATACTGGAAAATTAACAAGAGAAGGATAATTATAGTGATATAGTCCTTATGTTAATTCCCGCATATGAGTTTATAATTGCATACCAAGTAAAAAAAATACACAGACTGCATTTCATAAAACTATCCCAAATCTCAATTTTAAGAACTATTTATCCACATATTAGGAATGTAATAGAATCTCTTCCTGAGAAATAGATTATGAACAAAATTTCACTCTTTCCTAATTCCATCATAAATGCTTCAGATTTATGTTTTACTAGGAAGAAGAGATTGTTAAGAAATATACTTTCTTCACATGAATAAATTCTGCACTGTATGTACCCAGGCCATAAGTCTTATTAAATACATGTATATAATGAAGGAAAGACTGTAAGGAAAAAACATTTTTAATTTTATTTGGAAATGTACCGATTATATGATTTGAGGACAAATAGTGTATGTTTATTACAAAAATGTTTTTTACTATAATCTTTGTTTTCAGGAGTCAATTTTGCGTGAGTAAAGAGTAAAGTGAATTGTTGTATAAATAAGTATTTACTTTCTGCAGACATTTCTCTTGTAATAAATTATCTTAGTTGTATACATTTGACTGCTGTTCTATTTTTCAAAGATTAATATACACTGATATAGATAGAAATTTATTAGTCCTGTAGGACTGTGTGTGCAGTTGAGACCTTAAGAACTGGTATGACAGTTTTGTTTCAATCATTGTCATTCATTCTTTAAAAACACTTCATCTGCTGCATGATGACATACATGTATCTTATGATCATAATTTTCTTGTATTCTGATGGTTTGAAGAGATTGGCAATGAAAATTTATTTTTCCAAAGATTGTTTCAAATATGGTGTTGCTTCTGAAAAAATATTACATACACACAGCGCTTTTTTATTTTGTTTCATTTTGAACCAGAACCTTGCCTTGTAGTTCAGGAAGGCCTCAAATTCATGATTATTTTGCCTTAGTCTCTGCAGTGTAGGACTCACAGACATACGGCACTCCCAGAATCCCCCCAAAATTTAGTGATGCATATTTATGTCTTACATGAGTAAAAAAAATGAGAAAAAACATTCATACATTTTTGTGAATAGAAATCATTATGAATAATTTGCATTATACTTTCTTTATAATTTCATTGACCAAAAAAATTCATTGTTTTTACCAAGAAAAATAAATTGAATAGGATAATAGAACATACATTTCATTTTATTTTCTAACAACTTTTATCTTTGAATTTGCTAATACATGAATTAAAGAAAAAAATGTTTTCCCTGGGAGTGGTGGTGCAAGTCTTTAATATCAGCACTCTGGATGTAGAGGCAGGTGGATCTCTTTGAGATAGAGGCCAGCCTGCTATATGTTATGAATTCCAGACCAGCTGAGGCTACAGGGAGACCCTGTCTCTAAACACCCTAAAAGAAACAAAAAAAATGTTTTCAAAGTGAACTAGTATTTCTAGGCGTTCAGCTAGCTTCTTCCAGTCTGCTTAGCATTGTTATTATGGATGTCTTTAAGGTAAATGCTAGCGTTTTTCCTAAAGATGTGGTTTTAGAGTTGTAGGACCATTTCCATAGTTTTTTCCAAGAAGACATTTTATTTAAGAAGGTAATATGTCATTCATGTACATTTTTACTTCATTGTTGGCTTGATTTCTCATGCATCTGCTAATTCCCAGTATTTATTAAAGTTTATATATCAAGGTGTGTGTGTATATATATATATATATATATATATATATATATATGCTATAAATATATGAAATAACAGCAACTAATAACATCTATTCTTCTTTATATTTACTTTGAAAGTGTACATAAAATTAGAGATATTATAAGATAAACAAAATTAATCAAATATCTGTGGAGAAAAATCTATTAACTTTCAAAATTTGTAAAATAATACATAAAAATTAAGGATTTTCTGTAGTTATTCTCATTTGCTTCTTGGAGGATTTCCTAAAGATAAGGAACAAAATATGGGACTATTGAAAATTAACATCAATACAAAAAATACTTTAAAAAATTTCTAATGAGAAAATGACATAATTGTAGTAGAACTAAAATGACTCAGCATCAGCCTAACATTGCGTTTGTCCCATAGCTCCCGGCTCTATGACCCTGTATTGCCTTTGTTGGTTTCATTCCTCCCAGAAACATCATTGTGCATAGAGAAGATGGATGTCTACAATCTTAGCAGTGTGACTCAGTTCATCCTCATAGGGCTCTCTGACCTCCCTGAGGTGCGCTACCCTCTGTTTGTGGTGTTTGCCATCATCTATCAGATCACTCTGCTGGGAAATGGGGCCATCCTCTTGGCCATTGTGACTGAAAGAAAGATTCAAACTCCCATGTATTTCCTATTGGCAAATCTGTCCCTGCTAGATATATTCTGTCCATCAGCTACTGTCCCCAAGATGCTCAAGAATCTCGTGACTGAGGATCACAGCATTTCCTTTGTTGGGTGTGCTTTGCAGCTTTATTTTCTGGTGGCCCTAGCTGGGACTGAAGTCTTTCTCTTGGCTGTGATGGCTTATGACAGGTATGTGGCCATATGCTTCCCTCTGCAGTACTCCCTCATCATGACCAATGCTCGCTGTGTGCAGCTGGTGTCCGGAACCTGGGCAGCTGGGTTACTCAATTCCTTGCTCCACACAGTATCCACCTTCACACTGTCTTTCTGTAAGTCCAATAGGGTTAACCAGTACTATTGTGATATTCCACCAGTAGTGGCCTTGTCCTGTTCTTCCACCTATATTGCAGAAGTTCTTCTTTTATTGATGGGTGGTATCTTTGGTGTTGGTGCCTGTCTGACCACCTTGATTTCTTATATATACATTGTCTCCACCATCCTAAAGATCCAGTCTGTGGAAGGGAAGCGCAAAGCCTTCTCCACGTGTGCATCCCATCTTCTTGTGGTCTGCTTGTTCTATGGCACAACTATATTTACCTATCTGCGTCCCTCCTCCAGTCAACACTCTCCTGCTAGAGACAGACTCATCTCCATGCTATATGGGGTTATCACCCCCATGTTAAACCCGATTATCTACAGCCTGAGGAACACAGAAGTCAAAGGAGCACTCAGAAAGGTTTTATGTCTTAGGATATGTTCACAAAAGATGTGATATTAGAATTTCTCAATCATCTCTTTAAATAAATGCATTGAAACAAATAATAAACACTACATATATAGAAATAAGAATTGATTACACACATACGTGTTACTTCAGGTAGAATTATACATATCTATCCCTGGAAATAAATTGCCTTGCTCTGAAAAATTGGCTTTTAAAAATTACTTTTTTTATTTTATGCATCTGAATATCTTGCCTGAAAATATATATGTATACCACGTGTATGCCTAGTGCCTGTGAAGCCTGGAAGAGAGTGTTTGGATCCCTTGGAACTGGAATTACAGATGTTTGTGAGCCACCATGTGCATGCTAGCAACTGAACGTCAGTCCTCTGCAAGAGCAGAGAGTGCTTGTACTCACTGAGCCATCTCTTGTCCTCTAAATTGAAAATATTTAATAAAATAATAATCTTTAAGATGTAATTGATTTAGTAGGTCATGTAAAATAACTGATATATAGTGATGCCACACCTACATCAATATGTGTATTCACATGCATGCCTACAGTTCTAGTCACATGTATTTTTATTTGTTTTTTATTTGTATTTCTAATCTACATCTACATACGTAGTCTCAAATCTTCATTTTACAGTTTTTTCTAATTTTACCTTTAATTAAAAAGTTATTATAAATTTTTAACTGAGACAAAGTGGTGTTATCATTTATAAACAGTGTACATTATGATTAAACCATATTAATTAACCTGTTCCTAGCCTCAAACATCTTTTTCTGATGAACACTCTTGAAAATTTCCCGTTTTGAAAATAAGAAACACATATATATTATCATGCATTGTATTTCAGCATGCTGTTGAAATCAGTCTCATAAGAAAAAATATTATCTACAGTGACAATGATCTGAGCCTTCAACCACCAGTTGAATAAGGTCTTCTCACCACTACCTTCTGGTAACAAACATTGCTCTCCAGTTTATTTGAGTTCAGTTGCTTCAAATTCAATATATAATTTATAGCAGACAGTATTTATCTTTCTGTGACTATATTATTTAATTGAGCTTAATTGTTTGCATCTATTCATGCTCTCACAAACAACATTCCATGTTTAAGGAAGAATGCATCTCCTGATATTATTTATGTCAATGAGTCTTTAGTACTTATCTGTTGAGCATATAGTTTGATTCTGTCTTTTGCCTTGTGAAATATTTCACAAATATCAATATGAAAGAGCAATCATTTTTCAACATTAATTTTAAATACTTTGTGCTGACAAATACAAATATATAAAACTCGGTTGCTGGCTTATATAATTTTTCTATTTTGGATATTAAAGAACCTTGATACACTATGAATAGTGAGTATCCAAATTTATCAGCCATGTACAAATTTTCCCTTTTCTGAACATCTTCAAAAGCAGTTATGTGTCATTTCATTTATTCTGAATTGGTAATCCTAGTGTATGAATTCACTATTCAGTAATTGTTGATATCACAATTGTGCATTTATATAATATTTTAGATTTAATTCTTCCTTTCATACATACATACATATGATCATATGTATGTATTCTTTTTATAAAATGTTGTTTTATATTTTAACTGGATTATGCTTTCTTCGTATACAGAATTTTAGAGTTCTATAAATTTTAATTGTTAGTTTCTTTCTAAATGTATTTCTTACAAATATTTTTTTTCTTATTAAAAAAATTTCAACCTATTACCTGCTTTCTTACTGTACAGAAGATTTGGATACAATTTCACTGTCAACTGTTATTTTGTTGCATCTGTTTTGGTTCAAACTTAAAAACATTAATCAAATAAAGTCTTGTGTGTTGTTTTGGGATTCTAGTTCAGAATATTTAGTTTTGAATATATAACCTGAAGTAGTCACAGAAGCCACAAAATATAAAAGAACCATGAGGAGGGAGTAGGGGAATAGGGGATGGACCTCTAGAAAGTAGGGTAATAAAACATAGGTGCAAAGAAGGGAGGATGTGGAAAAAGGGGGAACTTTAACTGGGGAAGGTGTATAATACAGAGGGAGAAAGAGGAAGAAAAGATAAATCACACTAAGTGCCTTCAGCAGAACACTTACTTCTGGTGGGCAACAAAGAGCAATGGAAATAGCTTGTATTGTTTCTGGGGCCTCTAGAGCTTCTCTATCAACCCATTATCTCCAACCTAGTACTTGGATGTTTTATTACAAACTTATGACTTATGAAAGTAACGTTCTCATAAGGGGGCTGAGAATTCAGTAGACTGCCTGAGAGACTCTGGATCCTACCTCCACGTGATGCTGAGCATCCCCAAATCACTGCCGTACCCAACCCTATAAATGGTATTATGTGAAACCCCTCCCATGGCCCCAGGGCAGACCTCTAACTTATAGTAGTGTTAGGCTGAGACCTTAGGAGACAACATGAGCGGGCCTGTTCTAGCCTCCCTCTGGCATAGGGGCTGAGAACTCAGATGACCACCTGAAAGTGCTTGGATCTGACCTCCACCTGGTGGTGAACTTCTCTAAATCACTGCCCTACCCAACCCCATTAACGGAATTATGTGAAGCCCCTCCCATGGCCCCATGGCAGAGCACTGCCTTATGCCAGTGTAATGCTGAGATCTTTGCAGACAGACTGAGAGTACCTCTTCTGGGCTCCATCTGGCATAGAGGCTGAGAGCTCAGCAGACCACATGAGAGCACCTGGATCTGGCCTCCATGTGGTGGTGAACTTCCCAAATTGTGCTTTGAGTACCCACTAGTATGGGTCCAAAAGTTAAAGGAAGCCTGAGTATACCTGACTGGAGCTTGATTTGGGCTTCTGTGGGATCTCCTGAGTAGCTGATCTGAAGCCATCAGTTCTGTCCAAAATAAAATCTGAGACAATCTGAAACCTTGACCAACCAGCTTTAGATAACCAATAAGAAAATGACCAAGACACACCAATAATAGAAGCAAACCTCAACTCAGCAAAAGAAGACTTGCTTTTCTTACCAGAATCATAAACAAAAAAGAAATTCACGGTCCAAAGTCACAATGGAAAAAACAATAAAATGGAAAGCCAAAACACTATGTCCCCACCAAACTCCACAAGTCCTGCAGGAGACGTCTACAAGGAGAAAGCCCTAGAGAATTTATAAGAACTATCATGAACATGATCAAGGAATTCAACAAATCTAAAGAACATACAAACAAATCAAAGAAAAAAAGAAAGGGATAAACTTCTGAATGAATTCACAAAACAGATAGAAACATTGAAGAAAACTCAGGCTGAAATGAAGAAGGAAATGAAAAACTCAAGGATATGCAAAACAGATTACCAACATTGAAGGATAAAGTTAAATTGGACCACTCAAGAAAAGATTGTGAAAATAAAAAAATAAATAACAAGAATGGAATATGCAGGAGATGTGGGGCACCATGAAAAAATTAAATCTATGTATCTGAGGCATAGAGGAATGAGAAGAATTTCAGGTTAATGGTACTGACCAGATCTTAAACAGTATTGCAGCAGATAATTTCCCAAAATTAAGGAAAGACATCCCCATATAAATACAAGAAGCACATAGAACACCAAATAGACAGGACCAGAAAAGAAACTCCCCACAGCTTATCACAGTAGAAACAATAAATGTACAGAACAAAGAGAGAATACTGAAAGCAGCAAAAGAAAAAAAAGTGACATATAAAGGAAACCCCATCAGAATTACAACTGACTCATGAATCCAAACTATGAAGGCCAGAAGAGCCTGGACAAGGTATTTCCATTTCTAAATGACAATAGATTCCAGCCAGAATACTTTAACCAGCAAAAATTTCTATTATGGTTGAGAGGGAAAGAAAAATCTTCCATGACATGAATAGCCTGAGAGAATGCATGTCCACAAAACTAGCCCTTCAAATAATACCTGAAGCAGTGGCACAGCCACCACCTCCCAAGGTTCAACATCATTCCTGGGTAAGTTCAGCGGTGCTCACTGTGCCTTGACTCCCCCAGCCTTGTTCACCCTACCAGCTCCCCCATTACTCCTAGCATGGGTAGTGGCCCATTTCTTGTATTGGCACCACAGACACCTGGACTGACCTCTTGGTCCAAAATCCCCACTGCTTCCTGATCCTTTGAATCCAGACCAACTCAATTACTCCCTGTAGTTCCCAGGAGCCCTCAGGGCCCTGTCCTGTGCACACCTCCCTTTGCATTCCTGGGCAGCACAGCCACCAGCTTCCTGAGGCCAGCATATTTCCTTGGTATGTTCAGCAGGACCCATTGTGCCTTGACTCCCCCAGCCTCATTCACCCTCCCAGCTCCCCCGTCCCATCTTTCCTCCTAGCCTGGGTACTGGCCCATTTCTTGTACTGGCACCCCAGACCCCTGGACTGACCTCTTGGCCCAGAATCCCCACTGCATCCTGATTCTTTGCATCCAGATCAACCTAGTTCCTGCTTGTAGTACCCAGGAACCCTAGGGGCCTCTTCCCATCCCCACCTTCCTTTGCATCCCTGGGCAGCACATGAGGAAAACATCTTTCCTGGAGGGATCCAGACCTTAGGAGAAAGCCTGACAGCATCTAATCATCATCTGACTTGGGCCTCTGTGGGAACTCCTGAAGACGAAAGCAATTTGGCCACTCCAATATAAAATCAAAAGAGAGAACCGGAAGCCTAGACCAACCAGATTTTCATGCCCAACAAGCAAACCAACCACAAAGGCACATAAAGTTTAAAGAAGCAGACCTAAACTCAAAAAAGGGAAGCTTGAGTCTCACACAAGAATCAGGAACTACAAAAGAAATTCACATGTCAAAGTCACAGAGAAAAAATAATAACATGAAAAATCCAAATAATATATCACCATCAAGTACCAACAGTTCTGTAGAGGAGTACAATGAGAACCCCCTAGAGATAACACAAGACATGGAACTCAAAGGAACAATTATAAATATGATAAAATAATTCAGCAAATTTAAAGAACACACAAAGAAATTAAAGAACTGAAGGAAGATAGGGATAAACTACTGAATGAATTCAGAAAGAGTTAGAAATATTGAAGAATACTCAGGCTGAAATGAAGGAAGTGAAACACTCAGTAATCCAATTAAAACTGATTGGAGAAAGCCTCACCAATAGGATGAATGAAATGGAAACCAGAATATCAAGACTGGAAGATAAAGTGGATGAATTAGAC
Source organism: Nannospalax galili (assembly GCF_000622305.1). NCBI lineage: Eukaryota > Metazoa > Chordata > Mammalia > Rodentia > Spalacidae > Nannospalax > Nannospalax galili. The sequence continues at coordinate 1,613,641 of NW_008355786.1, read as the reverse complement.
CACTCAAGCAAAGATTATGAAATATTTAAGAAAACTCAAGAATAGAATATGAAAGAATTATGTGACACCATAAAAAGTCCAAACAGATGCCAACTCAGACTACTCTACCCAGCCAAACTGTCTATTATAGTCAAACAGGAAAGAAAAATCTTCCATGACACAAATAGGCTGAGAGAATTCATGTCCACAAGACCAGGTCTTCAGAGAGTTCTTGAAATACAAAGCGCTGAAGAAAGGAACAGCTATACCCAAGGTGTTATGGAAAGAAACTTAATGAAGGTATAACTATGAAAATGCACAACTACAGCAGGTGTGTGAACAGAAATAAAAACAACAGGAATTATTACACATCTTTCATTAATAACTTTAAATATCAATAAACTGAACACCCCAGTTAAAAGACACAGACTAATTGAGTGGATCTTTTTGTTGTCTGCAAAAAACTCAGCTTACTTTCAAGGACAGGCACTGCCTTAAGGTGAAAAGCGGGAAAAAATATACCAAGAGAATGGTACTAAGAAAAAAGCAGGTATTGCAATTCTAATACATGACAAAATAGACTTTAAATTAAAACTAATCAGAAGAGATAAAGAGGGCCACCTCTTCTGATCAAAGGAACAATTGACCAAGAAGATATTACAGTCATGAATACACAATCACCAAACTCTGGTGCATCAAGTTTCATAAAAATACTACTACAAGACTTTAGGACCCAGATTAGCCCCAACTCATTAAGACCCCATTGTCTCCATTAGATAAGTCCACAAGACTGAGAATTTACAAAGAGACATCTGAATTGAACAATACCATACATCAAATGGGCCTAACAGACATCTACTGTCTATTCCACCCAAACACCAAAGGATACACTTTCAATTCAAGACCCCATGGAAATTTCTCCAAAATCGACCATATTCTGGCACACAAAACAAACCTCAACAAATACAAAAAAGATTGAACTAATTCCATGCATTCTATCAGACCAGAATGCAATAAAGCTTAAAATCAACACGTGAAGAAACTCTAGTAACTAATGAACACATGGAGATTAAACAACACACTCATGAATGATGAATAGGTCAAAGGAGAAATTAAGGAAAAAATAAAAGTGTACCTGGAACTAAATGAAAAGGACGATACAACACAACAAAACCTCTGGGACATTTTGAAAACAGTCCTTAGAGAGAAATTTATGGTTCTAAGTGCCTACATTAAAAAATAAGAGAAAAAACACAAATATATGACTTAACATTGCAACTCAAGACACTTGAAAAGCAACAACAAATAAAACCCAAACCCAGCAGACAAGAAGAAATAACAAAAATCAGAGCAGAAATTAATGAAATGGAAACAAAGAAAACAATAAAAAAATCAATGAATCCAAGAACTGGTTCTCTGAAAAGATAAACAAGATTGAAAGACCGCTAGCCCAGTTAACCAAAAGAAAGAAAGAGCACCTCCAAATCGACAAAATTAGAGATAAAAGGGGAAACATGACAACAGACACGAAAAAGATCCAAAACATCATTAGGGAATACTTTAAAAACCTATATGCTACTAACTTGAAAACCTAAAGGAAATGGACAGCTATCTAAAAGCATGGAAACCACCAAAACTAAATGAAGAAGAGATCAAGAGCTTAAACAGACCCATAACATGTAAGGAAATTAAAAGAGTAATACAAAACCTCCATACTAAAAAAAAAGCCCTGGACCAGATGGATTTACGGCAAAATTCTACCAGACATTTAAAGAAAATCTATATCCAATACTACTTAATCTATTTAAAAAGATAGAAATGGATGAAGAACTTCCAAATTCCTTCTATGAATCCCACATCACTCTAATACCAAAGCCAGGTAAAGATACAACCAAAAAAGAAAACTAGAGACCGATATCCTTAATGAACATAGATGCAAAAATTCTCAACAAAATACAGGCAAACCACATACAGATACACATCAAAAAGATCATCCACCATGACAAAGTCAGCTTTATTCCAAAGATGCAGGGATGGTTCAATATATGTAAGTCAATAAATGTCATAAATCATATAAATGGACTCAAACACATGAATCACATGGTCATCTCAATAGATGCAGAGAAGGCCTTTGATAAAATGCAACATGCATTCATGTTCAAAGTTCTAGAAGGAATTGGACTGGAGGGAACATACCTCAACATATTTAAAGCCATATACAACAAGTTCACAACCAACATCATTCTAAATGGAGAAAAACTGGAAGAATTCCCATTAAAATCAGGAAGCAGACAATGCTGTCCACTGTCTCCACTCCTTTTTAACAAAGGGTTTGAAACTCTTTCAAGGGCAATAAACCCTAGGGGCCTCTTCCCATCCCCACCTTCCTTTGCATCCCTGGGCAGCACAGCTGCCCTACTCCCAGGCCAGCCCAGCCTCCAAATTCCTGAGGCCAGCATCTTTCTTGGAGGGATCCAGACCTTAGGAGAAAGCCTGAGAGCATCTGATCCTCATCCAACCTGAGATTCTATAGGAACTCCTGAGCAGCAAGAAGAAAGCAATTTGGCCACTTCAGTATAAACTCAAAACAGACCTAAACTTGAAGGCTTGAGTCACACACAAGAATCAGAAACTATAAAAGAAATCCACCTGTCAAAATACAGAGAAAAAATAATAACATGAAAAACCAAAATAACATATCCCCACCAAATACCAACAGTCCTCTAGAGGAGTACAATGAGAACCCCCTAGATGATATGATATTATACCTAAGAGATGCCAAAAATTCCACCAGAAAACTCTTAGAGTTTAGTAACACTTTCAGTAAAGCGGCAGGTTACAAAATTAATCTACAAAAGTCCGTAGCCTTTCTATACACTACTAACAAGCAATCAGAAAAACAGTACATGGAAACACTCCCTTTCACAAGAGCTACAAAAAATTAAAATATCTCAGAATAAACCTGACCAAAGACATTAAATACCTCTACAATGAAAATTTTAAATCTGTAAAGAAAGAGATAGAGGAATACATCAGAAAATGGAAGGACCTCTCATTTTCATGGATTGGAAGAATTAATACTGTGAAAATGACCATACCAAAAGCCATTTATAAATTCAATGCAATGCCAATCAAAATCCCCATGACACTTTTCACAGAGTTGAAAAAAAAATCCTAAGATTCATGTGGAAGCATAAAAGACATCAGATAGCCAAAGCAACCCTGAGCACTAAGAACAATGCCAGGGGGATTACTATACCAGATTTTAAATTGTATTACAGGGCTATAGTCATAAAACAACATAGTACTGGCACAAAAATAGACCTGTAGATCAATGGAACAAATTTTAATACTCAAATATGAGTTCATGCAATTTCAGCCACCTGCGCTTTGGCAAAGGGGCCAAGAATATTCACTGGAAGAAAGAAAGCATGTTCAGCAAATGGTGCTGGCAAAACTAGATCTCCATCTGTAGAAGAATGAAACTCAAACCCTATCTTTCACCTTGAACAAAAGTCAACTCCAAATGTGTCAAACACCTCAATGTGAAGCTTGAAACTCTGAAAGTGTTAGAAGAAAATATTGGCAATAACCTACAAGATATAGGGGTAGGAAATGATTTTCTAAACCGAACATCAATTGGAAACAAGGTCAAGAATCAACAAATGGGACCTCATTAGACTAAAAAACTACTGTACATCAAGAGAAGCAACCAAGTAACTGAACAATAAATCACAAAATGGGAGAAAATCTTTACCAGCAACACATTTGACAGAGGTTTAACATCCAGAATATATAATGAAAGGAAAAAACAAGAATGAAGAAAGGAAGTAACCCAATTAAAAGATGGGTTAAAGAGCTGATGAGAATTTTCAAAAGAACAAATAAAGATGACTAAGAAGCATCTTAAAAGGTGTTCAACAAAATTACTAATTAGGGAAATGTAAATTAAAACCACTTTAAGATTTCATCTTACCCCAGTCAGACTGGCTAAGATCAAGAGAACAAATGATTCCAAATGTTGGAGAGGATGTGGAGAAAGGGGAACGTTCATCCACTGCTGGAGGGATTGCAAACTTGTTCAATCCCTATGGAAAGCAGTGTGGATAACTCCTAAAAAACTACAAATTAACCTACCATTTGACCCAGTTATACCACTTCTTGGCACACACACAAAGAACTCATCTTATTTTAGAACAACTATACCCCAGGGGCAACAAAAGAAACTAAATAAAGATATGACTATGGAAACACAAAATTAGACAAAGAATAGAAACAACAATAAAAATGATGGCAACCAATACATATATTTTAATAGTAACTTTAAATATCAGTGAACTAAACTTCCCAGTCAAAAGACACAAGATAGTTGAATGAATTAAGAAACAAAATTCATCTTTTGTTGTCTGCAAGCAACCCATCTCACCTTCAAGGACAGGTACTACCTTAAGGTATAAGGATGAAAAATTTCACTAGAAAACTCCTATAAATTATTAACACGTTCAGTAAAGTGGAAGGTTACAAAATTAATCTACAAAAGTCTGTAGCCTTTCTACATACCCAAAACAAGCAATCAGAGAATGAGTGCATGGAGCCAGACAAGGTTGAGCAGGACCTTTGACTTATCTTCACATAGATGGAACTGGTAAAAGAAAGGAGCCAGGAGCTCCTCCCAAGCCCATTTGACCCCTGTGGAACAGATCCTCAAATGACTTTAAGTGTAAAAATAAATTCATTTATTTTGGACAACCATATGGTCTTAAACACCCAAAAGGAATGTATAACCAAAGAGTAAAGTCATCAGTATACTACTTTAAGAGTTCAAGAGATTATACTTCCCAGACATTAGACTGAAGTCTCCATAAAATGTTATTTAGACAATTATTTCTCATTGATGATTTTGTTCCTAACCAGAAAGTGCTACTCAGATGCAAGACTTCAAATCTTGGTCTCCAATATTGTAGTGCCCACCTTTAGCTAAGGGAGACAGCCAGCTATTGTTATAAAATGATGGATACATTTGTTTTCTCCCCCTGTCTAGAAGCTTTTGAGAGGGAACTGACACTGATTCTAACAACTCCAGCAGCAATCAAAATACCTGAAAGCAAATCCTGAATCCATCACTCTAGAGTTCAGCCTTGGAAGACAAAAGAAAAATGAGGAGGAACCCAATAGAGAGATGCTTTTGGAAGCCCTGGTCAAGAAATTCCAATGGACTCTCATATGGATACTTGAAAATTGCCCTATTCTGACTTTTTTTCTAGTTCTCTGTCTAAAACTTGTAATACTAACTACTCTTGCCTTTACTTCTCCTTCACATCTCCTATTCATGATTCAAAGACTTTGTTTTCCTCCTTGATATAAGAGTCATGCAATTTGGGAGTCTTTTAGATAAACCAACTGAAGGGGTACTCCAATTGCCTCACCCTACATTCCTGTTCAGCATGGAAAAAGCCAAAGCGGTCTGCATCCTGATTCTCTATTGGAAATTTGGGTAACCCCTTCAGATAATGGTGTGATTAGAACAGGAGGTAGGAATTGGCTGGGCAATTAGGGTAAAAAGACCCCAAAGAAAAGTAGACAGTTTCTTGGCTTAAACTTACAATGTCCTCAGGCCTCTTAGCAACCTACTCCATTCCAACAGCCAAAAATGTAAAGAATATTTGGGAGCTTGTATCTAATCCTTAAAAGATTTTAGGGTTACCTCTTCAGAAGGAGGAATGTTAGAGCAGCCAAAAGCCCCATAAAAAATTAAAGAAGAAGAAAGAGTACATGAAGTTATCATAAAAAAAAGTGATGGGATGATATGAGAGAAGTTGGAAGAAGGGATTGGGCATGTATTTGATCAAAACACCTTATATGCATGTATGAAATTCACAATAAATTATTTATTTAAAAAATAGATAAATAAATAAAATTGGTTCCAGTAAAAACAAGCAAACAAAAAAGAGTATATGGAAACTCTTCCTTTCACAAGAGCTGCAAAAAATAAAGTAAAATAGCTTGGAATAAATCTGAACAAAGACATTAAAGAACTCTACAATGAATATTCTAAATCTTTAAAGAAAGAAATAGAGGAAGATGTCAGAAAATGGAAGAACCTCCCATGTTCATGGATTGGAAGAATTAATACTGTGAAAATGACCATCGTACAAAAAGCCATTTACAGATTCAATGCAATGCCAATCAAAATCCCCATGATATTCTTCAGAGAGCTGGAAAAAAACATCCTAAGATTCATGTGGAGGCACAAAACACCTCAGTCGAAGCAACCCTGAGCACTAAGAGCAATGTCGGGGGCATTACTATAACATATTTTAAACTGTATTACAAAGCTATAGTCATAAAAACAACATGGTACTGGCACAAAAATAGACCCGTAGATCAGTGGAACATATTTGAAGACCCAAATATGAGTTCATGCAATTTCAGTCACCTGATATTTGACAAAGGGGCCAAGAACATTCACTGGAGGAAAGACAGCTTGTTCAGCAAATGGTGCTGGCAAAACTGGATCTCCACCTGTAGAAGAATGAAACTAAACTCCTATCTTTCACCTTGAACAAAAGTCAACTCCAAATGGGTCAAAGACCTCAATATGAAGCCTGAAGCTCTAAAAGTGTTAGAAGAAAACATTAGCAATAACCTACAAGATATAGTTGTAGGAAAGGACTTTCTAAACCGGACATCAATTGCTCAGGAAAAGGGTCAAGAATCAACAAATGAGACCTCATTAAACTAAAAAGCTTCTGTACATCAAAAGAAGCCACAAAGGAAGTGAAGAGAAAACCTACAGAATGAGAGAAAATCTTCACCAGCAACACATCTGACAGAGGTTTAACATCCAGAGTATATAATGAACTCAAAAAACAAAGAATCAATAAAGGAAGTAACCGAATTAAAAGATGGACTAAGGGGCTGAACAGAGTTCTCAAAAGAAGAAATAAAGATGGCTAAGAAGCATCTTAAAAGGTGTTCAACATCATTAGTAATTAGATAAATGCAAATGAAAACCACTTGAAGATTTCATCTTAACCCAGTCAGACTGGCTAAGATCAAGAGAACAAATGATACCAAATGTTGGAGAGGATGTGGGGAAAGGGGAACACTCATCCACTGCTGGTGTGGTTGCAAACTTTTTCAACCCCTATGGAAAGCAGTGTGGAGAACTCTGAAAAAACTACAAATGAACTTACCATTTGACCCACTTATACCACTCCTTGACATATACCCAAAGAGTGCACCCTATTTCAGAGACACTTCTACATCCATGTTTGTTGCTGCTCTTTTCACAATAGCTAAGAGATGGAAGCAACCTAGGGTCCTCAATTGATGAGTGGATAATGAAAATGTGGTTCATATATACGATGGAGTTTTAGTCAGCAGTAAAGAAAGATGAAATCATGAAATTTGCAGGTAAATGGATGGAACTAGAAATTGTTATACTAAGTTAAGTAACACAGACTCAAAAGAAAAAGAAAAAAAACGACATGTTCTCCTTCATGTGTGGATCCTAGCACCAAATCCTTATAAGTGAATATGTATCCAAACATAACTACAGGGACCTGGATAATGAAAAGGAACCAGGGAGCTAAAGGAAAAGAAAAAAAACTTAAAGAGAAGAACAGTAGCAAACAGGCATTAATGAAGGAGATATGGATAAAAATGGGGTTATTTTAAGGGAGGGTTATACAAGGAACCTTGAGGATAAAGGGAAAGAAGGTGCTCAAGAGAGGTGGGCCCATAGGAGAAGGGTATTATTAAAGGAGAAATGGGAAAAATTGGGGTACTATAAGTGGGGAAACCCCAGTGGAAGGGTTAGACAATATGAGAGATAAAAAATGTGTAGTGAGTTTTAAAAAACCAGAGGGAACCATATTATTTGAACAACCTACTGACAAATTGTACATACAACTAGCTCAAGGAATATACTACATGTCTAGGCAAGGTTTATCTGAGAATGTTTTGTCTTTGCCCTAGCTTTCTCTACATAGGACATAGTAATTAAAAGTACCAGACTGGTGGAACTAACCTTCTTGGATGTCTAACAGCCATACTTTGAGGCCTTTACTAATTTGGTCAGAGGGCCATAAAGGATAGTGTTTGCTCCTTGCCCTCCTAGGTCAGCTAAGCTCCACAGTACGATGAGCATTTCTCCAAATGTCCTGTAACTGTGATGTGTCACCTGCCCTCTTTATCAAGGAGGACATAGAGACCCCTCCAAAAAGACTTGAGCAAGTCTACAAAGAGGAGGGTCACCACAAAGGAATCATTTCCTCCATGCTTCCAAGTGAAGCCAGCCAGGGCCGAATAGGACCTTTGACTTATCTTCACATAGATGTAACTGGTAAAAGAAAGGATCCAGGGCATCCTCCTAAGCTCATGTGACCCCTGAGGCACAGATTCTCGAATGACCTTAAAAGTAAAAATAAATTGGTTTATCTGGGCCAAATGTATGGTCTTAAACACTTAAAAAGGAAAGTATAACCAAAGATTAAAGGGATCAATATAATTCTTTAAGAGTCCATGTGTATTGCTAAAAGCTATATAACAAGAAACAATGCCAGATCAGAGATACCTTCCTTTGAGTTGTTGGCCAGGATGACCCAAGAGACTCCCAGACAGTAACCCAGCATAGAAATGGGAAAATGAACATCTGACTCCAATCTTATCTAAAGGAATATTGGCAATTGATTTCTGTTAGATGAGGAAGAGCTAATCTTCCTAAAACAAGGAACTCTAGATATGCTGACTAGATTCAGTGGGTGGACAAGCACCAGAGAAGGGCTGGGGACACTGACAACACAGTGGACAATAATAGGGATTACAGAGTGTATGCGCTCCAGCGGGGATGGGAAAGACAATAGGAAAGTGCCATTTGGGATGTGGGTATAGATGAACAAAGTTTTGGGGGATGTTCTGTACGAAATACACAAAAAAATCAACCAATAAAAATGAGTTATATTCGAGGAAGAAGCATAAAAGTTTGCTCCATGTTAAGTAGTAGAGGTGAAACACATTACCACTGAAATCTCCCCAATTATTTTATATCCATACTCAGCTGGATCTCAGAAAGTAACCGACTGTGCCTAGTAATAATCAGATACATAGAGATTAGAGACACATGTGCAAACATCTAAGTGTTAGTAGCATTAAAAATGATTCTTTCTGTATAAAGCAGTATATTTTTTAATGAAATAGAGATCATTTTTAAAGGTTAAAACCTCATTCAATTTTATGTCTTATAGGGTTTATACTAAGTTCAGTATCGTATAACTATTAATTCAACTGTGAACCTAAAAATTCACAGCCAATATTGAAAGAGATGCATCTTTGCTTTAAAAATTGTTATTAAATATGTTAATTGTTATTGCATATGACATGCTTCTTCTAATCATGTGGTTATTAAAGAAATAATTTTTTAAAAAATGATGTGAGCCTTCAATTTTCTACTCTGGCCACCTCTGCCATCATGCTGTCCCCACTATAATAGACTTAGCCCTCTGTAACTGTAAACCCAGTAAACTCTTGCTTCTTTAAGTGGCAAAAAAAGATTTATATGTTAGATGAAGTCAATAAAAGGATTCAAAATGAAAACAATGAACTCTATTCTAAAGACAGAGATTTCTGAAGAGAATTAGAAATCATATTGGGTTTGGGAGGGAAATTGGAAAATCATGAGATTCAGAATGGTCTTGAATCTAAAAGTAGCACACAGTTGTGGCCATGACATACTGGCAAGTAGGGTAAGGGAAGGAACAAACTTCACATGAAAAGTAATATAGGTGGTTCTCAAAAAAGATTTGCAGTCTCATACATTTGAAAGGCTCTAAGCTTTCAAAAGTGAATCCAGGTGAGGATTTCCTTCAGGCAGAGAGTCTTTCTGCATGATAAGCCAACTTTCAAGAGGAGGTGCTTTTGTCTTAAAGAATTCTGACTGGCCACAATTTTCAAAAGGATTATATTGTATAAGACTGGGATACTCTGGATGCCTGATAACAAAGAAAAATCTCATGTCAGGTTTTCTTGTGACAATTGACGACAGTCACTGGGAGTAATTGAGCTGTGGATGGCAGCATGGACAGAGAGAAAGACACACATAGAATACTGGAAGAATACTGTACTCAGCCACTAAATGGCATGGAGTATGGAGTACGTTGGGCCCTCTGTAGCTATGAACTGATGCCAAAACCTAAGGATAAGCATGAAGTGGGAGAGTCCTGAGCTTGAAGTCATGGGCAGTCATCCTTTGTATGTACATTCACTGCTAACATGGCAGTGAACTAAGACACTCCAGCCAGGAATTGAATACCACAGCTTCATTTACTGAAGCAAGGATCATCATCAAACAGAAAACAGAGATTGACACAAAACATCAAGAAAACAAACATACAAATTTTCAGGATGAACAAAGGAGTAAAAAATGTCAGTAGTATTTAAGAATGAAATTCATCAACCTACTATAGATATCACATACGATGGTGTAATGGGTTCACATAAATTCAAGAATGGTTTTTGTGTTCAATTCAATCATTACAATACAGTGCATAAATAGACCTAGTAAATGAAATTACATAATTTTATGAATAGAATGAAAAAACTTTTAATGAATGTCAACATACCTTCATTATTAAATCTTGAAGAATCTAGGAATAGAAAAAAAATACCTCAAAATATTTTAGTCTCCGTATTACAAATGTATAGTTACATTACAGTAATAGGGGGAAATTGGAACATTTTCTATAAAATCAAGAACATGATGAGTGTACATATTCACTATCCTTATTCAACATACTACTTAAAGCCTAGCTATAGTAAGAAAGCAATAAAAGATAGTAAGATGATACACATAACAAAGAAATGTTTAAATTCTATCTAATTGCAGTGGAAGATAGAGAACTTTACTTTAAAACCATAATCTCTACTATGAAGCACTTAGATCTATTAACTCAACTAGAACACTAATTAGCTTTTCTACATAGCAAAAAAAAATCACTATAAATCAGGAAAAGTCCCTGGTTTGTTTATTTTTCATTGTTATGATAAACACTGAATGAAATCAACTTAGAAGAGTATAGCGTTTATTTCAATTTATAAATCCCAAGACACATTCAACCTCTGAGGAAAGTTAAGGTAGATTTTCAAGTCAGAAAACCTGAAACAGAAAATGAAATATGGACCACAAAGGACTGCTGATATTAGCTTGCTTTCTGTTTCCCACGTGCACCGTCTGTTTTCTCATACAATCTCGGACCTCCCGCTCAGGGGTAACACTGCCCATTCATCCAACAATCAAGAAAATCCCTCACAAACATGCCAATCTGATGGAGGAAATTCCTCATTTGAGGTTGACAAAAGCCAACACACACAACCTTTAAAAATAAAACAGCTGGGGCTGGAGAGAATGCTCAGTGCTTAAGAACACTGGTTGTTCTTGCAGAAGACCCAGGTTCAAATCCCAGCACTCACATGGCAGCTAACAACTGTCTGTAACTCCAGTCCCAAGGGATACAACAGCCTCTTCTGAACTCTGTGGGCATTGCACATGGGTGCACTGACCTACATGAAGGCAACACATGCATACACATAAAATAAAAAAACAATAAAAAATAAAAATAAAATAGCTAAAGTGTAAACCTGAAAATTGAAAGAAAATGGTATTTAAAAACATAATACACTTGCAAAATGAGATTATATAAGTTGCTAGTCCCAGTACTTGGGAAGTACACTGAATATGATAAGAGTTCAAGGCCTTGGCTGTTTGAGACTATGTTTCAAAAACCACTGAAATGAAAGTTCCTTAGGTTGGATTGAGATGACTTACCTATTTACCTATGCCTGTAATGGGATTCGGTCTACTCTGAGATTGTATAGAACTTGTGCATGCTGTCACCGTCGCTGTAAGTTCATTTGAGTAAATATCCAGCTGTCTGGAAGACTGTTTCCTTGTAGTTCATCCACACCCTCTGGTTTTACAATATTTCTTCCAGGGAGTACATTAAACTGAGCTGTGGGGGATTGCAGTGGGGGGAGGTATGGATAGGGGAGGGAAATCTAAGTACCATCAAACTATATTCTATGAAAAACACAAAAATTTGATTAAAACAGTAATTTTTTTAAAAACCACTGAAACAAAAGTACTAAAGAAAGAAATATAAGAAGACAACAGGAGATGGAAATAGTTCCAATGCTTATGAATCATCAGAATTAATAATGAAAAAAACTACCAAAACAGTCTACAGAAGTAATGTAATTCCTGTTAACATTCCAATGATGTTGCATTCATAAAGTGAAAAATAAATCCTAATACAAATGTAAACACAAAAGACCCTGAATAAAGCCTGGCACTGTGATGAATTCCTTTAGTTCAAACACTTCAGGGGCAGAAGTAGGTGTATCTGTCTTTGAGATAGAGGTAGGCCTGGTCTACATAATGAATTCCAGGCCATCTGTGGCTAAAATGGAGACCCATTCTCAAAAAAAATTAAATAAAATAAAAAAGACTGAATAGCTAAAGAAATCACAAAGAGAAAGCTTAATATATTGTAATATGAGATATCAGATTCTGCTAGAGCCTTGGTTACTAAATGACATGTGTTGACATGAAAAGCAAACAAGAGAGACCAATACAATATAAGAGAGGACATCAAAAACTGGGGCTGGAGAGATTGCTCAGTGGTTAGACCACTGGTTATTCTTGCAGAAGACCCAGGTTTGAATCCCAGCACCCACATGGCAGCTAACAACGGTCTGTAACTCCAGTTCCAGGGGATCCGACAGCCTCTTCTGTCTTCTGTGGGCATTGCATGGCACGGGTGTACTTACCTACACACAGGCAATACACACATACTCACAAAATAAAAATAATAAATTAAAAAATATTTTTAAAATTCATAAATTCACATCACAACATATGCTATGATTTTATTTATGGTCTTGATAGACAAAATTTTGGCTTCCTTTCATGGATCCTTCTTTCTACTGAATGTCTATATCTCTAATTTATGACCTTCTAAAAAGAAAATTTCTGCATAAGAGAAATAACTCTGAATGTTCAGAGTTACCCAGTGTGAGGCTAACACATACTTTATGTGTTTCATCTCAATTTCTAAGGTACATCATCCCTTACATAGAACGAATTAGCTAACATTAATGAAGCTTTCTCTGCAGTACCATGTCAATGTAAGGAATTTCCTTAAGGCCTAGCTGTACACACTATTCTTGCAAAATATATTCTGTATTGCAACAATAAAACAATTTCTTATCCAGTGTGGAATAAGCTATAAAGGCCAATTCCAGGCTAGCACACTATTTAAATGGAAGCATAAACATGGAAAAACACCAATCATGTAGGCATAAAAATCACAGATCCTAAGATCTTGATCCATGGGAACTGAGGTACAAGACATGCTTTAGAACTCTAATATGTAGCTTAACTTCTGCCATGACATTGAGATAATGACATGATATTTCGGGATTCAGAATTATTATTGTTTCTCTACAAAACAAATGCTGTATTCCTTGCCATACAGCCCCAGGTATACACATGCGCTAATGTTCAGGCACCATATGTGCATCTCTCAGGTGATTTCAGAGGCACCACATATCCCTCTGGTTTCCCCAGTCCCCCAAATCCATTCATCTCTGCTTTCTCTCCCTACCATCAAACTTCCCACCTCTCAACCCAGTCCAAGCATCTCCATTATCCCCTCTCCCTGAAATAACAGCTGCTTCCCTCCATCATCCCTCTCTTGCATTCCCTCCTCTCCTACATTGGTCCACTGCATCTCCCTCCCTCCTCTCCTCCCAGCCAAATACTCCCACTTTCCCTACCTTACCCCTGGTAACACCTGTTCAGTACTCTTCCCCTCTTTCAAGTTCTTTCTTTTCCTTTGCCTCTGTGTTTCCTTTATGTTTTCCTGGAACCTTGTGTTACATCAGGATATACTTGCATATATACTTGCATATAAGAAATTGGTGTTATTATTAGCAAATTAGAGAGAACATACAATGCTTGCTTTTCTGCATTTTTGGTACTTCACTTAGTATAACAGTCTCTAGTTCCATTCATTTACCTGCAAATTTCATAATTTCATCTTTTCTTACTGCTGAGTAGAACTCCATTGTGTAAATGTATCATATTTTCATTTCCATTCTTCATTTGAGGGTCATTTAGGTTATTTCCATATCTTAGCTATTATGAAGGTAGCATCAACAAACATGGATAATCAGAACAGCAACTACTTCTATTGGTGCAGTAGTGGTACTGTTATCTGGGGATAATCAACAGCTAACTAATTGGACTTAAAGCCCTCTCAATGGGAGTGAACTCATGGGTGACACTGTAAACATAGCCAAGTAAACATGACTGTAAAGGTCATATATCCCAGAGAAAACTCAATCTCATTTATATCTTTGGACTAATATGCCAAATATGAATCCTTATAGTTACAGGCATGTATACCTTACACCATTCATCAAAGACACTTTTTCTCCAACAGATGGAGGCTATTGCAGAGTCACACGGCTGGTCAGACACAAAGAACATATGTCTCAGAAATGTATAGTCTTTGGTGACATGGCTACATTGGAATCTATACAACTAAGAGTCATGTAACATGGCAGAACAGGGGGTAGGGAGAAAGCTAGTGCATCCCTCAACTCTCACCAGTGAAGCTTCCTTATATAACAGAGTGTGAGATACACAAAATGTCACAACAAACCAACTTTTAAAGAATAAGAGACTTCAGAGTGTGTGTCCCTGGATAGTACTATATCAAACCTCTCCCACCCACTGCTCAGGGATCATTGCGGAAGAGAGGGCAGAAAGACTGTAAGAGCCAGAGTTGGTCCATGAACATAGGTAAGCAGAAGCTATCAGGCCACTGGACAGTTGCACATGTGAACTTGTGGCAATGGTGGCATTGAACACGGGACCCATGCCAACTCAATCAGACAAAGGCCCAGAGTGTAGTAAGGGAAATGGGTCAGCCCTAATCTGGGAGCTATTGGAGTCTGATTACTACTGGGTTAGGGAGAGTAGGCCCTACCAATGATCTCTAGATAGGTTTACTAGACTCTTGTGAGTGAATTTGCACCAAAGGACATCTGGGTACAAATGCTTGACTGGATAGGATTTAACATATATGGTAGAATATATGAGGCTTGATGAATGGGTAGGGGGCATGGATGGTGGAGGTGGTCTGAATTTGAATAATTTGATTAAGAACTGTTTGTTATGAAATATGAAAAAGCTCAAGAAAAATAGAAAATAAAAATAGGAAAATTAAAATCTCATCAAATTAAAAAAAACAATTTTCATTGCAGGGGATTCTTTAGAGTCATGGCTATTAGGATATGTATGAGTTAACTGATGAATGTTCTCTTTATGCCTGGAAAGCAAATATGTGAGTGTACTAATCTATGTCCTGGATATTCTTGACATAGTTTCCTGAATGTTTGTAATAAACTATGTCTAGCATGAGCTATTTCTGCTGCTGCTACTTTAAAACTCACATTATAATGTCTGATGCAATCCACTGAAAGTATTTCAAATGTTGTTCAGAGAAATGGTTTGTTTAACTACGTTTGTCAGCACGTTTTCTCAGGAGTCATGCCTGAGGCTTTATGTACATTGGCATGGATGCAGTAATTTGGGAGGGTAGTCAGAGAGAGTGATCTTAAGACATAATTATCAGCCATTATTTTTCACATGGACACAGGAACTCAGATGCAGAGCTTCAGGCCAGAGAGTATTTAAGAATCCTCCAGAGAAGAGGAACAGGCTGAGAAGAAAAACATTTTGAGACAAAAATGTACTCCCTGGTACCTCCAATAATTAAAAGTCACAGACATGCACACATGCATATTTGATATTTGATATGAGGTTTTCAAAATGACACTGAATGCTGTACTATTGCTCAGGCTAACAGTTGGGGTGATATGATAGTCTTGATGCGTCCTTTCTTGATCCTGAAGGTTTCATTTTTTTGTAACCAATTTGACTGATTCCAGGTGCTTTTGGAGAATAAAAGACAATGAATACATTGATGACAATCAAGAGTAAAAGGAATGGAAGTGAAACCACTATGCCCTGTGAAGCAGTTCATTCTATGGGAATTATAGATCTTAATGTAAGCTCTGACACTCTCACACTACTGGAGGAAAACATAGCAATGAAAGTTCAAAACATCATCATAGTCAGAAGGTTCTAGCAGCAGTGTGATACCACGTTATGACAATACTGAACAAAAACACCGTGACTCTTCCCATCTGTTAAAATCAAGAGAAGGGTCCGATCTATTTTGATAGCTTATTCCTTCATATTTCTCCTGCAACTGTGCTCTCAGAACTGTACTCGCAAACAAATACCTTGCTATCTCTTTATTGAAACCATACATCCAACATGAAATGGAGAGGGGAAGGCAGAACATGTATTACTAAGGGATTTCCCTTTTCTGACCCCTACCAACCTAGAATAGCGCACAGGTACAAACAGATGTTATCAACGAAATGTCACTTGTTGTTTGTAACACATTGGGATAACACATTCCTTTTAATGAATATTCTCTGCTTTCAGTGCTTGATATTTTCACAAAGTACACACAGACATAACATTATTCTAAGTCAGGGAAAAAGAGGGTCATTGGGAATTAAAGCTATATGTCCAATTTGCAAAAGGAAACTATGGCCTATTAAGCTTGTTTATACTCTAAACAAATTGAGTTAGTATCTCAGAAAAGTCATTTCCAAAGCTCCCTCTTGTTTGTTTATTAAAGAAGTATATTTATATTTTAACAGAAGGAATTCCCAGAAATCATCTCCAGATTTTTTGAAAAGGAGTCCAACAGCTCAGTAATCCCAAAAAATGATAAGTAGAATTAAAACTCTTCTGACTCCAAAAGAATAATCAGTATTTCCAAGTGAAGTATCATTGCCAAGTTGATATGGGATTATTAACAAGAATCATAAAGAACCAAAAAATTACAAAATAAGAACCAGTCACCTAGTCAATAAATGGGCCAATGTCCTGAATAGGCAGTTACGAAAGAAAGAAATACAAATGGTCAATAAATATTTGAATAAATGTGTTTAATAGATTTTCCACCATGGGAATGCAACCTAACACAGCTTTTAGAATCAATTAGAATAACTATATCAAAATAAATAAATGCCGTTTAGAACATAGGGAAAGAGGAGCACTTATACACTGTTGGAGTGGTTGTACTTACATGCTTATACACTAAATAAAGTGGTTCATACTCTAGGGAAATCAGTATGGAGATTACTCAAAAATCTAAAAATGGAATTAATGCATGACTCAAACACACAACACTTTCCTATATACCAGACAGAATCTAAACAAGTCAGCTTATGTCACAGATACATATATTTTTGTTAAACTATTCACCATATTCAAGATAATCTACCAATCTAGATGTACACTGATAGAATGTTAGATTAAAAAGGTCACACACATATGTGTGTGTATATATATATATAATTATTCACTTTAAAGACAAATGATATTTTGAAAAAAACAGGAAAAATAATGGGTGCAAAATGACAAATTAATATTTTCTCTCTAATATAGGATCTGTATTTAAATATATGTTCATATATGTTGATGTTGGACATGAAAATGAAAGGAGGAGCACTATGAGATGGGAGGAAGACGTCTGCAGATATGGCTAGGAGATAATGACATAATGCAGTGTCTAGTCATGAAAGCAGAAGAACAAGTATTTGGAGGGAAGAGAACCAGCAACGCATATGGGCAAGGTGTAGATTGCAGTATGATTTATATAACAAAAGAATATAATGATGGGTGTGTCCATAACTCCAGTTCAGGGAATCTGTCAGCTTCTTCTGTCCTCCAAGGGCATTGCACAGCATGGGTTCACTTACCTACATGCAGGCAATACATGCATACACATAAAAATAATATTTTTAAAAACAAAAGAGTATAATGGTGTGTGTATGTGTGTATGTATGTATGTATGTATTATACATGTATGTGTGTGTAAAAATTTTACAATGAATCCTATTTAAATTTGAACCAAAAAATATTTCTCAAAAATCAAAGAATTCCCTAATGATCCTGAATAATTATTTTTAACATTGTTTCCTAAACTGATTTAGCAAGAAATCTAACTGTAAACATTTGGTAGACATATTGTTACATGACTAAGAATGGAATCATGCTGATCAATATTGTGGATCTTCATTAGAACATCAAATACAATCCTTCAGAAGAATTACTATTTTGCCCAATTTCTGGTGAAAATACTACATTTCTGGGTGTGATGAGCATTTCTTGGAGCATGATTTAACAATCTACCTTTCAAATACTCCAGCTCATCTGATGACCTACCTAGTCAGAATCTCTGTGATTTAGCAAAGGAACCTTCCTTTTTTCTTTAGTAATTCATCATAATTTGACATTTGGTGGATGAAGAGAAAAACTATCTTATATGTATTTGATTTCCCTACATTTCAACCTTGGATCATTATCTTATGCTTTTGTTTATGTCTGTTTGTTATTTATAAGCTCTTTTTGAAAAAAAATACTATGTCATTGAAATTTTTAACTTTCCAATGTTTTGTTCTTCAATAAATTTTGACATAAAACATCTGTGTATGAGTACTCAGAAAATTATTTAATAATTTGCTATCATGTGGCACTAATTTTTTATTAAATGCATGGATTATCATAAATCCTCATCTCCTGGTTTTGTGTGGAACGCAACTTTCTGTCTCTTTGAAAGATATACAAGGCAATTATATAAACTTCTCTCATAACTTCTGGACATGATTTTCATGTTACTATTACTGCCTTGGTGTTATTGCATGCTATTTTCATAAGGAAATTGAATACATATATACATTATCTCTAATCATATCCACCATTGCAACTTCTGAACTTCCAATTTTATCCCCAAACCTTGACTTAGTAGAAACTCTAGTGCTTTCTGCTCAGATATTTCCTTATTAAGACTTTTACATGTTAGGACAAACATTTGATATTTGTGCTTCTATTTCTGACTTGTTTATTTAGTCTAATGAATACTTCCGTCCATTATTTTGTAGATGGTAGGCTTTCATTGTTATTATTGGGTGACTAATGTAATATATAATAATATCTTGTAATATATCATATATATGATATATAAGTTATTCTTTACCAATTAGTTTGATCACCTTCACCTGACTATTGTGTATGGTGAAGCATATATACTCTAGGCAGGGGTATGCATGCTGATTTTGTCTCCTTTGGGATTATACTGAAGAGGCTACATCATGGGTATGCATGCTGATTTTGTCTCCTTTGGGATTATACTGAAGAGTGGTATAGCTACATCATATGTTAGTTCTATTTTTACTTTTTTATGGGTTATAAAAACTGGACTAATTTGCTTTCCCTTGAACAATGTATTATTAGTGATTCACTTTCTCATAAACCCAAGACGCTTGGGTTAAATTTTCCTTTGTGAGCAGTACAAAATCTAAATTTTTTCAATTTCTCTTTCATTTTTTTTAGCTATTACAGTAGTAGTCAAAGTGTTTACTTGTAACTTTCTATTATTAGTTTTAGAAGCTTGGATCTTACATTAAGTTTTTCACTGTATTTTACTTTAATTTTCCTGTGGTGAAAGAAAGACTTGTATTTAGTTTCATTTATTTATCTATGGGAAGTTAGTTTCTACATGACAAAAATTTCTTGAATTTGAATAATGCAAGAAAAACCTACAAACAGCACAAATGAATGCAAACAAATGGGAAATTGTGGTTATCCACCTCCTGAGAAACAATACAAATCCTGACAATAAATATTTTGATCATAGAAAAATTGAGGCAACTAAACTTGGGTTTCAAGATAAAGAAGACCTGCAGAATTAAAGAATTACAATGTTGTGTCACTGTCATGACTGGAGCAGAAGACAGTATGCTATGTTCCAGAGTGGAAAATAATAATCAGCTAATCTCTAGCTTTTCCATACATTAAAACTGAATGCACACAGCTGATAAGTTAAAGTTGATCTGCCGCATAAGGTGACCTGCATTTTTTATAACACAAGAAAGCAAATAATATATTTTTAAAAAATATATAAATCACTCAGCTATCAAAATTTGATTAGAATTCTTTTGGCTAGAGGGATGGTGCCACTGTTAGGAGCACTTGCCAGTTTTACAGAGGACCAGGGTTTGGTTTCGAGTGTTCCCATGGAGGCTAACAACCTTGTTACTCCAGTTCCAAAAGATCCAACACCCTTTTCTGGGTACTCCAAGCATCAGGTACACATACACACAAAAGACTTATGAACATAAAATAAAAATACATTAAAAACAATGTGCATAAATATAAATTGTTCATAGAAATTAAAAGTGTAATTCCAGAAAAATATGCAAACATAAATTCCAAAGTAACTCATCTAAAAAACAACTCCCTGTGATTTTTAGATATTAAAATTCCACAGAAGTGTAACATCACTTGTTTATTTGTTTAAACTCAAATTTAAAGGTAACATGTCTATCACCACATGATAAGAAACTGAAAAACAAGAAAGATATTAGATCTTTATGAAAGAAAAATTTATTTTATTTATCTTATGTGTATGAGTGTTATAACTGCATGTAAGTTCATGGATATCATGCAGTACCTGTGGAGAACAGAAGAGGGTATAAAAACCCCTAGAACTGGAGCTACAGATAGCTTTTAGCCTCCAGGTGGGTGCTGAGATGAGAACCCTGCCTGGTCTTCAGCAAAAACAAGAGTGCTCTTAAACATGTGCCATCTCACCAGCCCCTGAAAGAGAAAATTTGAAGAAATACAGTAATAAAACACCTCATAAACAAGTTATTCAAGCAAAAATTAAAGAAAAATTGTTCACTCTATTTACCATCAGGGTCTGATGTAAATTGGGTCTGGTGTATTTGAGTAAGTAATATAGTCATAAAACAATACTTCAGGGAGGAGGCAGTCAGATCACTTCCAGCTTCATTGCTCTAAGTCCTGGGTGAGAAGGATGCCCTGCTTTTAGAAATAGTGTCTTACCTTCAAGTTCTAGGAGGTAATTAGGGTCTTGGAAATAGCCTTATTATTTTGGAAGGTTCTTGGACTACTCTGACCAACAACTCATAGGGAAGTTTTCCCTAGCACAGTGGTTTCTTCTTATATAGCCTTCAGTTTTACACATCCACTCATCATGTTCAGATACTGTATGTGTATTTTTCAGTATGTTTTTGAGCTAATACATTCCCCTCTGGTTTGTCATAACATCTTAGCTTTATTTATATTCTCTCTCTCTCTCTCTCTCTCTCTCTCTCTCTCTCTCTCTCTCTCTCTCCTCCTTCCTCCCTCCCCAGTTAAATTCCCCCCATTTCCCCTTGACAATACCTGTCCCCTAACACCATCCCTCTCTTTAGGTCCTTCCTCCTCTTTACTCCCTTGTCTGTCTTTCCCTATTCCATTCCCAGTTGAGTATGGAATACAGGTCTTTAAACACAGCAAGTGGATAGGGGAACAGAAAGTTATCTGTAAACTTGAAGACACCCTAATCCATACAGAGAGTTCCAGGCCAGAGAGATTTACATAATGTGATGCTGTGATGCTGTTTCAAAAAAAGTTGCCAGCCAGGTGTGGTGGCATGCACCTTTAACCCCAACACTCAGAAGGAAAAGGCATGTAGATCTCCATATTAGTTACTTTTCTGTTGCTGTGATAGAAACAACTGGCCAAAGCAATTTATAGAAGGAAGAGTTTATTTGCTCTTACAGTTCCAAAGGGGCAAGGGTCCATCATTCTGGGGAGGCATGGCAGCAGAGGTGGCTGGAGGAGGAGCTAAAGCTAAGCTCTCACATCTTCTAGCAGACACAGGACACAAGAGAAAGACTTGAGATCCAGCAACATTTAAAAACTCTCTAAGCCCACCCCAGTTATATGCTCCCTCTAATATGGCTATACTCATATTAAATGTAAGAAAACTTGAAGTATAACCACTAAAGTCAGTAACAAGAAAAGATTGTCCACTCTCTGTGCTCTTATTCAATATGATGCTTGAAGTCTTAGCTCAAGATGTAGCATAAAAGGGGAAATAGAAGGAATAAAAATTAAAGAAGTCAAATTATCCCTTTTTGCAGATGATATGACCTAAATACCCTATCAGAAAACACCTATAACTAATACATAACTTCAGAAAATTGGCAAGATAGGAAATTAGTGCAGAAAAAAACTGTAGTCTTCTTAATACTCATGACAATCATACTAACTGAAAATGAATCGGGGAAACGATCTTATTCACAACAGCCATACCAATTAATAACATACCTAAGGACACCCCTAACTAAAGAAATAAAAGTCCTCTATCATGAAAGCCTCTAAGACACTAAAGAAAGAAATTAAGGGAGCACAAAACAGAATGACCACCATGAGCATAGATCAGAAGGAACTGATATTGTGAAAATGACCACTTTACCAAAGCAATCTACATTTCAATGCACTCCCACTAAAAATTTCAAAACCATTCTTTACAGAAACAGAAAAATAGACAATATTTTTTAAAAATAAGGTAGGCAAAGCAATCCTGAACAATAAGAAGCACTTAACGTAACTGGATTTTAATTTACACTATACAGCCATAGTAATGAAAAGGCATGGTACATGCATAAAAACAGATTTGTTGATAAATAAAATGGAATAGAGGACACTGATATAAATCCCCACAATGACAGTCGCCAAAGATTCTAAAATAAAGTCACCAAAACTACACACTGGAAACAATGCCCTTACAACACAAGGTACTGGAAAACCGAATGTCAACATGTACAAGAACAAAATGAAATTAGATCCATATCCGGCACCTGATAGATACTGACTGCAAGTAGATCCAGGACCACATCACAAAACTTGAAGATCCGAAATTATTACAAGAAAAAGTACAGTTTTCACTTCAAGATGTAGACATGAGGAAATGGGTAAGAAGCTCCAGCCTCATCTAAGGAAACTGTGGCAACAGAAGACTTCAGGGAGGTGCAGAGACAGTCTTTCAAGCATGGGACTATTCATAGGTTAACCAGGCTCTAGTGGATGTGCCATAGTGAAGGACATTTGGGGACACTAATTAGAATCTATAGGCTCTATTGTATATATTGTAAATTACATTAAATTGGGACAGAAGCAACAAGAGGAGCTGGAGATATGGGAGAAAATTAAATTATATCAAATTATAGTGTACGACAATAATAAACATTCAAAATGAAATAATTTAAATAAAAAGTTTAAAAAGCATACATATGAAATTTTTGTGAAAGAATTAAATTCAAAATGTTATATAAAGTGACAAATGTGAGATCAACAATTACTTAAAGTGAATCCATACACAGTGATTATCAGTTCAAAAGGCATAAAGATGGCAAAACTACTTTTGGAGATATTAAGGAACAGAAATGTTTATACATCATTGGTAAATGTGGATACTCACTATTCAATAGTGTACCAAAGTTCTTCAAAATCCAAAAAGAAAACAATCATGTAGGTCAACAATCACAATTCTGAGTATTTATATTTATTTCCTGAAAGTATTTGAAATTAACATTGAAAAAATTCTGTTCTTTCATTTGAGTACTTGTGAATTATTTCACATATCAAAAGATGGAATCAAACTTTCTGTTCAACAGATAAATGGTAAAGACTATTGGCATAAATATATCATGGAATATATTCTGACTTAAACATGAAAATGGTATTTGTGACAGCATGAACGAATGCAAACCATTCAGTTCAATGAAATAATCTGGAATAATACAATCATAGAAAGGTACTGTGTGGTATAGCTTATATACAGAATTTGAAGGAACTAAACTCAAAGACACTAGAGATAGAGAGATTGCTTATTACCAGAACTGTGCAGTGATTGTATGAATTGGTGTTTTGAAGGGCTCAAAAACTTGTCAGGGTAAATAAGATTTTTCTCTTATGATATTATTTCAATAGCATACTGAAATTCAATACATAATAACACATGCATATTTCTTACTTGCAAAATAGAAATTTTTCAAAGGTGCTCTCCAGAAAATATGATAGATATTTGAGGCTATGAACATATTATTTAACATGATTTAATTATAATGAACGCTGCTTATAAGTGATAATGCTGCTTTAAAATCTGTCAAAAAATAGGGTAATTGTAAAAATGACAATCCATAATTGCATACAGAGATGTAGATTAGAAATAGAAAGCAACAGATCATGCAAATTTATGTGAATATACTTGTAGGCATGCTGGGGAAACACGTATTGACATATACAAGGCAGCAACAAATGACAATTTCTTCACATGACCTACTAATCTCTTCAATCTCAAAGATTTTTATGTTTTGACTACAATTTTTATGTTCAGGGGACAAGAGGTATGTCAGTAAGTGTGAGTACTGGCTCCATTTGTAGAGGACCCAAGTTCAGTACCTACAATGCACAAGGTGGCTTATAAACATTTGTAATTACAATTTCAGGGCATCAGACACCCTCCTTTGGCAACTGCAGGTACCAGGCATGCATATGGTGCACATACATACATATAGACAAACTACTCATACACATAAAATGAAAACAAATGAATCATTGTTAAAAATCATTTTTTATTTTCAGTGACTAGATATGCATAATTTTATCTGAAGTTATATATATGTGTGCAATCAATTCTTGTCTGTGTGTATATGTTGTGTTTTATTATTTCATTATTTGTCATAATGCATTCATTCCATAGAACATAGATACTAAAAGAAGATGAGTTTACATGGGCAGAGGCTTTGTGCTTTCCTTCCAATGAACCAAATTTTAGCATGCAGTAGAAACTGTATGTATATGATGGTCAGACAGGCACCAAATAAAATATGAACAGATAATAAAGTTATTTGTGAATGTAAGCACAGAAATTCATACAGATATAGATGATGATACATAGAAGGCAACAACAGATCAAAGGTTACTTAGATGGGCTGCCAAATTTATTGAAATGAAATTATATTTGTTTTCAATTACAAATTTTAATATTCAGATTATATAAGCATATATGTATATATGGCTAAACATTTATTTACTGATTATATCTTAAATTTGCATAGGTTTTTACTTCAAATTCTATACATTCATTCTATAAGAGCATTAAGCAATTCTCTTTCAACATCGTCCTTTCTGTGAATATATCTTAAGACATAAAACCTTTCTGAGTGCACCTTTGACTTCTGTGTTTCTCAGGCTGTAGATAATTGGGTTTAACATGGGGGTGATGACCCCATATAGCATGGAGATGAGTCTGTCTCTAGCAGGAGAGTGTTGACTAGAGGAAGGGCGGATATACGTAAATATAGTTGTGCCATAGAACAAGCAAACCACAAGAAGATGGGATGCACATGTGGAGAAGGCTTTGCGCTTCCCTTCCACAGACTGGATCTTTAAGATGGTGGAGACAATGTATATGTAAGAGATCAATGTGATCAGGAAGGCACCAACCCCAAAGATACCTCCAACCACTAAAACAAGCATTTCTGCTATGTAGGTGGATGAACAGGACAGGGCCACCACTGGTGGTATATCACAGTAGTACTGGTTAACTCTGTTGGACTTGCAGAAAGACAGGCTGAAGGTGGATACTGTGTGGAGCAAAGAATTGAGAAAGCCAGCTGTCCAGGTCCCAGACACCAGCTGCACACAGCGAACCTTGGTCATGATGAGGGAGTAACGCAGAGGGAAGCATATGGCCACATACCTGTCATAAGCCATCACAGCCAAGAGAAAGACTTCAGTCCCAGCGAGGGCCACCAGAAAATAAAGCTGCAAAGCACACCCAACGAAGGAAATGCTGTGATCCTCAGTCAAGAGATTCTTGAGCATCTTGGGGACCGTAGCTGATGGGCAGAATATGTCTAGCAGGGACAGATTTGCCAATAGATAATACATGGGCGTTTGAAGCTTTCTTTCAGTCACTATGGCCAAGAGAATGGCCCCATTTCCCAGCAGAGTGATCTGATAGATGATAGCAAACACCACAAAGAGGGGATAGCGCACCTCAGGGAGGTCAGAGAGCCCTATGAAGATGAACTGAGTCACAGTGCTAAGATTGTACGTATCCATCTCCATTCTGCATGAGGCTGTTTCAAGGAAAATGAAAGAAACAAATGCAAGTTAGGGCACCAAAGAAGTGACCTGTTTCAGGCTGGTGGTGAATTGTGTTACATTAATTATGGATTTAGCTTTAGAAGTGTCTAAAATGTTTTTGTGCTCATGCAATTTCTGAACATATAAACAAACCACTGCTCC
>NW_008355786.1:1576932-1587305 GCF_000622305.1 Nannospalax galili | reverse complement strand
ATCTACTTTATAATCATTAAAGTCTTTCAATATTGTAATTTTATAATTCATAAAAAGATGGTGGATAAAAATTTCCATAATTATTTATTTCATTTCTTCTTAATTTATTTGTGTAATTTTATACACTTCCTTGATGCTAAATTAATGCAAGGTATAATTAGTATATTGCATAGTTATTGTCTATTTCATAATTTTTTATTATGCAATTATCCTACATTGTATAATCTTTGAGGCATTAATCTTACTAAATACAAGAAATTAGCCAATGCAAGGTAAATATCATCAATAATTGAATAAGGAATGTTTGTGTATGACATATTACCAATACAAGTGAAGTACATATTTGGAAGGAATAAATATGGAAATGTTCCTAAAACTTAAAACCCTATCATTATGGTATAAGCATTAGCATTTTCCTTAAAGGTATGCATAAAATACCAAGGCGATTGAAAGAAGTTACAGAGAAGCCTGAAAATTCATATTTTGGTTAATTTTTTTATCTTTTTGAAAAAGAAGTTTTTCATTAACATCATATATTAGAAAGCTGACAGATAAAAGTTGATTACGAAATAAAATGAGAAGTTTGCAACCTATTAACTTATCTCAATTTGTTTTGCCTGGTGATAACATTGACGGCTTTCTTCAGTTAGTTAAAAGGTATATAAAAAATAATGTATATTATATGACAAAATTTTAATCCACAAGTTGCTATAAAGAATTTTTTCATCTGGTTTCTTATATAAAATGCAAATTCATATTGCAAAGAGTAACAGGGTTCTATATTTGATGGCATATACCCCAGTCTAAGGTTGGGGATTTGAGAATTTGTGACTATCTTGAACTACAAAACAAAATCTTGCATCAAAACAAAGAAAAAATGAGAGAACGTTGGAAGTTAGTTATTTTTCTTTCATCAAGCAGCTCCAGATTGGAAAAAAAATGGGAAGAAAATAAATTTTTATTATCAATCATTTCAAATCATATAGTGCAACAGAAAATTATTATAATAAACACAAAACACTTGTATGTCATTGTTCAGGTGATAATGAATATTTAATATGTGAATAATAGTGAGTGAAGAAAAACTGTGTCCTACTATTTCTTAAGTTTTCAAATGCCCATTTTCTTACAGGAAATTTAAATTTCTATTCACATCTGAATGTATTAATTTTCTAAAAATGGAGAAACAGATGTAAGAAAATAAATAAGGTATTTTGTTGTAGGAAAAACATCTTCAGAGTGTAAATACTAAATTTTACAATATCATTTATTTTTGCTCAAACAAACTTGACTCTTTTTTTTTTTTTTTTTGGTTTTTTTGAGACAGGGTCTCCCTGTAGCCCCAGATGTCCTGGATTCACTATGGAGACCAGGCTGGCCTCCAACTCACAGAATCTGCCTGCCTCTGCCTCCCGAGCGCTGGGATTAAAGGCATGCACCACCACTCCTAGTTAAATGTGACTCTTTAAAACAAGGATTTTGTGAAATATAGCAGGATTCTGAAATATCAATAACATATTGTGTTTAGTCTCATGTAACCAAAACTATCAGAAATTAGCAATCCATGTTTTGTTACATTTAGCATTTCATTGTTTAAATATATTAATAAAATTCATGGTCTTGAAATAATTTTTTCATGTGGACAGAATACTTATATTTAACAGTCTAACAGTTTCTTTTTCTTAACAAAAATATAATTAAACAGTTGTAATGGAATTAGATGAACAGAAATGACTATAGTATAATTCTGAGGAAAAGACTCTCTATCCTCCCTCACGTAGAAATCGAATTAGTTCTTAAACTAGAGAATCAGGGGAGCTTTATTAAAAGCAACCCATCTGTGTTTGGAGGGGTTAACCTCTACTGGAAATGTCCCAGGATTAATTTTTTTCTGTTTTATGGTTTTTTTATATGGTTGATGTCAATACAAGTTGTTTTTCCCTTTAGAAAATAGAAATTTATGTTACATAGGAAAAAAAGCCTCATTAAGAAAAGACAAAGCATATAAACATTAAATTAAATCACAACTAAAAATGTGTTTTATTCACTATCTCAGTCAAATATCACATTGACATTTTACTTACAATTAAGTTATAATACCAATAAAACATTCACAGAAGCAAAGCAGATGATCCCACCAACAAATTACCTCAGTCAGTGAAAGCAAAGGCATCACTTAGAAGTAGGATGCACATTTGGGCTCAGTCCACAGTTTATACCTTTTCCACATTTCCCTTAGGGAAACATAATAATAAAGATCCCAGAGAAAATATCCAAATTACCACCAATCTAATAGTAGGGACAGATAGCTAATAAAGTTAAAGTCACTAGAATGACTTTGTGTTGTCTGGAAGATGGCCTTTCTTAACTCTTCTCACTATCTTCCAATTCTTATATTTCCTTCCCAATCTTCCATCATGTTCCTTGAACCTTAGAGAGGGTGCTATAAATATCATATTTAGAGCTTCAGTGTTGATATCTTTGAATGCTTTGGCACCCAGCTCTGTCTTCTTGATCTGCTCCAACCGCTCATGAACAGTTTTCTTTTTGATTTGCTCATGTTCCTGCAGGACTGCTCCTTCTCTCTCTCTCTCTTTTGCGCAGCCTCTCTTCTTCAGCCTTCTGAACTTTCTGAAGTTCAGCCTCCCTCTGCTCCTGCTCTTCTTTCTCTCGCTGGATATTTAGACTCACAAGGCGTTCTTTTCTTTCCTCAATTGTCTGTCGCAGAGTCAGATGCTCTTTTCGTGAATTTTTAAGTTATGCAGTGACTGCCAACTGATGCTGTTCTTTCTCTTGCAAAATATGGGCTGGCTTGATGACTTCAAGTGCTTTAAGTACTTAACTATCATTTATTCTCAGCACCTTCAGCATTCATGAGTCTCAACATTCACCTCAATTCACTGCAAACAGAAACGTCTCACATTAAGGCTGAGAATAGCATTTGTCTATGGATACAAAGATGAAAATTTAGAAAGCACTTTGATGTCATGTCAGTTTGGCTAAACAGCTGTAATAAGTTCCCCAGTAGGTACCAAGAGCTCCTCAGTCATGAGTTATTCCTGGGTTTACAGTATCATATATAAATTCTGGTCCTTGGAGGGAATGTCATATCCAGTTAGAAAGCAGTTGGATATCCCAGTAACAGTACACCACTGGACAGGTCTTGCTTGGTATCTGGGTCAGGTATCCCAAAGGGTTCATAGCTGGGTAAATCTATTGATGTCTTCATTTTTCTCTTTTCCTTTTTTTTTTCTTTTTTTCCTTTTTGTTGTTGACAATTTTATTACGTTTTTCCCCCTTTTTTAAATAAAATTTTTGTTCATTCCTTGAAAATCTCATACAGGGATAGAATACATTTAATTTTATTCATCCCACTCTGCTCCCCTCTACCTCCCTCAGCATACCACCAGCTTCTCTCCCTCCTCACTTCATATACTTTTTTAAAAATTGTCATTATTAAGAGACCACTTGGTCCAATTATTGATGTGTGTGAATGGGTGTGGGGACATTCAATGTGCCATAGGCAATCTACCAGTGGCCACTCACAAAAGTAACAACCTACACTCCAACAGGCAGACAACAATTGTCAATTCTTCTTTTAGGGATGGGGCATCCAGAATCCTACCCTGTCAATAATGGAATTTTGATTGCTTTAATCTTGTGTAGGTCTTATGTAGACAACTACAGCTGCTGTGATTTGATGTAGGCATCAGCCATGACATGGTCTTGAAGACAGTAGTGTTCACAACACTGCTGTAGCTCATTCTGTGGCTCATATATTGGTTCTTCACATACTTCTTAGAATTTTTCTGAACACTGGGCGGGAAGAGGCTGATACAGATGGCCCATCTATGAGTAGGAACTTATCGTCACTTATTCTCAGCACTTTGACCTTTTACGAGTCTCCACATTAAACATACCCCCTGGAAAAAAAATACTTCTCTGAGCAAAGGTGAGAGTACTCAGGTCTATGAATATAAATATAAATATTAAGAAAGGAGTATGACAACATGAATATTTATGCCAATAACACCACTAAGTTCCCCACTAGGGACTACAGCATTCTTAAATTCATTTGAGAGCAGTTGGTTAACACTATAAAGTCTTGTCACTGTGTGACTAACAGGCCCAATTTCTCTAGTTGGTCAGTGTTTTAATATGCAAGATCTAGCTTTTGATGAGACCATTTATGTCTTTTCCCAGAAGTAAGCACAGCACATTCTAGTACTATGAAATGTAATCATGAAGGAGAGTATTTTCTGGGCATTTAAAGATGGATTGCATATTATCCTACAACAAAAGTGTATGGTATCTTTAGATATATGGTCTTACAGGCTGGAGGGATGCCTCAATAGTTAAGAACAGGGGCTGGTATTGTACAGGACCTTGGCTGCTTGCTAGAACCCACACAGCAGATAACAATCATCTTTTACACCAATTTCAAGGGGTCTGAAGCCTCTTCTGGCCTCTGTGGCCATTGCACATGTGTGGTCCACTTATATACATGTAGACAAAACACTCATACACATAAAAATAATTAATTAATTAATTAATTAATTAAATGGGAAATATGGTCTATGCAGTTGTGATGGATGAGAAGTCAAGAAAAACACCAATAGCCTGAGTTGTGGGTACATCTGAGCCCTTCCTAACCAGTAACTCTTAAAGAGGTAATCTCTTTTGTCACTGAGAGTCCCATCTTCTGGGAACAGCATTATTTACCCTTGTCGGATACCTCTACTCAAAATCTCTTTTTCTTCCAGTGCTGAGAATTTAACATAAGACCACAAACATGCTGTTAAGCACTTTACCATGGAGTTATATTTCCAACTCTGAACTTTTTCTAAAATTTGTTTTAATTAGCTTGCCCACTAGTAGATTTCATAAAGCTTTTGCACACATCTGTAGTTTGGTTAACCGGCCTATCCTCTCATTTGGCCATTGCTCTGCAGCTAGTCCCAGTTACACTGTTAGACCCCAGTATGTACCCCATTTTTTCATATCACATGTGTTCTTCTGTACCACGTAATTATACATTTTACTTGATTTTCAAGATCAAAGATTTCTACTTAGGTTTTAGGACACATTTATTTTAGTTAACTCTTCACTGCCCCCTCATTTCTCTAACCTCATCAATCCACTATCTTGAGCCTTTCGGCCTTTGGGATTCCCCTTCTAGATTTCATTTAACCCATATTATAACATACATAGTCTTTAATGTCCTGTAATGGTCACTTGCTTCTTTCTGGTATTCCACATGTACTCTGTTAAACATAAAACAATATATTTTGGCTAAGACCCACATATGAGAGAAATACATGTGTTCTTTCTGTTTTTGGAACTAGGGGACTTCACCCAGCATAATTAAAGTTACCAGAAAGCCAAATGCAACATGTTTTTCAAATTTCATCTCATAAGAAGAAGGAACAAAACTGAAGTTTGTAGTGGGTTGCATCATAATAAAGTTTCTACACAGCAATTTAGCAGGTAACAGACTAAAAAGCATCCTAACCAGAGAAGGAAAACATTTGCAAGAAATATATCTCAAAGAGTTATATAGAAAGCTTTAAAAACCAGGGCTTGGAATATGATTCAGTGGTTAAGAGCACTTGATAATCTTTTGGAAGACCTGGATTTAGTTCCCATCACAAACATAGTGGTTTATACCCATCCTTAACTCCAGACCCACGGTATCCACCACGATCTTCTGACCTTCATGGGCATTACATACATGGTACACTTACATACATTCAGGAAAAACACTGATAAACATAAAGTACAAATTAATAGATTAATAAAAAATAAAAACCTATATAGGTGATGTGGTGGTTTAAATAAGATACAGGTCTCAGGTGGTTGAAAATTTGGTCTCAAGTTAGTGCTGTTCTCAGGGGAGGTTATGGAGCCTTTAGGAGGAATAGTCTTGCTGGTGAAAAAATTCTGCTAGGCATAGACTTTGAGAGTTTTTAACTTCATCCTACTTCTAGTCTGTATTCTGTTGCCCATGTGTGGTTGAAATGACATAAGGTCTCTCAGTGTTTGTACCAGCCTCGTGCCACTATGTCTTCACTGAAATTATGAACATACAGCTCCCTGGAATTATTAGTCAAAATAGCCTAACTCTTTAAAAATTTACTCTTGTGATAGAAAGATACTAACAACACAGTTGGTACCACAATGTGGATCTATTGCTGTGACGATCCTGACATGTTATTTTGAAAATAGGGAAGACTATGGACATTGCCATTACAAAAGTGGTTGAACACTTTAAGCAGAGCTTAACAGGCCATCCAAGTAGGATCTTGGAAAAGAAAAAGTGTTGAAAGTAATGTTGGTGATGATGGTCCATTTCAAGAGGTTTCAGAGAGGAACAAAGATTTTATTAACACCTGGAGTAGAGACCATTTGGGGGATATTTTGGCAAACAATCTGGCTCTTTTCTGCCTGCAGTTAGACACTTTATGTGAAGCTGGATTAAAAAGAAATGCACTAGACTCTTCAGTGGGAATAAATTCAAGACAGAGTGGCATTGGGTCTGTGATATGGTCATTACTGACAACTCTTATATGGTTCTAAGGTTAAAAGGAGCAAGTTGGACAGGGCAAAAAGAATAAAAATGTACAGTTTGTATAGAAAAGAGCACTAAGAAACTTAATATTAGAGAAATGTGTGTGCTGAAAGAGAGGCTAAAATTGTTACAGAGATTAGCACCATTAAGAGAGAGACCTTCTGAGTTTCTGCAGTGGAAAAATGGGAAGGGTGACCTCAGGTCAAGACCCCACCCGAGTAACTTTCCAAATTGTGAAAAAAAAAATAGTTTAAGGGGTTTTCTGCTTTTGGAAAGCAATTGCATACAAAAGCTATTGCTAATGGGGCTCAAGTACATCTAATGATGACAATTGAAATTGGCAATGTTGTTCCCAGGGTACTGATTTTGATGTAATTAAATTTGGAAGAGTTAGGGGCCCATGGAATTTTTTTCTTCCAGTTTAGGAAAGTCAGTGAGATGAGGTGAGGTGTGGCAATATGGGTGTTACTTCAAGGCCATGAGAGGCTGTTGATACCTGTTAGTCTACTACATGAAGCTGTGAAAGTGAAGCCTGGGTTGCACTGGAGAACCCAGGACGTTGCAGGTGGCATAGCTGTGGGACATGTGCCAGGGACTGATACATACAGGGAGTGGAATCACTCTAAGAATGAGATGTTCACCAAACTAGTAAGATTACATAGCTGATCAACATAATGTAAGTTTTGTTTCTGTTTTTGATTTCTGTGGGGTTATCTTGGGTTTTCTTGTTTTTTGAGATAGGGTGTCACTGTAGCCCTACCTGTCATGAAAATCACTATGTAGGCCAGGTTGGCTTCAATCTCACAGAGATACACCTGCTTCTGCCTCCTGAGGGCTGGGGTTAATGTATATGTCATCATGCCTGGTCAATATAATGTAAGTTTTTAAATCTATATTACATGAGTGAATTTTTTTTCCTTATTATGGCACACATTTCTGGCCAACCTGTCATGCATTTTGCAAATGATACTTATTTTACTGTTTACTATTTCTTTGAGAATTCCATAAATGCTATTTGATCAGAGTCATCCTTCCAGATCCTAAGTCTCTGACATCTTAACCCCTTTTTTTCCTACTCATTCATCTTAGTGTCTTCTATTTTAAGACCATTGAGTCTAATTTATGCTGCCAATGTGCCCTTGGGTGTGTGACCATCCACTACAACGTGGTCAACTTACTAGAAAACACACCTTATAGTAAACAGACTCTCCCTCTTTCAGCAGCTACCGATTTCCAATAGTTCCTCAGCTACAGGTGGATCATTGTTCCCACTTCTCACCCTTTCCATGCTGAAAATTTATCTGGCTTGAGTTTGTGCAGGTCTTACTCATGCTGTCACAAATACTATGTTTCCCTATATTCACCGGCCTTGTTATGCCTGGAAATTATTTTTCCTTATAGTCATTTACCCCTCAAATTTTTACAATTTTGTCCCTACTTCTAAATTATCTCTGAGCCTTGGGAGGAGACATATGCAATTTAAAGTCGAGCAATCTGCACTCTACTATTCTCTGCACCTTGACCAATTGTGAATTTCTGTGTTTACACAGAACAAACTTGTATTTGAAGTCAACTCACCCTGAATTTCAGAATCCATTCAACACTAAAATTTTTTGTAGGCTATTGTGGCCCGAATTCTCTCTGGGTTGCCTGCGTGATCAGACAAACAATATAACATATTTTATGTGTATTTATTAACTTATAAAGGGATGAGTACCCAGTGGCTAGCCCCCGTGCTGTGCCTCAGAGCCCGCCTTATCAGACCATGCCACACCCATAATTCTCTCAGGCCTCTGGGGCCACTGATTGTCCCAGGTCCATAAAAGTCAGTCCATTCTGTCTTTCAGCTGTTGCAGGCAGCATTCCCACAGCACCGCAGCTTCTCTGGCTCCGCTCACCACTTCCATTCCAAGATGGCTCCCAGCCAGGATCCCTGTAGTCCACGCTGTGTGGCAGGCCCCGCCCACTGGAGGAACTAGCCAATTGGAAGAGAGCTATGTACCTATAAGAAAAATAGCGTAAATCATTTCCCATTCAATACTACTCTGATACAAAGTAATACCATTCTTTCTTACATTATTTAAAATGGAAAAAATATAGATTCCCTCACACATTGAATCAAAGGCACTTTCTTAAAATGTGAATATAATATGATAGGATATAATCCAATCATTTGCTCACAAGATAGAAGATCCTTTGCTGTTGATTTTTATTCTTTTGGGGAGGGGGCAAACAGAGCTATGATTAGATAAATAAAACGTAATTTTTAGAAATCTAGCTACTTTTTGTGGTTGACATGGCCTTGCTTACACCAGAAACCTCACAGAGGTCCCACCAATGACACTCATTGTGATTTTCAAAACTTCTACATGTACTTGAAACCTTCCATTAATTGTACTTGAGGTGTAGTTTAAGATTTTTTTCTATCTTACATATTTTTAGTACAGATATTGAATTTGAAGGATGAGATGTTTGTTTTCATTAATTGTGCAAGAAGGATACAACCAAAACTTACTGGCTCTTTTGAGACTCACATTTCATTCATTAAACATCCATCGATCTGTATTTCAGAGTGTGCTCATCTCAGCAGTTCCGTATTGCTTTAGCCATCTGATGCTTTGATTGAGACTGGTTGATGTATTGCTTCCTTCCCATGTGTGGTGGTTTGCTCCTACTAATGGCTAAAGTATGTCCCTAGCAGACTGGCCCTAGACTTTTTCATATGTTTATGTACAATAAGGAAATCATTAATGAGGGAATATATTTGAATCTCATATTCCAATGTTTCTCTGGCTAAACTAAGCAAAAAGACAAAGCACAGTTCATTAGTGGAACATATGATCAAATAATTATTTCAATATAGGGAGTATCTGACATTAGGCAGCATGATTAGAATATTGTGCAACATCTTACCCCCAGAGAATCCTCTTCCAAATTTTAAGATACATAGTTCCGAGATGTTTGGGTATATAAATCCAAGATGTGCTGTAGTGAGAGCAGTCATCTGGAATCCAGTGCAGAATGGCATTGCTCTCTCTCTCTGTCCAGCATTGGATGCCTCCTTCAACCTTTAGACCATAGATTCAACTCTCCATCAAATGCTTAATAGCCATAATATACATCGCAACTCAACAAGTGAAAATGAAAACCATATTTTCTAATCTTTCTTTACATACAACATTTCCACTAACCAGCCAGTAAATCAAATCGTTAAACTGTGAGTTGATCCTCATCTGCATGAAGTCTTTAAGTGGTATCAAGTCTTGAACTGGCCTTCTTTTTCTCTTGCTTTTTCATTTTATTCTCATGTTTGCATAAGTACAAACATACAACATAAGTCTGAGAAACAGCAAATTTTTTTCTAAGTGATGGAGAACATCCCTGGATCAGCCCATGGGTTTAAGATCTACCCATCTATAAACTGAGAAAAGCAAATGTTGAAGATAAGTTGTGTATTGATACTTATCCTTAATGTTGATAGAGTAAAGTTTTAATTAGGTGAGTATGAAACTCACCTTTTACACATATCGCAATGTTAAATTATGCCATTGCTGTTCTAATACATCTAATTCTGTTAGTCTGTTTAGGCTGCCACAACAAAATACCATGTTTTTATATTCTCATGGAAAATGTAAAGCTAACATAACCAAAAAATCTTTACTTAGGCCAGGAAGATATGATTCTAATCCAGTTTTTTGGAGACAGAATAAAGACTCATTTTTAACAGCTCTCAGAATCCATACTCAGCCTTAGAACCATATATATATGTATAACATTATATATTAGAACTGTATATATATAAATA
>NW_008355786.1:1574202-1576895 GCF_000622305.1 Nannospalax galili | reverse complement strand
TGGTAGGTTTTAGGAAGTTTAAGAGGAATATCATTGGAGGCAGGCTTGGAGAGTTTTTAAATCTTCCTGGATTTTCAGTGTTTCTCTACTTCCTGTACCTACCTGAAGATGTGATCCCTCATTCTGCATTCTTCCCTTCTCTTGCTATGTATTCCTGCCTTCCCTGACAATATAAACTCTTGCCTCTCTGGAACTATAAGCAAAATAAACTCTTCCTTCTAAAAATTCCCTTGGTCATGGTTTCTTATCCCAACAGAAAACTAACTAATACACAAGTCCATACCAGAGTGTAGGCTATTATTATGAGAACATGACCTTGTGGATTTGGAAGAAATGAGGAAGAAAGACTTTGGAAGTTTAGACTAGAAAAGTAGTGGAATACTGAAAGCAGAGTTTAACAGGCTCCAAATAGGAGCCTGGAAGAAAGTAGTGCTGAAATCAAAGTAGTTAGGAGGGAAATAAAGGCTTAAACAAAGGCAACTGGAATATTTTGGCAAAGCATGTGGCTGCCATTTTCGCACAGCTTGCCTGAGGCTAAGTTGAAAAGTAATGTACTAATTTGCTTGCCAGAGGAAATTTCAAGTCATCCTAAGAGAATTAAAGAATTAGTAGTGTGATTATTGATGGTGGTTATTATGCCCTTCTACAGTGAAAAAGATAAATTTGGGCAGAAAGAAATGCAGAATGTACAATTTGGAAAGAAAGAGAGCTCTGTGTAGTTGAATAATATTGGAGTCAGAGCAAGTGCTAAAGGAGAGGATCTCCTGGATAAGGAATTTAGAGCCATTAAGGGGAGACTTACAAATTTTCACTGGAACAATAGCAAGAGGACCTGCCCTCAAGGCACAATCACACCAAGCTAAGCCTCAAACTTATGAAAGGAAAATGCCAGAGGTGTTTTCTACTCCCAGAAAACCACAGTATAGAAAAGCTGCTAATTTGGTTGAGGCAGGCAAGAATCCATCCCAGGCTGACAACCAAACTTGTCAGTGTCATTCATATGGTGCTGGCTTTAGAGGCATGAAAGATGCAAGAGTGATGGGGTCATTGGTTCTTCATTCATGATTTGAGAGCTGCTGAAGCCAGGCTGTGTGCAGCAGGGGTGTTTCTGCATAAAGAATGCCACGATGGGCCTCTGAGAGCAGCAGTGAAGGTAAAGTCTGGGACACAGTAGAAACCCCAAGATGTTGGAGATACTGGAACTGTGAAACATCTGACAAGAAAAGCTGCATACAGCAAGTGATACCAGCCCCAAGAAGGATGTATGTTTCAAACACCAATCTTGAGGGTCTGACCCATCCTAGCCCTTTGTTAGTAAAGTTCTAGAATTCAGATCTGGAGCTACTGGATTTGGCATTTTTCCTGATTGTTTATGATCATATTTTGGTCCATTATTTTATCCGTATGCTCCCATCTCTCCTTTTTGGAATGGGAATGTGTATTCGGTTCCATTTTGTGTTCGAAGCATGTAATTTCTCTTTTTATTTTTACAGTGAAGAGATTACCCTAAATCTCAGAAAGTCCTTGGACTCTGAAATTCTGAATAGTATTGAGAATGGTAAAGATTGTGGGGACTTCTACAGGTGGACTAAATGTATTTTGCATATTATAGTCTTAAGCATATGGGGACCAAAGAGTGGGATGTGATGGGTTTGGAAAATTCTTAAACCTGGCTGAATGTCCACTCTCTATACTCTGTGCCTGCTTGAAGATGTGATTACTTGACTTTCTGCTCAGGCTGCCTTCTGTCACCACCTCCCCTGCCATTATGGTCTCTTAACCATTTGCAACCATGAGCCAAATAAACTGTTTCTTTTAAAAGTTCCATGGTCAGGATGTTTTCTGGTTTCTGTTACTTTTCATAACAGAAAAGTAACCATGTGAAGAAAATTAATCAGCTAAATAGTTTATAAATTCACATTTATAGTGTAAAATACCATTAATTTCCTCAATTGTGTTCGGATGATTGAGGTACAGAAAAGAGAAGTAGTAAACATGAGACTAGATCATGTTATAAATGTACAGTTCACAATTCAAGAAAATAACAGTGCAACAAACATCCCAGAGCAAGAGAAGCTCCAGTATGAGCTGCAAAAATGGACATGAGCTCATGAATCCCAGGGTCTGTTGCAAGTCTTAGGATATGTGCTATAAGAACCATTCAATTGGTTGGTTGTCTCTTCTCCAGAAACTTGTTTCTCACAGTGTTCTACTATAGTTCTCTGCCAACTATCTTCATAGATGGTTCTTCACTAGAAAGAAGAGAATAAAGCCTCATAGTTCAAGACTTCTCACCCTTGCAAAGTGTTCAGATTGTAATCTGAGGCTGTACCCTTATGGAGAACAGTTGGTTTTTGCTTTAACTTGGACTATGCAGCAGATATAGGGACCACTCCTTACGGCTAATGTGTGGCTCACTGTATATTATTCAAATATTGCCTTTTTATATTATGATTTATGATTATTTAATTCTATTCAATTATGTTAGTCTTCTTACACTGTGGAAAAAATAAATACTATACTCTGTGATAACAACATAGCTCAGCAGGTAAGGCACTTGTACCTAAATTAAATCCCTGGAGGCCCACAAGGTGGAAGAGAAAACTGACTCCTGCAGTTTTCCTCTGGTTTCCACACATGTGCAATGGCAAGCAAACACACACACACACACACACACACACACACGCATGCAT
>NW_008355786.1:1569161-1573981 GCF_000622305.1 Nannospalax galili | reverse complement strand
ATATAATGCAAAAATTCATCAGTGTAAAGTAGTAGAAAAATACACAGTCATTTTAAAAACCCAATCATTTTTCTAAACTGGGTTCAGAAAAGGAGTGAAGTAGAGAAAACAGAGATAGCAAAGAAATGAGCTCACATCAATGGAAGGCATGCTCATAGTAATCTTAGAATTATCATCTTGCCTCAGAGTATAATGCATCAGGTTGACTTTGATGTTTTCTCTAAGCCAGGAGAGTAACACCATATCACAAGAGAGTCTGACATTTAAATCCTTCCTCAAGGTGCCAGGAAAAGAACTAGAGAGACAATTCAGTATGAAATCAGTATTTGCTCTACTCAAGAGCTCTGCTTCTTCATGGGGGCTACTGGATTTATCTTTTGGCTCTTTCTCTGTATAGAAACCCCTACAGAAAGAGGAGATACAGGCCCCCAATTGTCATAAAATGGTAGAACCTTTGGAAGTATTCAGATTGTGATCTTATTTGTAAACTTATATGGACCTTGATTTCCCTGTTCACTTAGGTATAAGAACTGCTTGGTGTAAATAGCTGGCTCCTTGGGTTGCTTACTGTTGCCATGTTTAATGCTTACCAAGGTGGCCCAGGGTCCTTGGATCTTCGTTTCCCCCTTTGACCATCACATTGTGGCATACTTATAGCTATAAAATGTCTTGAGTTGTATCTAGGTCTCTATATGAGTCAAAGGCAAAGTTACCAACTAAAATCTCTGTTGGGTGGTACAGAGCATAGGTCTTTAGTTCATTGCATCTGCTACACGGTCTTGAATATCTTGCCATCAGCCATGAAATCTGAGTAAGCGTGCCATTTGCTTGCAATTACTCTAGTACTGTTGGGAGTTGACTATTCAAGGCTGCCAGGTGAAGGCAGTTCGACCCCTAAAGAGTAGCCAACAGGATGTGGCAAAGCCTATTCTGGATGAGGCAGGTCCAGACCTGTACAGGTCAGTTCCTGGTAATCAGTCTTCAGGTACATGTCTTTCTATTAGGAGTTCTGTCAGGGTGCTGCTGATACAATTGCATATGATTAATGAAACTGTTCCTAGGTTCATGCCTTTCTCTTAGTAGTTCTACTTGGGTGTTGCTGATGCAAATATATATGATTAGTGAAGCAGTGATTATTGAAGAATCATGGTTCATAGGAATTTTTGGCTCTGTGTATAAGGTTCTATAGTAAGATTTCCTGTTTTGAGACAAGGTATAAAAGCGTTGTGATTCTGCAATACAGCACCTGTTTGGTCATAAGCCTAGAGGTCCTCCTGATCCCAGCTGTTATTGTTTCTGTGTCTTTCTTCCTTCAACCCCTGCCATTCCCATTCAGGTTTTAGGATCTCCCATAGCTTCACTGTGGCATGGGACCTATGGATTTCCTGACTTAGATTGTCAAGCAGTCCTGGGGGGTGACGGTGAAAATGGAAGCATTGTATAACGGCAGGTAAGCTAAGACTGGCGTTTACTTTTCTGTGTTTAGTGCAGTGTTTTGTTTTGTGCTTGTTTGTTTTGAAGTAATGTCACATGTAGTGCAAGCAAACCTCAAGCTTGATATATAGTCAAGGATGATATTGAACTCTTGACCTTTCTACCTCTACCTCCCAAGTTTTGCGATTACATGTGTGCATCAACATGCCTGATTTTAGTGTAGGATTTTACTATACATCAGGCATTTCATTGCTATCCCAGAGTCAGAAGAGAATATAAAGAAAAGGCAAGAGTGAGTAGAACATGGAGGATGGTCTATTTCTACTCTACTGTCTAGCATCTGATAAAAGCAAGCAAGGGACAATATCATCATCTATCATTTTCTATATTTTCTTTTTTCTTTCTTTTTTTTGAGACAGGCTTTACTTTGTAGCCCAGACTAGCCTTAAATACACTATGTATCTAAAGCTGGACTCCTGTGACTTCTTACCTCTACTGACCATGTACAGGTAATACAAGCATTATGGAACCATGACCAATCTACCTTTTTCTATTTAAAAATAGAGATTACATTTTTTTATTCCCCAATATCTGTTTTAGAGTCTAGATGTCTGCTAATTTCTTATTTTCTGTTTATCTTTCATTTAGGTTTGGGTTTGATATTTTGAGGCAGAGTCTCCCTTTAGCTCAGACTGACCTGGACAATACTATGTGACCCAGACTGGCATGAAATTTATCAGCTTCCTTTCTCAGCCTTCCAAGGGCTGAGATTACAATTGTGAGTAACGGTAACAGTGTCGTGAGTATGCTATACCAGAAATATACATATATGCATGTTTGTGTCATCCCAAAATGTCAGCATGCACTGAATCACAAATTTATAAGTTAGGTAAGTTTTGTTTGCAATTTGCAAGTACACTAAATGTCTCTTGATAACTTTATGCCTTTAAATGCATTTTATTTCTCTCCTGGTGAGCTTTAACTGTCAACATAACACAGCCTAGAATTATGTCCAAAGACTCA
This sequence comes from Nannospalax galili, assembly GCF_000622305.1. Taxonomy (NCBI): domain Eukaryota; kingdom Metazoa; phylum Chordata; class Mammalia; order Rodentia; family Spalacidae; genus Nannospalax; species Nannospalax galili. The sequence goes on along the minus strand of NW_008355786.1, from coordinate 1,571,524 downwards.
GATGAGAAATTTCCTGGATCAGACTGGCCTGTGAGGATATCTGTGGGACATTACCTTGATTGTTAGTTGGTACAGAAGGGTAGACTGCTGTAGGAAGTACCATCCATAGGCAGATAGTCCAGAACTGCATAAGAAGAGTTGTTCATCAGAAGCTGGTCTACAAGCCAGCTGCAGGCACCTTCCTCCATTGTTCCTACTATACTTCTTTGACTATGAAACAAATTCCTTGGTCAGAAGTAAACCTGTGTGGAATAGCAAGCAGTACTGCATCTAATTGCTACCTTTAGTTCCTGCCTTGACCTTTTGTAATAATGGATTATGACCGAAGTTGTAAGCCAAATTAAACTTTCTTCCCTGAGTTGCATTTTACTTAATTTGTTGTGTTTTTTACATGATTTATTTTGATGGTAGTTAGATCCCCTCCCACATCTCCAACTCCCCTTATGGCCACTGGCCGTTTTAATGTACTATATTACCTAGAGTCAAATTTGTGTCCCAAAATGTGCTTCAATCTGTGTTCTAAGGCTCAGCGATCATTGCAGAAGAGGGCTTAGAAAGAATGTCCAGAGGTATTAGGCTGTAGGGGTTCAGGTTTGCTTTGCTTAGCAGAGGACCCGCTGGCTTCGGGGCAGAGGGTCTGATCGGCGACAGAGTCAAACTCTGGGACCTGTGACTTCCCAACAGTATGATTTATTTTAGAATTTAGATGGTTTTTATACATCCTAAGGAACTAGTAGTCACGTGGGATATGACAGTCACATACAAAGATTTAGGGTACAAAGAAACAGGACATTTAGTCTGTTAGTTGGCACGAGAAGGATTCTTAAGCTTTTACTCAAGGTTGTCAATGCCCATCTAATAATTTATTGGCCACAATGTTTTCTTTCTTAGAGATAAATGCATGGTGAACTTTTAGCTTTTAGCTCAGGAGTAAACCTTTAACCTGGCCTAATCTCTTAGCCCCCGATAGCTGAGTTATTTATTTAGGACAATGAGATGAGCTAAGGGTTGTTGACCAAGATGCTTTCCCACAGAACAGGGAGCCTGCACTTTTATGACCAGGCCGCTTCCTCCTGCCAGCCCAACAGTGTTCTGCAAGGCAGGGATTATCAGAGCCACTGTTTTCAGTGCCCCTCCCTTTTAGCAGAGAATGCAGCTTAGACCTGTAAGTTTTAGGCTCACCTCACCCTAGGGCCTGGCATCCTGGTTTCCTACATCTCCTCCCTTTTTGTTTTTTAAAAGTAAGAAGGAAGTGGTCATAGAGGCCACGGTATTATTAATCGAAATTACAATACAGCTCATAGCTATTGTGCAGCGTGACTCAGTTCCGACCCGCGGAAACTGCCACGAGGTACCTGGATTGGGGAGTGGGGACGTGGATGAGGCAAGCAGCAAGAGAAATGGAGACAAGACAGGGTCCTGATCAAGTCTCATTTATTAAAGCACAAGCATGAGTTTAAATAGAGAATGAGAACAAAGGAGCAAAGACTGTAAATAATTACATCAGTCAGAACACAGGGGCCCTGACTTACTCTAAGGGAGGAATCTACTGATTACTGGAGAACAGGGCCATTTACTGGAAAAGAGAACAAGGCCACGGGCCAAGGTTGTGGGCCAAGGCTGTTGGCCCCGGCTGTGAGCCAAGGTCGTGGACTGAATGGAAAAGTCACCAACTCAGGTCTACCAGCAAGCCCTAAGAAATGGCTGAGCCTCAGGCTCCCAACACTATTGGAGCTCCCATAAGAAGAAGTATGCCAATCATTATTGGGCCCAAGAATGGAGTAAGCCATTGGAGCCATTTTGGCCAAGGTATAGAAAATTTAGACATCTTATCAATTTCCTTTTGTAAATCATTAATCTGTTGGTCTATAGTATGTGAAAAATCAGACAGATTAAAACAACACATTCCTGGAAATTGTTCACATCTCATGTGATTTTTTACAGCAGATAGTCTATAGTAGCTCTATTTTGTAGCACAGCAGTTCTTAGTTCTCCCATTTACTGATTAATTTCTCCTAGTATTTTTGCAGTTATGTTTCCTGTTTTATTAGTTATACAAGCAAGTTTAGATATCTTGTTTTGCAATCCAGTTACCAAACCAGGTATGGGGAGTAAAAAGACAGAACTAACAGCTACAGCTTTTGGGTCAAGTAGCTTGAGAGAATCATCACAGTCTTCAGGTAAAGATCTACGCATTCTTTTTACAGGAGGGGTAGATCTGCTTAAAGGGGGCTGTTTTTAAATCTGAAATTTCTGTCTCATTTTTGCAGAGGTTACTTTGGGCAGTGACTAGTTTTGGGGGGTCCTCTGAGGTAGGGGCCTCCTGTGAGCCCCCATTGTCCTCAAGATCAATTATAATGGAG
>NW_008355786.1:1568780-1569015 GCF_000622305.1 Nannospalax galili | reverse complement strand
CCGCTTGTGTACAGAAACTCTGTTTATTATAACCTTTTGTGCAAGACGAACCCATAAATTTTCATTTAAATCATTAGATACAGACAGGCTGGTTCGTTGCAAAGATGTGGTTGATCTAACTAATTCAATATCTTTAAAAGGTCTCTTTTGGTTTTTCACACAGCTATAACTTCCAGTATCTTCTAAGGTCAGTGCCTCTTTAAAATTACTGAAATCATGCTTTTTTTTTAGGCTT
>NW_008355786.1:1565196-1568602 GCF_000622305.1 Nannospalax galili | reverse complement strand
TCTTACGTTATTTACAGTCAGTACAGCTAGAACACAAACAAGAAGAACTTCAGGTTTAGAGATATCTTGGGCCTGGCGTTTTCCCAACTCCTGGGCATCATTCATCGGGTTCTTAATCATTCCCCAGGTCACAGGAGGCTGCATCTTCTTCTGGTGGGGTCCCCTTTTCCACTTCCCCAGGGCCAGTGCAGCCATCTTTGCTGTGGGGGCTTCGGCTGAGTGGTCTGACATATCTCGCACCCATCGGGGGGAGATTCATTTTATGGAAAGACACAAGCATATCCTCGTCCCATTGTTAGTAGAGGTGCTGGAGTTTTGCTCCACAGTCCTGACTCAGGGTCCCTCGAAAGCACTTGCAGCAGGGGCTGTGGGAAAGTCAGTCCCTGCCAGTGCTTGGCCATTGGAGAAATTCCTTGATCACTTAGTGTAAAAAAATTTAAAGTTAGTAGAGACCTGTGTAAAAAGAAATGAGTATTCTGTACTGTTATCCCAGGTATAGGTGATTCCCCGGTTTTTATTTTAGTTATTTGATCTTTGAGGTATTTGTCTTGTCTCTCTATTATTGCTTGTCCTGTGGGGTTGTAAGGAATGCCAGTGGTATGTGAAATACCCCAAGTTTGGCAGAATTATTGAAAAATTTTATTTTACTAGTATAGGAGGGCCCATTATCTGTTTTTATTTGATGAGGTATTCCTAAAATTGAAAATGTTTGAATAAGATGTTTAATTACATCTTTTGTTGTTTCTCCTGTATGAGCTGTGGCATTTAAAGCCAAGGAATAAGTATCTATTGTACAGTGGACATATTTAAGTTTTCCAAATTCAGTTATATGAGTTATATCAGTTTGCCAGATTACATTAGGCCGTAGGCCACGAGGATTGAATCCAGTCATGGGGCCTAAAGGAAGAAGGGGAGCATGTTGAGGACATTGTTTAACTATAATTTTAGCTTGATCCTTAGTAAGGTGGGGATATAAAGCTTTTAACATTTTTGCTGGCTGATGGAGTTGGTGACTGCATAAAGGAGTCACAACATTTACTTGTTTGGTTAGATTATCTGTTTGTTGATTTAAGGAAGCTAATGGAGCAGGTAACCCAGTATGGGAGTGTATATGAGTGACAAAAACTGAGTGTTCTCTTTGGCGAATTTTAGTCCTCAGAGATAAGAATAACATCCCAATAGGTTCTCTTGGTTTATGTTGTAAAAATGTTTTAGGAGTGCCTGGGCAGAATACTCCGAATCTGTGTAGATATTTAAAGGTTGAGGAAAAAGCATGAAGCTCTGGAGGGTAGCATAAAGTTCTGAATACTGGGAAGAAGCAGTAACAGGCATTTCCCAAGTATAAGCAACGTTTTGTTTTGTTTGAAGTTGGTATAAAATAGCTGCGGCCTTTCCTTTGTTCGTCCCATCTGTAAACAGGATGTCTGCCCCTGGGAGAGGAGAGTGTTCCAAGTAAGGGGTAGAATTATTTTATCAGGGTCTTTCCCAAGAACATGAAGAGTCCATAAATGGGCTTTCTGAATTAAAAGAATTATCATAGAATAAGGTGTTATTTTTTTATTAAGATGATGGGGGAGGTGAATAAATTCTAATGGACAATTAGGCTCTTGAAATATAATAGCTAACAGTTGTTCTATCTTTGGAATTATAAGAATCTGAATCTCTTTTTGAGGATTAACTCTATTTACTCTGAAGGGCTTTATTTACCAGTGTTAAGGCTTGTTTAGCATCTGTACTTAAATGTCTAAGAGAGTTAGGACCTGAATCCCCTTCTAATAGATGGAAAAGAAGACTTAATTATATGGTAGTAAGATGAAGAGAAAGCCTACACCAGTTTAAGTGCCCCATAAATTGTTGTAATTGATTTAAAGTACAAGGATCTGGCAACTCTATTTTTGGGGCGGTAGGGTATAATTGATTATCTAAGATGACATATCCCAAATAAGTATAAGGCCCATGTTTTTGAATTTTTTCTGAGGAAATATAAAGTCCATATTTTGATAAAATAGTCATTAATTTAGTAAACATAACTTCTAAAAGTCGAATAGAAGGGTGACTAAGGAGAATATCATCCATATAATGAAAAACAAGAACAGTAGGGAATTTTTTAAGTATTGGACTAATTATTTTATGCACATAAAATTAGCATATAGTAGGACTATTTTTCATTCCCTGAGGTAGGACTTTCCATTGATATATCTGCATGGGTACAGAGTGATTGTTGACAGGAATAGTGAAAGTAAACACTCCCTATCCTCAGGATGTAAAGCAATAGAAAAGAAACAGTCCTTTATATCAATTATTATAATAGCATGTCCTGCAGGCACAGCTGCAGGAGATGGAAGGCCAGGCTGTAGCGATCCCATCTTTTTCATAGTTGCATTAACTTTTCTTAGGTCTTGTAAAAATCTCCATTTTCCATGAGTTTTCTTTTGTATTACAAATATAGGCATGTTCCAGGGGCTGTTAGAGGGCTCTAAGTGCCCTCTATCTAATTGTTCCTGTATGATACCCTGTAAATGAGGCAATTTATTACTAGAAATAGGCCATTGGTCTACCCAGACAGGGTCATCAGTTAACCGTTTGAGTTTTATGGGCTCCAGTGGCAGAGCAATGGCCTTTGGAATTGGGGGTGTTGAATAAAAGGATTATTAACAGTATAAGACTGTTTAGAGGTATAGTCAGAATTTTTGGTCCAGGATGAGGAGAGAGATACCTGTAATTGTTCTAGCACATCTCTTCCCCAGAGGCTAGTGTTAATGCCTGTGGTGATAAATGGCTGAAAAGTTCCACGGACCCCATCTGGGCCTTCCCACTGTAGGGGATGGAAAGACCGGAGTGAGGAAATTGCTCCTCCTACCCCCAGGAGGGGGGGCCTTTTGTGGGCCAATGTGATGGCCAGTCCTCGTGTCTAATAATTGACTGATCAGCCCCTGTATCTAACAGACCTCTTATAGCAATTCCCTGTACCATTAGGGTCATTGTAGGCTAAGGTCAGACATTACAGAGCGAGTCCATAATGCCCAGGGGGACTTTACTCCCACTGAGGCTGTTGACCCTCTTGGTTGTGGGGCTGAGGGCTGCCCCATCTCTCATTTAAAGTTTTGTTATTTTTATTGAGGTGAGAATGGCAATCTCTAGCCCAATGGAAGCCTTTTTGACATTTAAGGCATTTTTTATTTGGTTTAGGTCTCGAGCCTGAAGGTGGGGGATCAGATATATGCTTGCAATCTATGAGAGGGCATTGTCTCACAAAGTGACCCATTTTTCCACATTTAAAGCATGGATCTTTCATTTGGGCAGCAAAAGCTTCTGCCAGTTAAGTTGCCATCATGCTAACCTGTGCTGAAACTGTGCCTATGTCCTGGGTTGCTGTTACCCAGGAAGACAAATCTTGATTTTTTAC
>NW_008355786.1:1556818-1558319 GCF_000622305.1 Nannospalax galili | reverse complement strand
CTATAAATTTATCAAGTAATTTTTATCTCTCATATATAGAGATGAACATTTATCTTAAATATATTGTATAAACTTTGAGATGCCCTTGTAAGCCTTGAAGCAGGTTTTAAACAACCAAGTCTCCTTTAAAAGTTTAGAGATGTTTTACTTTGAATTTGATATCTAGTAAATTATTTAATAGTTCTCTTAGTATAAAACATGTCTATACATTTATAATGGTTTCATATAATAAATACTATGGTTAGACATAATGTTATAACAAACCAGTTTTAAAACCAAGACTGATTTTTCTTGTTCCAAGGGAGAAAAGCACAGAGTCATATCTGATCCAGCAGAGTTTCCAAGGATGAAAAGTGTCCCTCCCCAAACAGACGTATCTGCCTGCATACTGAGCAGTGCTGCAGGAAACAGAGGGAAAAGGACAAGGCCAAAAGGATGAGATAGGAAGATCAGTCCCAGAAGTTATTTGCAGCAATGAAGATGAGTTAACATATTAGATCAAACCTATAACCAACAGTTTATTTTTTCTTAAACCGTTTTCAAGCCTTTAGAGGTCTGAAAGCTATAAACCAGACCAAGAATGTCAAACCCAAAATATTTCTAAAGTGAGCAAACCAAAGAGATATTATGAAAGCAAACCCAAACCAAAAGGTATGCAATAAATAAGGACCTTAAACCAGTTCAGCCAATAAAATAAAGATACTTAAGGTTTTTGATGAAAACGTATGAAGACAATAATCATAGACATACATGACAGAATTACTTGAGATCTCATCACAGGCACCCATGACAAACACAGATACAAGACCAAAACACAGAACAAGACAAGCACAAATAACATCAACCATATTGCCATCAAATCCAGGTCCCAAAAGACAAGCTTTTGGGCTCAGGACATGCTGGTCCAGGGACGTCTCCTCTGGAACCCAACTAGGGGGAAATTTGCTGCATCCAGCTTCCCACCTAGTTTCTCTGATCAGAGCTCAGGACCAGATGGTGACAGATCGCCAGCTAGCCAAACCCAGGAGAGAAACCAAAAACAAAAGTGGTTTCTTGAGCGCTCTTACCTTGTTGGTGGTTGTGGGGGGAGAAACCGGAGATCAGACTAGGGAAGCAGAAGCAGCCGGGACTGATGCAAGCCCCCTTGCAGGGAGTTTGCTGGTACTGTCTGACAGCCGAGGCTGATGCAGGTCCCCTCCTGGGGATTCCTCAGAATACTGCCAGACAGCTCCCTTCTCAGGGAGTTTTCCGAAGCTGCCGGGCCCAGAAGTCCTCCGGATCTCGGTGGAACTTCCAAATGTTATAGGACAGGTTTGTAAAAAATCACCAACACCACTTTAAGAAAAGTAGCAAGGTAAATTTTAATTTTCGACCAGCCGGGCTGTCTATCTCGGGAGTAGAAGCAGCCCTGGTGATTGTCAGGTCAGAGTTTTTATAGGATTACAGAATTATTATTAAAACAGGACATTTGTGAACCAATCAGGTTTGTACAACCTAGCAG
>NW_008355786.1:1548910-1554261 GCF_000622305.1 Nannospalax galili | reverse complement strand
GGGGCAGTTCAGTCCGATGGGAACAGGGTCGTCAAGAGGGTGGACAAGGAGTCTGCTAGTGACAAACAGACGCAAAGGAGCTTGATGAAAGTCTGAGTGTAATTTTTTAGCTACAGAGCTCAGATTATAAATTACAAAGTTACTTGATTACATCAATAAATCATTGTTTTGTGGTTTAATCATTTTTCTTAAGAGTTCTGATTCCAGAGACAAAAGTGAAACACAGGTGAACAATTCATTGTCAAACATTAACTAGTACTAAACAGAAAATTTCTGTTTTTCATCTTGGTGAGTCACATTAGAGACCTTTATGTTTTGTGGTTACCCATTGAGCTGACCTCAAACCACTATTGTACTTTCAATACTAGCTCTATAATTATTAATGTTTCTATTTGAATTCTAGGTGATACACAGCAATGTTGCTATATATCTATCTTTTATTTTTCCTTATTCATTAATATGTTCCAAACCCCAAGTTACATCAATATCCTAGTCTACTCCTGTAGCTCTCATGAAATCCTTCCAAGTATGGGACTTATAAACATAACTATTTCATCTTAATGAAGGTGGTGATAGCATGGGACTTATAAACATAACTATTTCATCTTAATAAAGGTGGTGATAGCGGTGTCAAGGACACCAGGTGCTTTCTAGAAAGCCCAAGATAGTGTGACAGTTAGAAAAATAATAGCAAGTAAATCATGCCAAGTACACTGCATGTTTCTCAACACAACCAACTCCAAGAGGCAACCTTCCTTGAAGTTCCAGCCTCAACCCACGGAGGATCTCACGTGGGCTCCATTGGAGATGGCGTGACAGTTACCCAAATTGCCAATAGGGAATAGGGACACAGACCACTCTGGCTTCTTCCATGCTGAAGAGGGGCAGAGGGAGAGGCAACTGGAATACCCCTTCAGTGGGTCTGTCTAAAAGACTTCCAAATTGTTCCAAATTGCATAATTTTTATCTCAAGGAGGAAAAGAAAGTCTTTCAATCATGAATAGGAGATGTGAGGGAGAAGTCAAGGCAAGAGAGTACTTAGCACTACAAGTTCTAGACAGGGAGCTAGAAAAAAGTCAGAACAGGGTAATTTTCAAGTGTTCATAAGAGAGTCCATTGGAATTTCTTGACAAGGGCTTCTGAAAGCATCCCTCTATTGAGTTCTTACTCATTTTTCTTTTGTCTTCCAAGGCTGAACTCTAGAGTGATGGATTCAGGATTTGGTTTCGGATATTTTGACAGCTGTTGGAGTGGTTAGAATCAGTATTGGTTCCCCCTCAAAGGCTTCTAGATAGGGGGAGAAAACAAATTTATCCATAATTTTTAACAATAACTGGTTGTCTCGCTTAGCTACAAGTGGACACTACAGTATTTGGAAACAGATATGAAATCTTACGTCTGAGTAGCACTTTCTGGTTAGGAACAAAATCATCAAGGAGAAATAATTGTCAAAATAACTTTTTATGTAGATTTCAGACTAATGTCTAGGAAGTGTAATCCCCTGAACACTTAAAAAATATATTTAATATATTCTGATGACTTTACTCTTTGGTTATACTTCTTTTTGGGTGTTTAAGAACATACAGTTAGCCCAAATAAACCAATTTATTTTTTCACTTGAGGTCATTTGAGAATCTGTTCCTCAGGGGTCACATGGGCTTGGGAGGAGCTCCTGGCTCCTTTCTTTTACCAGTTCCATCTATGTGAACATAAGTCAAAGGTCCTGCTCAACCATGTCTGGCTTCACTTGCAAGCATGAATGAGATGTTTCCTCTGAGTTGACCCTCCTCTTTGTAGACTGGACACTTGTTCAAGTCCATCTCCTGGGGTCTCCGTGGCCTCCCTGAACAAGAAGACAAGTGACTCACTACAGTTACAGGACATTTTTAGAGATAGGCCATAGTACCCTGGAACTTAGTCAACCTTGGAGGGCAAAGGGCAAAAACTGTCCTTTAAGACCTTCTGACCACATTAGTATAGGCCTCAAACTATGGCTGTTAAAGAGTTCCAATAAGGTTAGTTCCACCAGTCTGGTACTTTTACTTATCATATGCTATGTAGATAAGGCTTGGGTCAAAAACCAAATATTCTCAGAAAAACCTTGACTAGTTATATATTTTGTTTCTTAAACTGGCTGACTAAACGATGACCATAGAAATTTTAAGAGTATGCACATATTATTTTTGTCATATCATAACAAACCTAAACAGACCTTAATCACATGCTTAGGCTTTCTCATTTTTTCTATTTTGGAAAATATCTCCATTTCCTGTATCCTTTCAACATCATTTACATTCTCATTTTCTTTTTTTTTCAATAATTATGAAATGTAATAGCACTAACAAAATTGCCATCTGTTGTGAGACTTCTTTTCCTAGGGATACTAAGCAATGCTTATTCCCTTTCAAGGTTCTAGAGTCAAGCCAACGATTAATTAAAGATTTACTAGGGAACCAATGAATTTATTAAGGTTACTTACCAAGACAACTGAGGGGTTGCTGAGGTGTATGTATGACCTAAGGGTATGCACATGGGAAAGCCTTTACCCAGCATGGGACATGCCTTCTCTTCCTAGCCTTGCCCAGATTGTATATTTTAGCCCTCCCCAAATCCAGGAGGCCATGTATGATTAGGGTCAAATTACATTCAGTAGGCTGGGAAGACTGGCTGGATAATGCGATGAGGTTCAATGACCCTGCTTAGCCCTCTTTTAATGAATGAGCACAACTATCAACAAGCCAAATTGTGATGATGTTTAGCGATCAGTCTCAGCTGAAGTCGTGATGATGGTAGTTATTTTATGGAGAAGGGACTGCTGTATAGCATAATCTTTTTAAAAGGACCTGGAATTTAAAAGGATTTGGTGCGAAGACTCACATATGAGGGAGAACATATGTAGTTTGTTTTTCTGAGTCTGTGTTACTTCATTTAGTATAATAGTTTCTAGATCCATCCATTTACCCGCAAATTTCATGATTTAATCTTTCTTTACAGCTGAGTAGAACTCTTTTGTGTAAATGTAGCACATTTTCATTATCCACATCCACTGGTCAGTTGAGGGACTCTTAGATTGCTTCCATCTCTTAGCTATAAAGAGCAGCAACAAACATGGTTGTACAAGTGTCTCTAAAATAGGATGAGTCCTTTGAATGTATGCCAAGGAGTGGTATAACTGGGTCATATGGGAGGTTCATTTTTAGTTTTTTAAGAGTTCTCTAGACTGTTTTCCATAGAGGTTGCATGAGTTTGCAATCCCACCAGCAGTGAATGAGCATTCCCCTTTCTCCACATCCTTGCCAACATTTGGTCTCATTTGCTCACTTGATCCTAAGCCAGTCTTACTCCAGATTGGAGTAAAATGATACCTTAGGGTGGTTTTAATTTGCATTTCCTTAATTATGAACGATGTTGAACATCTTTTAAGATGCTTCATAGCCATTTTTACTTCTTTTGAGAACTCTCTGTTCAGCTCCTTAGCCCATCTTTTAATTGGGTTACTTCTTCTCTTGATTCTATTTTTTGAGTTCGTTATATATTCTGAATATTAAACTTATGTGGGATGTGTCGCTGATGAATATTTTCTCCTATTCTGTGGGTTTTCTGTTCACTTCCCTGGTTGCCTCCTTTGATGTACAGAAGCTTTTTAGTTTAATGAGGATTTATTTATTTATTTATTTATTTATTTTTTGCTGTACAGAAGCTTGTTAGTTTAATGGGGTCCTGCTTATTGATTGCTGACCTTAATTCCTGAGCAACTGCTGTCCAATTTAGAAAATCCTTTCTTACACATATATCTTGTAAGGTATTGCCAATATTTCAGTCAAATAGTTTCAGGTTTTCCAGTTTCACATGAGATCTTTGATCTATTTGGAGTTGACTTTTGTGCAAGGTGAAAGATAGGATCTAGTTTCACTCTTCTACAGGTGAAGACCCAGTTTTGCCAGCACCATTTGTTTCAAATGCTGTCTTTACTCCATTTTGTGTTCTTGGCACCTTTGTCAAATATCAGGTGGCTGAAATTGCATGTACTTGGGTTTGCATCTTCATTGATGTTCTATTGATCTATGTGTCTAATTTTGTACCAGTACCATGTTGTTTTTTAAGACTGTAGCTCTGTAGTATACTTTGAGACCTGGTATAGTAATCCCAGAGTTGCTTTGTGCCAAGGGATTCTTTGGCTATCCAAGGTCGTTTGTTCTTCCATATGAATTAAAGGATTATTTTTCTAATTCTGTGAAGTATGTCATGAGGATTTTGATTGGGATTGCATTGATTCTATATTTGCTTTTGGTAGGATGGTCATTTTCACAATATTAGTTCTTCCAATCCATGAGCATAGGCTGTCCTTCCATGTCCTGGTGTCTTCCTCAGTCTCTGTCTTTAACAATTTAAATTTTTCATTGCAGAGATCTTTGGTGTCTTTGGTCAGATTTATTCCAAGATATTTTTTCCAGCTGTTGTGAATTGGAGCATTTCTCTCTATTCTTTCTCCAATTGCTTGTTCTTCATATATAGAAAGGCTACTGATTTTTGTAGATTGATTTTATAACCTGCCAATATACTGACAGTGTTGATTAGTTCTAGGAGTTTTCAGGTGGAACTTTCGGAATCTCTTAGATATAGTATCATATCATCTGCAAAAAGTGATAGTTTGACCTCTTCTTTGCCAATTAGTACTCCTTTAATTTCCTTCTCCTGTCTTATTGCTCTAACAAGAGTTTCAAGCACTATGTTGAAAAAGAGTGGAAATAGTGAACATCCTTGTCTGTTTCCTGATTTTAAAGGGAATGCTTCCAGTTTTGCTCCATTTAGAATGATGCTGGCTGAGGGTTTGTTTTATATAGCTTTAATTAAGTTGAGGTATGTTCCCTCCAGTTCAATTCCCTCTAGGACGTTGAACATAAATGCATGCTGAATTTTGTCAAAATCCTTTTCTGCATCTGTTGAGATGACAATGTGTTTTTGTCTTTGAGTCCATTTCTATGATTAATGACATTTATTGACTTGCATTTATTGAATTGTCCCTGCATCGCTGGAATAAAGTCTACTTGATTACGGTGAATGATCTTTTTGATGTATGTCTGTATGCGGTTTGCAAGTATTTTGTTGAGAATTTTTGCATCTATGTTCATTAAGGATATGGGTCTATAGTTTTCTGTTTTGGCTGTATCTTTACCCGGTTCGGGCATTAGAGTGATGCTGGCTTCATAGAAGGAATTTGGGAGTTCTCCCTCTGTTTCTATCTTTTTTAGTAATTTAAATAATATTGGTTGGAAGTTTTCTTTAAATGTCTAGTAGAATTCTGATGTAAATCCATCTGGGCCTGGGCTGTTTTTAGTTTGGAGGCTTCT
>NW_008355786.1:1541145-1548283 GCF_000622305.1 Nannospalax galili | reverse complement strand
TATTCAAAAAAGATTTCTGTTAGGTCCATTTGATGTATGGTATCACTTAATTCAGAAGTATCTCTGTTTATTCTTTGTCCAGTTGACCTCTTTAATGGAGACAGTGGGGTATTGAATTCCCCTACTATGACTGCATTGGGGTTTAATCTGTATCTTAAAGTCCTATAGTGTTATTTTTATGAATTTGGGTGCACCAGAGTTTGGAGCATATATGTTAAGGATCATAATATATTCTTGATTAACTGTTCCTTTGATCAGAATGAAGTGACACTCATTATCTCTTCTGATTAGTTTTACTTTGAAGTCTATTTTGTCACATATTAGAATTGCAACCCCTGCTTGTTTCTTAGTGCCATTTGCTTGGAGTATTATTTTCCATCCTTTCACCTTAAGTAGTGCCTGTCCTTGAAGGTGAGATGGGTTTCTTGCAGACAGCAAAGAGATGGATTTTGTTTCTTAATCCATTCACCTAGGCTGTGTCTTTTGACTGAGGAGTTCAGTCCATTGATATTTAAGGTTTTTATTGAAAGATGTGTATTGGTTGCCATCATTTTGACTGCTGTTTGTGTTCTCTGTCTAATTGTGTGTTTCCTAGATAATATCTTTGTTTATTCTCTTTCGTTGCCCCTAGGACATAGTTGTTTCCCTCTCTTCTCTCTGTATTGCTTCACGTATTCTTAAAAGAGCTGGTTTTGTGGACATGTATTCTTTCAGGCTATTTGTGTCATGGAAGATTTTTCTTTCCCCATCAACTATAATAGACATTTTTGCTGGGTATAGTATTCTGCACTGGCATCTATTGTCATGTAGAACTGGAAATACCTTGGTCCAGGCTCTTCTGGCTTTCATAGTTTGCATTGAAAAGTCAGCTGTAATTCTGATGGGCTTTCCTTTATAAGTGACTTGCTTTTCTTTTGCTACTTTCAGTATTCTGTCTTTGTTCTGTACATTTAGTGTTTTTACTATGATATGTTGTGGGGAGTTTCTTTTCTGATCCTGTCTATTTAGTGTTCTATGTCCTTCCTGTATCCGTTTGGGGATGTCTTCCCTTAATTTGGGGACATTCTTTTCTACAATGCTATTTAAGATCTGGTCAACACCATTAACCTGAAATTCTTCTCCTTCCTCTATTCCTATGATCCATAGATTTGGGTTTTTCATGGTGTCCCACATCTCTTGCATATTCCATTCCTGAGTTTTTTTTAAATTTTCCATAATATTTGCTTGAGTGGTCCAGTTCTTCAACTTTATCCTGCAGTGCTGATATTCTGTTTTCCATTTTATTCATTCTAGTGGTGAGGCTTTCTCCTGTTGTTTCAAGTTGACTTATTGAGTTTTGCACTTCCTTCTTCATTTATGCCTGAGTTTTCTTCAATATTTTTATCTATTTTGTTAATTCATTCAGAAATTTATCCCTATCTTCTTTTAGCTCTTTGATTTGTTTGTGTGTTCTTTAAATTCATTGAATTCCTTGATCATGTTTATGATTGTTCTTTTGAATTCAGTGTCCTGGGTTATTTCTATGGGATTCTCCTTGTAGAAATCTTGTACAGATTTGGTGGAGTTTGGTGGGTACATGGTGTTTTGCCTTTCCATTTTATTATTCTTTCATTGTGGTTTTGGCATGTGAATTTCTTTTGTTGTTTATGATTCTGATATGATAATTAAGTTGAAGTATGCTGTTTGTATTATCTGGGTGCCTAGATCCTCTCTTTATTGGTTATGTAAAGCTGGTTGGTACAGGGTTCAGGTTCTCTCAGGTTTAATTTGGAAGGATCTGATTGCTTCAGATCAGCTACTCAGGAGTACCCACAGAAGCCTAATTCAGTTTCCAGTCAGGTACACTCAGGCTTCCTTCACCATATGAAGGCAGGATCTTGGCTCTCTCAGGCAGAAGAGCTCTCAGACACAATGGAGGTTGGAACCCACCCTCTCAAGCTTTCTGCTAGGATCTCAACCTTAGCCTACCAAAGCCAGATCTGCCCTGGTCCTTTGGAGGGGCCTCAGGAAATCCCAGGTTGGGGATAGGTATTGCACAATTAGGGGAAGCTCACCACCATGTGGAGGCAGGATCCAGGGGCTCTCAAGCAGCTCCCTGGTTCTCAGCCCCTTTGTCAAAGAGAAGCCTGAGGGAGGCAAGAACTGGCCACTCTCTGTCAGTCTTCTGAGATCAGAGCTGCTACATGATGGAGGTCAGTATCCACCCTCTCAGGCTGTCTGCCACTATATAATTCAAGGATGGGAGTCTTGTTAGGTTAACCAGTCTTTTTGATTAATGTGCAAAAACATTATCAGAAACTTTACTAATCAAAGAAGGAATACAACACAGAGTAATTGTGAACAGCAATTTTTAATGGGAACATAAACAGGAATTTTAAGTGTCTCAAAAGTGATCAGATATTAATCCAATGAATTATGGGTTTTAGGCTTTAAAGGTAGCACAAATAACATTTTTTCAGATTTATTTTAGGATAATTTTTGCCTGAAGGTTATTGTTTCCCTTGACATGTTCTTGTCTAGTTTCTGTGCCTACTGCCTCTCACTCACACATAGGCACAAACACAGAAAATTATAATCTAAAATCTGGATGTGAGAGACAACGTACAGTGTTTTTCTTAGTCTGTATTGTCTCACTTAATATAATATTTTTCAATTTCATCAATTTCCTGCAAAGTACATGGGCTCGATAGCTTTAGTGTCAACTTGACACACCTGGGTTGAGGAAGCCTCAATCGGGAAATTTCCTCTATTGGACTGGCTTGTGGCCGTGTCTGAGGGGCATCTTCTTGATGAGTGATATGGGAGGGCCCAGCCCACTGTGGGTGGTGCCACCCCTGGGCAGGTGGGTCCATGTAGCATAAGAAAGCAGGCTGAGCAGGGGCCAGGGGAGCAAGCCAGTAAGCAGCCTTCCTCAATGGCCTGTGCTACAGATCCTGCTTCCAGATTCCTGCCCTGCGTTACTCCCTTGGGCTCCCTGATGAACTGCGACCTGGGAGTTGTAAGCTGAATAAACCCTTTCCTCCCCAAGTTGGTATTGGTTAGAGTGTTTCATCACAGCAATGAAGAACAAACTAAGACAGTACATAATTCCATTTTTGAATTGATTTATTTTTGTATTAATTTTTAGATACTTTACTGATTCTTTGAGAATGTCATACAAAGTATTTTGATCCTTTTCAGATACACCACCACATCCCTAACTCCTCACCTCATGTCCTTTATAAATTTTTATGATTAATTGAGTCTAATTTGTGTTTCCCAAATATGCATGCATGAGGGTACTTCCCTGGGAATCACACCCTTAAATAAAACTGACTCTCCCTCTCCAAGCAGTTATAAATTGCTGATATTTTTTTCAGCTAGCACTGGGGTTCTTGCTGGAAATTTTTAGTCTTGAGATTTCACATGTCTTCTGCTTACTGTCACAAATAATGTGGATTCATGTGTGAAACTGTCCTGTTGTGTCCTTAAAAATACTTGTGTTCACCTAACACCTCTGGACTTACAATTCCCCTCATCCTCAACTTTCAAATGATCCTGCATCTTGAAATAGGAGGATGTAATATAAGTATCCCATTTGGGGCTGACCACTCGAAAGTCTTTTATTCTTTTCACATTGATCAGTTGAGGGTCTCTGTGTTAATCGCCATCTGCTGCAAGAAGCTTCCCTGGTGAGAGTTGAGAGGTAAACTAATCTACAGGTGTGTAACTACAAGTCATTAAAAGTCAATTTAACACTATATTCACTTATCAGACTAATAGTAGTAGCTTCTCCTCAATCAATGTCTTGTGAACTGTATAGCCACAGACTCATAGCCCCATTAACAGTTCCAGTCATATAATTCATCTTGTTCAGTCAGCCTTAAATTCAATTAAAGAGTAGTTGATTACTTCTATAATTAACTGTTTTATTACTCTTATAATCAACTGTGCCACTATTGTACCAGTGGGCATATTTTGATAGACCAATTGTTATTGTAATTTGCAGGGTTCATAGCTGGTAAGGTTTAGGATTACTTTTCTCATATGGTACCCTGTGTAGCATGTTCCAATGCTATGAAAATTAGCCAGTACAGATGAAGCTTCCAGGTCAGTACCACCTTGATATCTCCCTATAAGGGGGACAATACTCTTCCTGATGCCATAGGCTACTGTATAAAAAGTCCAGTGCAATCAATGGGTTAGATTTTTTGTGCTTTGGTTATCAGTGATGTTTTACATAGCTTCACACCTTATAGGCTATTGCCACTGCTCTTGGTTATCCTGCAGAACTCGATGATAAGATCCTGTGACTGAGGACACCACATAACTGACTCATAGAACATGGAGAAATTATGCTGGTACCAACCAGGAACTTTCATTCCTACTGGCTAGCTTTCAAACTGCTGGAAGACATTCTGCATGCTATGATTAAAGGAAGACAATCAATATCTCACGAACTCTCAACTATGCAATCAACAACCACAACCAATCTGGCGTGATGAGTACATTGGTGCAACAGTGGTATGAATGGTTCTGGAATCACTAATAGCTTTCTTATTGTATTTAATGTCCTCTCAACAAAACAGAACCCATGTTTACACTATTTGGGGGCCATAATATTCTATTTATCTGTGTGTCTATCTCTACCAATAACATTCTGGTTTTATTACACTATGTAGTATATCTTGAGATCTGATATGGTAATGATTCTAACATTATTCTTTATGCTTAGCATTGCCCTGGCTAGCTGGGATATTTTGTTTCTATATTAATTTAGATCATTTTTTACATTTCTGTGAAGAACAGTATGGATATTTTGATTTGGATTGCATTGAATGTTTAAAAGAATGCTTTTGGGTGGATTGTCTTTTGCACTGTATTAATTCTAGTGCTTCATGAACATGGGAGAACTTTCCATTTTCTTTTATCTTCCTTGATTTCCTTCTTGAGAGTGGCTATGTTTGCTGCAAGTTGTTTGATAATTTCTAAGGCTATTGTGAATGGGATCATGGCTCTGATTACTTCCTCAGTGTCTTTTTACTTGTTGTACAGAAAGGCTATTCATTTTTGTATGATCATTTTGTGTGTTGCCATATTTCTTATATGGTTATTCAGTTCTAAGAAATTTTTGTAAAGATTTCAAATCCCTTACACATGGTGTAGTATCTTCTGCGAATACATAGATTCTCAGTAAAATTCTCAGTCCCTTGAAGTTGAAGTACAACCACTGCTTCTCAAATTATTCCACAAAATAGAAACACAAATGCTTTTAATTTCCTTCCAAGAAGCCAGTATTACTATAATACAAAATTTAGGTACAGACAGAAAAAAAATGTGGTTCAGTCACAGTTTTTGCTTGCCCAGTGATTATTTTAGGAAATACCATACTCTATTCAATTCATAATAAGTCCAACAATCCCTGGTTGCTTTTTTGTCTTCTCACGTACTAATTTTCTGTACAAGGTCCTACTTAGGTTTTTATTTTCAGTGGTGCCAAAGTCATTAAACACAATAAAACTAAAAATTAAGAAAAGACTGTGACACTCCTCACATATTGAAGAGACCCAGGAGAAATTACAACAAACACAGGCTGGGATGCTAGATGAGAAGAAAATGTTAAAGGGACAACTGATGAAATTTTAATAAAGTATGCTTCCATTTTCTCTCTCTCCAGATCTCTATTGCCTGAAAAGTCAGAAATCAGAAAAACCGATTGCAACAGAGTAGATTTGCAGTCCTGAAAAGAAACATATTCCAGGTGGTCTAAAAGAAAGCAACGACAGCACTGTAAACGTGGCCAAGTGGCAGAGAAGAGTGGACAGGTGTTGCTCTCAGCTGATGGCTAGCAAGACATGTAGGATATCAGCCTTACTACAACAGGAAGTTAATTCTGCCGACATACACAAGTTTGAATGAGAACCTGAGTCACAGATGAGAAATAGAGCCAGTGAGCACCTAGATTCCAACCTGTTAAGACCTGGAGCAGAGTATTATTGTGCCTGAACACCTGGGGTAGGGAACTAGGAGTCCTAAAATGTGTGTCTTCTATGTTACTTTATGATAGTTTGTAACACATAAATTAAAAATAATATAGAACAAAAGACAAAAAAGAGAGGGAGGTAGGGAGAGAGAAAGAGAGAAGCAAACGAGAGAAAGAACTACAGTCGAATCTTGATAAAATTTGGAGCACTTTATAAATAAAATAAAATGCTTATGGCCCCAATATAAAATGTTCAGTATTTAATTAAACTTAGCAACTTTTCTTTGGAAAGAAGAAACTGAAGTAAGACCATAGTCAACATTACAAGAATCAAATCAGAAAAATAACTACAAAAATAAGTAAGAGTGATAATTGGTGGAAGATAGATACAGAAGCCAATTAAAATATCATATGTCTAAAAGACCATGAAATGAAATGCAGAAATAGATATATAGAAAGGAAACTGATGTCAAGAAATAATATAATTTCTAATACAAAATATGTGACTTAATGCATGGCAGAAAAATCATTTTTGCTATAAACAAATCCATATGATCCCATGAAATAACTATAAAAATAGTTCACATGTTCTATATGTACATATATAACACATTATAATATATAACACATTTAAAATTTGTTGAAGTAAGGTTAAGTGAAACTTTTTGCAAGAGAATGAATGTGAAACTCACTATTGCACATATTATTTCTTGCCCAAATGAATCTATGAATTCAATGCATTTCTACCACTGATTAAATAATCATTTTAAAGCATATAAAATAATTTTATAAAATTCTAATTATTTTCTAAGAGAAAAATCTTCAAAAAAGATGCCTCAGGAATATTGCAAAATGCAAACACAAGAATAAAAACGTGTTACTTGCTATGATAATATAATAATAAAACAGAATTCACAGCATTAATTATAAAACCAAAATATCAACCAACTCTGAAAACCAACAAGGATGCTTTATGTCCTCCAGGAAAATTTTAAGCCACAATTCAAAACCTTATGTAAAAATAAATATATTCATCTCATTTGTGCACAAACTTGCTTTTGTCTTCAATAAATGGTAGAATTGTATGTATGAAAAGATTTGTTTTAAAATAAAATTCTCTATTATTTAGTTAAAAAAGAATACACTATATTCAGCATATTAAAAGCATATTTCTTT
>NW_008355786.1:1540379-1541029 GCF_000622305.1 Nannospalax galili | reverse complement strand
AGTGGCTGTAAATTTTTACATTCGCGGTTGAATTATTGCAGTTATACAATATTGAACTCAGTATAGAGTCCAGGAAAGGAGCTGGCACCAGGACACCAGAGGTAAAAATTAAATATATTAGGGTGTCCAGTAAAAGAGTACAAACTATGTATATAAGATTAATATATTAAGAAGATAATATAAAGGAGAAGACTATTAAGTATAACAAAGTATGAGGCTGCCAGGTGTGGTGCTCCATACCTTTATCCACAGCACAGACAGAGGCAAGAAGATGTCTGTGAAATCAAGCCAGCCTGGTCTACAGTCTATGTAGTGAGTTCCAGCCCAGCTGAGGAGACCCTATCTCAAAAAGATGAATAAATCAAGAACAAAAGATGATGCTGTATACCTGAAACTGTACAATGGAAAAAATAAATAAGAATATTTCATAGTTCATAAATGCATTATGAAATTAAATTCCATTGTCTATATAAAATGTACATGAAGTGAATATGTGTAAAAATCTGAGACACAGGAAGCAGTCTGGAGGCAGAGGCACGTGGATCTCTGTGATATTGAGGACAGCCTGATCTCCATAGTGAGTTCCAGGCCAGGTAGGGCTACAGGGAGACCCTGTCTCCAAAAGACCAATATATATATATATATATATT
>NW_008355786.1:1520280-1540191 GCF_000622305.1 Nannospalax galili | reverse complement strand
TATATATCAAGTTTTAAATTATTGTTTTCTAAAATGTTAATTAGGAAATCAATAAAAGATCAAGTGAAGACAATATAAAGTTGAATTATACAAACACAAGCAGTAAAGAATTGTACACTTAATTGAGTACCCATTTGAAGCTAACAAAAATTGCAAAAATGAAACTCAAGATTGAGAGCGTCATGGGTGCAGACTGAATTTGCTCCAATCTTATTAAAGAAGGATATCCATTTATTGGAGCAAATCTCATAATTTATACTACTTTTAATAATTCCACAGCTTTTCTTTAGCCTTGAAATTTCCTGTAGAAAACACAAATGCTAAATTTTAGGAAAGTACATTATTCTAAGAAGTTTTTCTTCCCCTGAACCCATGAAGTGAGTTCCTATCTGGCCTTAACAAAATAATGTCACATTTAGGGGCAAAGATGCAGCCTAATAGTCCTGCACTGGATGCCAAGATGGAGAAGATCTCCACAAATACCATAGCCTTCCCGTTGGTGCTGTGGTAGACAGGGAGGAAGGTGACCCAGACACTGTAGAACATCAGTATGCTGAATGTCAAGCACTTGACTTCACTGAATGTGTCAGACAAATTCCTGGCCAGAAAAACCACAGAGAAGATCCCTATAGCAAGGGATCCCAGGTACCCAAGCACACAGTAGAAGGCTGTGACAGAACCCTTGTTGCACATGATGATTTGGTCATGCACAGATTGTACATCCATGTCAATAAAGGGAGGAGAAGTTCCCAGCCATATTCCAAAGATGATTACTTGAATCAGAACACAAATTGTAATAATGAAGTTAGGTGCCCGGGATACCAGAAACCACCTCATCTTTCTCCCTCATTCAGTGACCTTAAAAGCCAGAAGGACAGTAATTGTTTTGGCCAAGATGGTGGAAACAGCCATAGTGAATGCAATTCCAAACATAATCTGTTGGAAGATACAGGTTACCAGGTGGGGTTGGCCAATGAAGAGCAAGGAACAGAGAAAACAGAATTTGAGGGATATGAGCAAAATATAGGTGGGAACCTGGTTATTGGTCTTGACAATGGGTGTGTCTCTATGTTTCACAAAAATTCCACGAATAGTAACTGTGAGTGCAGAGAAGCACAGGGCTATGCAGGCCAGACACATCCCCACTGGGTCCTAATAATCCAGAAAGGTCACTGCTCTTTGGAGGCACTGGTTATGCTCTATATTGGCATACTGATGATCTGGACACTTCACACGCTGATCCATATCTGGGGAAAATGCAAAATATGCTAACATGTTCAGTAATTTTTTTCTCTTACAAAGAATTACACTGGGCTAGCTAAACCAATTTTTCCTTCTCATTGTAGATAGTAAAAAAAAAATGCTGCATGAAAAATGATTGCCAGCTAATCCTGCCTGTATTTTTATGATTAATTAGTATTTTCTTCTTTTTACTTTTTTTGCATATTCATGAGATCATTTTCATAGGAAAGCACAAGTATTAACTGTCTAAGTAAATTCAGGATAATTATATGCTTGACATTAGTTAGTTCAAAAATGAATGCATTTATTACTCAAAGTTCAACAGCCATGGGTGTTCAAAATCAATTTATTATGAAGACTTTCTATACATCAGGGATAGTGACTTTTTGCTGTTTCCAACAGAGAAGTAGGGACAAACAACTCTACTAAACCTTGTTCATGAAAGTACTAATCCTAAGAATAAATGTGAAGAACTCTAGGTCTAATAACCACCAAAAATCCATTTATCTTAATACCAACAGCTGAGAGTTATCTTTCAATTTATAAATTCTTAAAAAAATATTACCCTTTATTTCTTCTGCGTGTTTATGTGTATGGTTGATCGCATGCTAAAGTATACGTGTTGTGGTCAGAGGACAAATTGCAGGAGATGGTTCTCTCTCCATCATTTGGATCTTTGGGATCGAACTCAGTTCATCAAGTTTGGCAGCAAGTGCCCTTATCCATTATCCCAATTTATGAATTTCTTGAGAATGCACACCACCTATCAATCTCTCTAAATTTTACCTCAATGACCTATAGCCTACATGAATTCATTCAAGGAGTAAGTATAGTGAAAAATCCTTATGAGAAAGAGAATTTTCCAGCTCCAAGGAAATGGAATGACCAACAATACTCTGTCTCATGAGGAGTAGGCCCTCCCAACCTGCAGCCCAAGTTCCCTCTGGGTCTCCTGAGAGATCAGACAAACCATATAACATATCTTTGTGTGAGTTTATTATGGTTTATGCCTTTGGGTAGGGAAGGGGTAAGTTGTGGAACTTAAACAGAGACAAGCACTCTTGCACCACAGCTCAGAGTCCACCACCAGATGCTCCCACAGCCTGCCCATAGTCTCCATTAACATTTTCCCATATATCTTGGGACTGTAGTCTCATCCAAGGTCAATAAATGTCCCCTCTCATGTCCATGTGGGTGAGGCGCTGTGGCCGTCTCTCTCTCCACACCTGCTGTCACATGCATTTCTCCCAGCTTGCAGCTTCAGTTCCAAGATGGCTCCAAGCCACCCCTCAGTAGTCCATGCCCACAGCAGGCCCCACTCCTTGGAGGAACTAACAAATTGGGAGACACTCCACCCTTTTCCTCTGCTCTTACAATCTTCCCGACCATCTTCTGCTAAGGTCCCAGAGCCTTGGAGGGGGTGACAGATGTAGGGAGATCTCTCTTGTATCATGGTGAGATAATGGCTTCTTGGGCCTCCCATTAGTTGTCTTTAGGCCGTGTCCACTGATCTATCTCAGTGGTGTTTCTTCTACTATAAAGACAAATGGAGGGAAGTAGACATTTAAACAAACATGAATGTAAATACAGATGCGTAGACGATATCCCAATAGGTGTGCTATATTCATTAAACAGTATACTCATGATGGCTTCTCCACTTGGGCCTGAAGCCTTTCTTGACACAAGGCATTGGCCTGGTCTGCAGCACCAGATGTGCGTTCCACCCCTAGGAGTGGGCCTTATCGAATTAGAAATTTGTTAGTTGTACGTATGTTGGTTGAGCCATTATTGCACTTGCAGGTATTTCCTGGCATATACATAGTGTGCAACACACGGGCTCCATTGTTGAGTAGAATTATAGGGGATCCTTTCTTCCCCAACCATCTATATATAGCCTTCTGTCAATATGAACATCATCCATCCAGTGGCACGGAGTTTTTTGGCTTAGTCTCAGTTCCATCTCTTCTTTTACCATGCTCACAACATGCAGTGTCTTCAGCAACATGGCCTTACCAATCTTTTTAGTGTACAACCCATGTTAATGGCAATAGCCTTGGTGAATTGAAGGACCTCTAGGATCTCTCTCTGACCAACAGCTCATAGGAAGGGAAACCCACTCCAGGTACTGTAAATTTTCTTAACAGTTGTATAGTTTGGGACTATCTGTCCTCATCTTACCCAACCTACATAAAATTCCCAGGAATCTTACAGCTACAGCTGGCCTTTACTTCTTTGGGTATCCTTCAAATGGGGTTCACAACTGTAAAACACTCAAATGAACATTAACATTATATATTAAATCAGTCATCAAAAAGGTCTCACACAGCATGGAAAGATTTTGTCCATTTGTATTAACTGTTTTCTCCATAGATCCTTGTTTGGTACCATAACATGGGTGCGAGTCATTAATTTGGTTAGCTCTTTACTATTTTTAGTTATCCCTTTGGATTCTTTTATTCTTGACACACTTACAGGTGTTGGCTCCAGTTGCCTGATCTTGCACTGGGCTAAGGAGGCAGGGGGCTTCTCCTGTCCCCGCTGCACTTGTTGGTTCCCTGAGTCAAACAGGCTCTGAGTCTTCCTCCTGACTGTAACCACATCTGTCCTCTTCCCATTGACCACATCAGGTTGCTGGGGGAGAATTTGGGGGTAAAACCTGCTTCCACCCCTAGTATAGCTTTTATCTGAAGAGAAATTCATCTTATTTAATCCTTGGGGATTCTTAATCACCCCTTGTTCATTTGCTATCTTTTGAATGCCCTTTGTAAACTGCTCTCCTTTTAAAACCTTCCAGAAATGCCTTAGTACTGAATTTGGTTTTCTATCAATTCTTCCTCTGGGGATTTGTGCTTGATATAAGTCTTGCAACATTTG
Source organism: Nannospalax galili (assembly GCF_000622305.1). Taxonomy (NCBI): domain Eukaryota; kingdom Metazoa; phylum Chordata; class Mammalia; order Rodentia; family Spalacidae; genus Nannospalax; species Nannospalax galili. The sequence goes on along the minus strand of NW_008355786.1, from coordinate 1,536,075 downwards.
TCTTCAGGTAACCCAAGTGGACTGTTTTTTGGCCTGGTCTTTTTTATATCTCTTATAGGGTGTCCTGTTAATTTACAGACACATTTTACATGCTGGTCAAAATCATTTAGATTTGCCAAAGCCTTTCTCACTTTACAAAGATCATGTGCCACCAAAGGACTTAATAAAACCATGAAAGCCCTATGCCATTCTTGAGGTTCCAATTGAATTAGGCTTTCTTTCATATCTCTGGTGAACTCAGTCTTATCTGGCCCAGTGAACTGGACATTATATATTGCTTTTCTCATTCCTAGTTCTCTCAGGAATACCTGCCCCTCCTTTATAGTCCTCCAGCCCCTGCTAATCATGTTAGTCTCCCTTGGTGACAACCATGTATCTTTAATGCCTTCAACCTGCCACCCCATTAAGCATGGCTCATGCCTGAATTGGCCTGGGTTTAACAGTCTATATCACAAGGATGGATGGGTGGTTATATAACTCAGCTGTGAAGCTCCTGAAGGACTTATACTGACGTCATTTGCTCCCATGTCCCATACTTTCACAAGCCACATGGCCAGGGGCTCTCTGCTTGCTTGCTTGTAAGTTTTTCCTAGTTTCAACAGTTCTAGCATGGAATATTTCCTAGCCACAGTGCAATTACCTTTTTTGTCCTTTTTACTATTTCTGTCTTTTTCTCTGAGTCCTTGGACTTTACACAAGCCAAAGTGTCCCACCTTTTTCCTCTCTTCAGCTCTGCAACTGGTTCTGCCAGTTAAGCCTTTTCAGCTTTCCCCACCTGGGGCACATCTTTTATCATGAAAAGTGGCCACTCTTTCTCTCTCTCTCTCTCTCTCTCTGGGCACTCCATTTGGGTCCACAGCAGGTAAAAGATTTTCTAGTCTTTAGGTAACCTTTAACAAATCTTCACATACCCACAACATATCCTCACATTTACAACATAATTATGAACCATTATATAACCCGTATGACTATCCCTAACCCCATTAAGCATATGGGTTTTGATTGGTTTCTCTCCTGGATTTGGTACTCAGAGCCCAGCTGACCCACCACAGGGGCAGCAGGAACAGCACTGCTTTCTGAGACCCACATCCCCAAGGCTGTGGTTCCTTTATCTGGCCAGACTATGCCAGTTTTGTCATGCAAGTTCCCTCTGGGTCTCCTGCACAATCAGACAAACCATATAACGTATCTTTATGTGAGTTTATTATGGTTTATGCCCTTAGGTAGGGAGCGGGTAAATTGGAGAACTTACACAGGGACAAGCAGGCTTCCACTGCTGCTCAGAGCCCACCACCAGATGCTCCCACGTCCCCACCCATAGTCTCCATTAACTTTCACCCACCCATCTTGGGCCCTCTTGTCCCAGGTCGATAAATGCCCTCTCTCATGTCCATGCAGGTGAGGCGCTGGGGCCATTTCTCTCTCCACACCTACCATTTCTCTGGGCTTACAGCTTCAGTTCCAATATGGCTCCCAGCCACCCCTCAGTAGTCCAGGCCCTGCCCCTTGGAGGAACTAGCTAATTGGGAGACATACCCCTTAAGTTTTAATTTCCACTACAGAGCACACTGGAATTTTTATTGCTGTTGCATTGAAACTTAATGCAATTTAGAAACCCTTGACACCAATTTTATATTTTGTAAAATATTTTATTTATAATTTTTATTTCATGTGTTATTGTATTGCCTGAATGTAAACATGCCCGTGTCATGCAATGCCCACGGAGGTCAGAAAAGGACATAAGATTCTCCTGGAACTGGAATTACAGATGGTTGTTAGCCACCATGTGTTGCTGGGAATGGAATCCATGTCCTCTGCAAGAGTAGTCAGTGTTCTTAACTGCTGAGCTATCTCTCCAGTCATGGTTTTGCATTTTGAGGGAGGTGTAGCTGCATGTACTTGTTTAGGCCTTCACTATATTTACAAATAATGATGTATAAATTTCTTTATTACAATTTTTCTGTGAATTTCCTAATTTTAATATTGTAAATCATGTAATTTAAATTTATTTTCCAAATGAAATATCACTAGTATCTAGAAGTGAAGTTCGGTTCTGTTCACCTTGCACTTAGCAACCACTAGTTTGTTAATTTACTTGGATTACCTTTGTTTCCCTAATTTATTGTTATTTTTATTTTACATAGATGTTATATATCAAAGTCTATGCTATTGTGTAACTATTGCTGCAATAAGATATTTTGTTTTTGTTGTTTTAGGTATCAAAACCTGGATTTCATATGTGCTAGGCAAGCAGTGTACCACTAAGCTGTATACCCAACCACAATATTCCTTTTTAACTCTTCCCTTTTAACTCCTTTTTAACAACATTGAGTGTATATGTCCCAAACTGTTTGATACTAGTCTTCTGGTGTTTCTTAAAATTTTAATTAGTATAAAAAGAAATAATGTTTTTGTGGCATTTTCATAAATATATTGTTTCTGCTGATTTTCCTCCCTTACTCTTCCACTCTGCCCACTGTCCTACTACTGCTGCATCCCCACATCATCCCAGTAGTCTTTCTGAACTCATGCCACATGTATTCTACCACCCTCTATTCCCCTCCCATCATTTCAGGCCACTTTTTCCCTCTCCTGTTCTTCTGACCATTTTTATGTCATCTCACAACCTACATTCATACTTTTCCTGTTCAAATTGTGTTGAAACTTTTTTGAAGATTTTGTCAATATATACTTTTATGGAAATGTTAAAAGTGATAGTTTCTCACATTTAAGTGTTCAAAAATTCTACCAAGAAAATTCTTTTATCTTTCAATTGGAATATGTGATAACACAACTTTCAATAAGATCATGACAACTTCCAAGATGTGTAGAAAGAATCACTTATTTCACCTTATTGGTCTCTGTTCTTGTGTTTATTGCAGCCATGAATTATTACCTTGAATTCATGACTTTACATTGTTTCTTCCTTATTCAGTATCTGTGAGCTAGGAGAAACAGGAAACGTCACCTACCTATTAGGGCATGCAGTATCAGAATATGTTGCACATTACAGGCATACACAGTTTAAAAATCTGTCTGAACACTGGTTCTGTATAAATAGCAATGATAAGCACTGGGAAATAAGGAAAGGCCAGACTCACTTCTTCAACCCAAGTTAAATGCAGTTTCAAAGAAGATAAAGAATAGATTCATATAATACAATGTGTTAAATTCTTTATGAAGACAAAATTTGGTTTACTTTCAGGTGATCAAATATGACTTCTGGAGGCAGCACTAATGAACAGTTTAGTCAAAAAAAATGTAATTCCAGCAAGGCATAGTGGCACACACCTTTAGTCCTAGCACTCGGTAAGCAGAGGCAAACTGATCTCTGTGACATCAAGGCCAGCCTGGTCTACATAGAAAATCCCAGGTCAGATGGAGCTACAGGGAGACTGTCTCAAAAAAAACCCCAAAAAAATGCAATTTCAAAGCCCAAGGATTATGTTACTTCAAGGGAAAATGTTATTTATTATAAAAATTAAATTACATAAGATACGAAGGCTTTTGTGTCTGCATTTGCCTTCTCTATCTTTTCTAGCTCCTTGTAAAAATAAGGAATATAAGTGAATTAGAGAATTTATTCGTAAAACACACACTTACCTGTCGCATTGGAAATCTTATTCTCTGGACAGGAATTGCAATCAAAACAACAGGCAGCCTTCCCCTTCTGAGGGGATTTTCTGAATCCATGACTACAACTTGTATAGCATACAGAATGGAGTTTCTGAGGAAAGTTATACATGTATTAGTAAAATATGGAATTTTTGCCAATTTCCCTAACTATATTGTTTTAAATTTTGAGAGCATTATAAATTTAGTTTATATAAAATCAGAACAAATTAATTTATAAGATGAAACATGCATTTAGAAGCTTGTGGGTGGATAAATGTGTTCTGTTCCTGTCAATTAGAAAGTCATTAAAAATTTTGGAAGCTGGACAGTGAGTTGCTAAAAGTTCAAGTTTGGTTGTATAGTAAAAACTGAGTATATTTTAACCCCACCAAATGTTTTGGTTATTTTTTGAAATATCAATAATTAAGACTAGGTTTAACCTACCTGTCTAATTCCTATGGGCCACTCAATCAATTCATCTGAGAGAGACAATTGTTGATCATTTGGAAGATACGTGGAAAATGTTCCTACTTTTACCTTAAGCCCAAGACCTTCTGAAAAATTTCCAAAAATTAAGGATGTCATATTCATCATCTAGTTTTTCTTTTTGATTCATGTTCACTGGCTTCCCAGCAGGATTGTTAAACTGGATGCTTTTCAGGAAAGGATATATCTAAAAAAAAAGATGTACCATTTTTAATGAGGTATGTTAACAGTGAAAAGTCAGAAAAACTGAACTATAGAATTCATTTTGTTTATTCTCTTGCTCAAATTCAGCTTTATTTCAGAGATAAATTTCAAGTGATACAACAAATGAAAGCAATAGAGAATAAAGAATATAATAAGGTTTCTAAAGTGTTACAATCTCCAGAGAAATAGTGAATATATGAACACATCCTTGGGCATGGTACTCTATAGTTCTCAAACCAGTTTTCTCCCTGATTGTTCCCAGAGCATCATTCAAACAAGTATGATCATCAATGATTAAAGAAGACAAAAAACTAAATGACATAATTTGTGTAAATGTTTCATTATAGTACTGAACACCTTTTAGTTTTTAAGAACAAGTTCTACTTTTGTTGAAGACTGGATTATTTCAGTAAAAATAATATTAGCTGTACATGCTGTAGAAGTTTTCTATAATACAAAGAACCGAGTGTGATGCATAAATCCTTTTTTACACAAAATGTGTATCTCTTTTCCACATTCTTCTGCTCAGGCCTAGGGCATCTTCTAGGTAGTACAAAGGATACAGTAATTCTTATGGAGAGAAAGAGGTTCTAATTCTTCTATTGGAGCATGTGAAGAAACCATTCATGAAGGTCACCCTGACAGAAATAACTACTATCCAAGTAGAAGTAACATTAATTGCCAGGGGGGAAATATCAGACCTTTGCTATATCTCATAGGTTGCACAGCTACCTGTTGAAGAAGCATGTTATGAATTGTGAGCCACTGAGTACACAGCATTATACATATTGTAACTTCCTTCACTCATGGCCATATCAAAACCTGTCCAAGATAACCACTCCAAAGAGCCTTTTGAGGAACAGTTCCTCGGTGATTTACAGGTAGATGTTGAAACTGAGCAATTAAAATACATCCACCACAACTTGTCAAGGTAAGTGTCTTTTGAATATTTGAAAGGGTTTGTTGCCTGGACAAATTTTTTAAAAACAGGAATCTCCTCCTGCTGATGTTTGAAAATAATAGTCCCATTGAAAGAATAAAGGATGAGATTTTCCTTATTTGTGGTAACAACCCATTGTGAAGTGGAGACCCAGGCTCTTTGTGTGACCCTATGGCCTGATATTTTTGATGCCAAGCCAAGAGAAGAGTCACTATCTCCAAAAATGATTAAAACATTTGCTGATGATAACATGATCTGATCAGAGTATATCTGAGCACTTTTCAAGTATAATACCAGAGAGACAGGAATCATGTTCACAAAGGCTATACAGATGCTATTCTTTTCAATCTCTCTTCTCAAGTCTGAGAGAAATTGAATACCTTGCTCGTCTTCTAAAATGAGCACTCCCACCCATTGCCACTTGCAATAAACCATCAAGGAAACCATGCCAAAGGCAAGTGTTGTGTCCTTGGGGGTAATCAGATAGAGAGAAGGAATCTAGCCATGGTTACTCAACATAGGATCCAAAACTCCAAAGGTAAGCTAAATGGAAAAGAAAATAGAAAGCAATATAAAGAAGTTGGACTAATAAGATTCCCTCTGTTATTTTTAAACCTAGCTAGATATTATATGTCTCTCTTCTCTCTCCCTCTCTAACACTTCCACCATGGTTTCCCCATTTAAAGTGTCCCCATTTTCCCCATTTCTCCCTTGATAATACAAGTCTCCTATGTTCCCACCTCTCTTGAGCTACTTCTTTCCCTTTATCTCTAAGGTTCCTTGTATAACCTTCCCTTCCCCCTCCCACTTAAATAATCACATTTATATCCATTTCTCCATTAAGTACACCTGTTTCCTGGTGTTCTTCTTTCTCAGGATCTTTCTTTCCCTTAGCCTCCATGCTTCCTTTTCATTATCGTGGTTCATGTAGTTATGTCTGGATACATAGTCACTTATAAGTATTTGGTGCCAGGATCCACATATGAGGGAGAACATATATTGTTTGTTTTTCTGAGTCTGTGTTAATTAACATAACAGTTCCTACTTGCATCTATTTACCTGCAAATTTCATGATTTCATCTTCTTTTATTGCTGAGTAGAACTCCATTGTATAAATGAACCACATTTTCATTATCTACTCATCAGTTGAGGGACACTTAGGTTGCTTCCATCTCTTACCTATTGTGAAAAGAGCAGCAACAAACATGGATGTGCAAGTGTCTCTGAAATAGTATGAGTCCTTTAGGTATATGCCAAGGAAGGGTATAACAGTCAAATGGTAGGTTCATCTGTAGTTTTTTAAGAGTTCTCCACACTGCTTTCCATAGGGGTTGCATGAGTTTTCAATCCCACCAGAAAAGAATGAGCATTCCTCCTTTCCCCACATCCTCTCCAGCATTTGATATCATTTGTTTTCTTCATCTTAGCCAATCTGACTAGGTAAGTTGAAATTTTAAGGTGGTTTTAATTTTCATTTCCATAATTACTAATGATGTTGAATGCCTTCTAAGATGCTTCTTAGCCATCTTTATTTCTTCTTTTGAGAACTTTCTGTTAAGGTCCTTAGCCCATCTCTTAACTAGGTTACTTTCTTTCTTGATTCTTTGTTTTATTTTTTGAGTTCTTTATATATTCTGGATGCTAACCTTTGTCAGATATGTCAATGGTCTATTGTGCTTTCTTTCTTTTTTCTTTGTTTTTTTTTTTGTGTTCTTTATATATATTGTAGTCTCGCCTTTTTCTGATATATCAATAGTGAAGAGTCTCTCTCTCTCTCTCTCTCTCTCTCTCTCTCTCTCTCTCTCTCTCTCATCTCTTCACTTCATTGTTGACCTTAATTCCTGAGAAATTGATGACTGATTTAGAACATCCTTTCTACATCTGTATCTTGTAGGTTGACAATGTTTACTTCTAAAAGTTTCAGAGTTTCAGGTTTCACAATGAGGTCTTTGATCCATTTGGAGTTTATTTTTGCACAAGGAGAAAGGTAAGGGTCTAGTTTCATTCTTCTACAGATGGAGAACCAGTTTTGCCAGCACCATTTGCTGGTGATGCTGTCTTTCATCCAGTGATTGTTCTTGGCCCCTTTGTCAAATATCAGGTAACTGAAATTGTATGTACTCATGTTTGGGTCTTCAATTATCTATTTTGTGCCAGTAACGTACTGTTCTTATGACTATAGCTCTGTAATACTGTTTGAAATCTGGTATAGCAATCCCCCCAGCACTTCTCTTTATGCTCAGGGTTTCTTTCGTTATCTAGAGGTTTTTGTGCTTCAATATAAATTTTAGGATTTTTTTATAATTCTAAGAGGAATTCCATGGGGATTTTGTTTGGCATTGTATTGAATCTACAAATGGCTGTTGGTAGGATGGTATTTTCACAATAATACTTCCAATCCATAAGCATGGGAAGTCCTTCCATTTTCTGAAGTCTTCCTCAATATCTTTCTTTAAAGATTGAGCGTTTCCATTGTAGAGATCTTTAATGTATTTGGTCAGGTTTATTCCAAGACATTTTCTGAGGCTATTGTGAATGGGAGGGTTTTCATTTACTCTTCCTCTAATTGCTTGTTATTGGTATTTAGAAAGGCTACTGGTTTTGTAGATTAATTTTATAACCTGCAACTTGACTGACAGTGTTAATCATTTCTAGGAGCTTTCTAGTGGAATTTTTGACATTTCTTAGGTGTAATATTGTCTGCAAAAAGCAATAGTTTGACCTCTTCTTTGCCAATTAGTACTCCTTTAATTTCCTTCTCTTGTCTATTGCTCTAGCAAGAGTTTCAAACACTATATTAAAAAAGGAGTAGAGAGTAGATAGCCTTGTCTTGTTCCTGATTTTAATCGGAATGCTTCCAGTTTTTCTCCATTTAGAAGGGTGTTGGCTCTGGGTTTGTTGTGCATAGCTTTAATTATGTTGAGGTATATTCCCTCCAGTTCATGATCCCCTCTTCCAAAATGGTTCCTAAGCTATGGGTCAGTGATGTTTAATCTAGGACTCCTTTCCAAGGACAGACACCTCTTATAATCTACACTTTGACCAGCTGTGGACTTCTATGTACATCATCCTCTATTACATAAGTAAACTTCACTGATGAGTCAATCTACCTCTTCTTTCACTATGTTCCATGAGTTTTAGATCCAGATTTTCCATTGTAGCTGCATCACTTGGGAATGGGCATCTCAGGGACACATTCTCTCTGTGTGACCAGTTGTAGATTTTTCTACTAGTCTCTGCCTGTTGCAAGAAGCTTTTTTTGAAGAGTGGTGACTGATATGCTTACTATACTAAATTAAGTAACAGACTCAGAAGGACAAGCAATGTATTTCCTCTCATTTGTGAATTTTAGAACCAAATCTTATATGTGAGCATATAAGCTCATTTAACCACAGGAGACAGGAAAATGGAAAGGAACAAATGAGGTAATGGGAAAGAGTCCAAGAGAGGGAGACAGTAGGAGACAAATAATACCATAGAGGAAATGGGGGTATTTAATGGGGAAAGGAGAAGGGAAGTATATCCTGGGAATCATTGGGATAAAGGTGAAGAAGGTGATTAAGAGGACGGATTTAATATCAGACAGCTCTTTCAAGGGAAAAAATGGGAAACATGGGGGTACTTTGACTGAGGAGGAAGGGTTTCTCAGGGAGAATAAATGATTAGGTGATTTAAAAAACATAGGGAAATATATTAGTTCCAAAGCCTACTGAAAACACACATACAATACCTGAACATGAGTGCATGTGTAAACTGAAGGTTCTATAACAAGAAGCACAGTGCAAGACAGGAGAAACCTCCCTACCGCCCTTCGAGTTGTTTTTTGGTCAGTCCAAGAGACTCTCAAAATGACACAGGCTATTACCATAGTCTTGATTATCTCTCAGAACTTGAAGGTAAGGCTCTATTGCTTAAGAAGGGACATATTTTGGACACAGGACTTTGAGAAATGGAGCTCAAACTGACCTGGAAGCCCCCTACCTGCATACTACTTCTTACTATGCAGGCTACTAAGGGAGAAAATCAATCAATGGTCCAACCAAGCGATCAAGCCTAATAATCACAACAGTGACTGGCACATCAAAATATTGGTTCAGTAGTGGCAATTTTATCTTGTGGGTAATCAATAGCTGTATAATTAATTGAACTTAAAGTCTCCTCAATGGGAGAGAACTCACGGGTGGCACTGTATGCATAGTCAACTACACATAGTTGGAGAGGTGATAGGTCATAGAGAAAACCCTACACTTGTCATATCCATAGACAAATGTAATTTCTTATTATATGCTAAATATAGATGCTTATATTTACAAACACTTCTTTCTTTAGGAAGTTACCTGATTACATTGAAAAACTTTGTAGTGATTGTAGAATATGGAATGGAGGGGAATGGAAAACTCACATTATAAAAAACCTGACAAATTTCACATTATTGTTGAAGACTGGTAGGAAAATTTTGTCATAAAATAATATCCAAAATTTATAGTAGACATTTAGAATTGTGAATTTGTATTCTAAGATGGTTACATTTTTATTTTAATAGGAGGTCCAGCATCAAGGCCTGGATGTCCAGGACCACGTGTGGAGTGAGGACCACAGCTGAACCTCAGGGGAGGTGGGAGGTCTGATCCAGAAAATCAATCCTCCCAAGACCAGAATCTGCCAAAAACAGACATGCTTTCTCCTCAGCATTAGTAGCGAAATCTCTGCCATACACAAGATGGGATCTTAAGGGAGAGGATTGTGAAGGATGTAGTCACTCAAAGAAGCTGATGCTGTCCAATATCAGAAAGTCCTCCATTCTCCACTTTGCTCCACCATCAGGGTATCACCAGAAGAATTTGCAACCATGATTGCCAGTAGGGATCCAAAGCTCCAGGGCCATGTGAGAGAATAACAACTCCAGCTCACAAGAGGGAATCGCAACTCCAGGTTCATGAGAGGGGATCAAAACCCTAGCCAATAGGCAGGACCACAGCTCAGTCTCATATAAAAGGTCTATAGCTACAGTTCACAGGACAGAACCACCATTCTAGCTCTCAGGGCAGAACCACAGCTCCAGCTCCCAGGGAGCTAGATCACAGCTCCAGCTCACAAAAGGGGATCATAGCTCCAGATCACTGAAGAGGACCACAGCTCCTCTAACAGGTTAACAGAGGGGACCCAACTCCAGCACACAAGAGGAGACCATAGCTCCCTCATATGAGGGTACCACAGCTCTAGTGCATAGGAGGGAACCATAGCTCCAGGTTTAGAGGAGAAGACCACAGCTTGAGGCTCATAGGAAGAGGACTCAGCTCCATTTCACAGGAAGAGATCAACCAGCTTACAGAGACCACAACTCTGCCTGAAGGGAGGAAGCCACTTCTCCAGCTCACAGAAGGGGACAACAGCTCCTGTTCACAAGAAGAGACTACAGCTTCACATTCATGGGAGGGGACCACAACTCTAGCTCACAGGAAGAGACCTCAGTTCCAAGTATATAGGAGGGGATCACAACACTAGGTCACAGTCTGGGACCACAGAACTAGGTCACAATTGGGGGAATCACAACACCAGCTTGCTGGAGGGGACCACAGTCAAAGGCTTGCAGGGGAAACAACAGCTCCAGCTCACGGGAGGAGGCCACTCCTCAGGCTCTCAGGAGGGGACCTCAGATACAAGTTCATGGGATCAGGCTACAGCTCCAGGTTAACAAGAGACAGCAGTCCAGATTCACAGGAGCGTACTGCAGCTCTGGTTCCTGGGAGACAAGCAGAGCTCCAGGCTCACATGAGACAATGACAGTTCCAGGCTTGTGGAAGACTGTGAGGCTGATAGGAAGGGACCACAGTTCCAGTATCATTAGAGAAAACCATAATTCAAGGTTCAGTTCTCAAGACAGCACAGGTCCAGGTTCACAGGAAAGGACCAAGCTTCAGGTTCACAAAAGGGAAACACAGTTCCAGATCACAGGAGGGGCTACTTTTTCAATTACCCTGGTTCCTAGTATCTTTCTCTCTGTTGCTCTGGCCATGCAACTATACTTTTGCTTAAGATAGAGTATTTGAGCTTCTTTGCAGTAAATGGAAGCAGCTGTTACTTGCTGGCTTGAATTTCTCACTTGAAGGACTTATTGAAGAAAACTAAACTATTGTTTTTGCTTAAGGAGACAGATGGAGCACATGTTTTGTTGTTATTGTTGGTTTGTTTGTTTTGTTTTAAAAATGATTAAGTTTCTGGTTGTAGATTTTGTTTCTTTGTCTTGTTTTGTTTTTGTTTGTGATTGTTTTTTAATTGCAACCTTCATATCTTCCTCCCAGGTTGGAGTCAGCCAGTGAGACAACATCTTACCCATAGTCTCATTTTGCCAAGAGCTTCTACTGCCACAACTCTGGTTCTTCAGCCATTTTCTTTCTTAATTCTCAGTCCCTTCTTTCTTGCATCCAGCTTGTTATCTAGATGATGATTATGGCCAGCCAACCATGGGTTTGCAGTTCAATGGCCACCCACAGGCCCATTCCCTAGCAAAAAAAAAAAAAAAAAAAAAAAAAAAGTGCACCAGTTCCCCTTTTGGGCCCCCTGGAGACCTGTGTACTCCACAATTTATTTTTATATCACTATATCTAACCTATTTTGTTTTTGTGTGCCTAGCCTATTACTATACCTTTGTATACTTTTGTATACTTTATACCAGTTAACTCTTTCAAGCAACACTTACTTGCATTTAGGAATTTCCTAGCTAAATTGACCATCTCTTTTTTAATATTTTATTTCTTATTTTTGAAAATGCACAGAATGGGAGAAAATCTTCACCAGCGACACATCAGCCAGAGGTTTAATTACCAGAATATATAACGAACTTATATGTATGAGAGTATTGCCTGCATGTATGTGAGTGCACCTGTGTCATGCAATGGTTGTGGAAGCCGGAGGAAGGTGTTGGATCTCCTGCAACTGGAGCAATGGACCACTATTAGCCACTATGTGGGTGCTGGGAACTGGACCCAAGTTCTCGGCAAGAGTAGCCACTGAGCGCTCTCTCTACCCCTAACAATTTCTTTTTAATGACAAGTTGTTCTGTTTACATTGTTTGTGAATGCAATTCTCTTACTGTCATCATCTGTATTTTATTATTTTTCTTTGGATGTTTGTATTACTTCACTTCCACTATGTTTGCACGACCACACTGCTGAATGAGGAAGAGTTGGACAAACTTGACACAATACATCTTAACATATATAACAGAATGCATGAACCACATTTGAGGGGCTACAGGGGTGCAGAGAGGGGAGGGGTCTAAATATAAATAAAATATAATAAGATATATTTCATGGAATGGACAAAAATTATATATTGAAAAAATACAAGAAAACTTTTAAAAAATGAGGAATTAGGTACATATATTGTGCTAAGATCATGTGTAAATGTTGATAATTTGGTTCAACTCATCCACCAATACCTGAAAATCTATTATCAAACTCCTTTTAAAAATTATTCAGTTGAATTTTTGCACATTAAAGTTTGAAAACCACTGGAGGATCAGGTAGAAAACGGGTTCTAAATATGTCTAAGATGTATTGTATGAAATGCCCCAAAATTTAAAAAAATACTAAAAACAAATGAAATAAAAATCCAAATAGATCTACCAAAGTAAATTTATGTTATTTTAATATTCAAAAATAAATCCCTTATATGTGAGTATATATATTCTGATGAAGCACCAAGAAAATAGAAAGGATGCAGGGTGGTAAAGGAAAAGAAAGAAACCCAAAGAGGGGAATAGTATGGAACAGATGTTATAGGGGGAGCTGGGAAAGTGGAGTGTTTAGCATGGAGGAGAAGAGGGAGGTATATGAGGGGACCACAGTGCAGAAGGGGGAAGGCCAAAGCAGCAATGAATGAATCTTTGGGTGCTATGAAACACAGAGGGAATGGCATGTCCTCAGAACTCCATGAGAAATGCACATAGTGTCTAAAATTTTGTGCATATCTATACCTGGGAGCTGCTTGGAAAGGAACACAGTGCCAAACCGAAGAGACCTTCCTTTGAGTGGTTGGTGAGAGTGGCTGAGGAGACTCAGAAAATAACATAGGCTATTGCCAAACCTTTTGGGTATCTCCCAGAACTAGTAGATAAGACCCTACTGCTGAAGAGAGGGCATACTTCAAATACAGGACTTGGAACAATGCAACAGAACTGAACTGGAAGCCTTCTACCTGAAGTTTAGCTCTCATAATACTATATGGCAATATTCAAACTGCTAAGGGAGAAAATCCATCAATGGTCAAACCCATCCCTAAAGCCCTAAAGTCTAATAACCGTAACAACTGGCACAGCAAACTACCTGTATTGGTGCAGTAGTGGCACTGTTATCTGGGATCAATCAACGCTATCTAATTAGACTTAAAGTCCTCTCAATAGGAGTGAACTCATGGGTGACACTGAAAACTCAGCCAAATACACATGGAAAGAGACGACATAGATCTTAGAGAAAACCCTATATCTTTCATATCTCTAGACAAATTAAATTTCTTACCTTATGCTCAATATGGAGCCTTATATTTACAGACAAACATGTTGCATACCACTCATCAAATTTTTCTTTTTGCAACAGATAGAGGCTATTGCAGAATTCCACAACTGGTCAGACACAAAGAATAAATGTCTGAGAGATGCTCAGTACCAGCTGACACATTTACAGTTCAACCTCTACACCTAAGGCTCATAGAACATAGAGGAACAAGGGGTAGAGAGAAACCTAATGCACCCCCCAACTCTCACCAGTAAAGCTTCCTTATAGAACAGAGTGTGATGCACACAGAAGTCACAACTGGTCACTTTTTAAAGAATAAGAGACTTCAGAGTATGTATTCTTGGGTAGGACTTCTGAACTTAACCTCACCCACCTGTGGCTCAAGGACCATTTTGGAAGAGGAGTGGAAACATTTATAAAAGCCAGGTCTGATTCATGAACATAGGGAAGCAGAAGCTTTCGGCCACTGGAAGCATGCACATGTGAACTTGTGGCAATGATGGCATAAATCCCAGGACCTGTGCCAACTCAAAGGGTGATAAGGTTTATAAACCTCATCTCATAACAGGGGACATTGCCTCTTCTAGACATCATAAGCTAAAATACTAAAACCTCACTGCTAGGAATGGATTCTGTCTCTAGAAGCTGTTGACCAGGAGGACCTACAGACTCTTTATTTTTAAAGTAAGTATAAATTCACATTCTCCTAGTTAATATAGGTTCAGTGTTGAGAAGTAAATTATGGTTGTATTAATCACTGAATATAATCATTTCATAATATAAACCTATATCAAAATTCTCATTATGTCTTATGTACATAAAATCTCATGCAATTGAAACCAAGATTTTTCAGGAACAGACAGTATCCAGTGCACAGATCCAGAGAGACCCACCTACTGGACAGTTGAACTCTGAGATGAGAGAACAAGAAGACATGCAAGTGGTCTTGCCTCACCTTCTACACAGAGAAATAAAGTCTCTGTCAAAGATCCAACTGCCTGAGGTATATGAGTGAACACTGCTTTCTTCCCTCCTAAGGAGATGTTCTTTGATCACATTCTTTAGGTGCATCTTTACCCATCCCTTCACACTGATAAACTTTTAATTCATTTTGGCTAGAGTCTCCTCTTATACCTTTCTCCTCTCAGTAACTGATTACTGACTGCAAAGCCTAATCCATAACTACATATTCACATTGAATCATCTAGAGTTTAGCCCAGAACTCCATTTTAATAATGGAGTTCAGAACTCCATTTTAATAATCTCTTTTCTTTTACTGGTGGTCACTCAGATAGTGTTTATTATAATATTTTTAGTTTCATTAATGTTTAATTTATTAGCATTCTTCAAGATATATTTTAGAGCTCCCAACACCCCAACTCAAGTCTTAAGTTGTACAACTTGACACTGAGCAACAATAAACGCAAGCAATCATCAGGACCAAAGTGAAACATAAAACACATTGATTTCAATATGCAAATGAATCTTGGAAAAATAACAAAGAGGAAAAAGAAGAGACAGCATGGGAAAACTATGAGAGCAAAAGTAGCAAGTTGAGAAATCTAGACATAGAAATATAACAAGGTCATATTATATATAAGAGAATACATTAAATTGGGCAGATGGAAATAAGGGGAGGTGCAGATAGGGAGGGGATTTAAATACCATCATAGTATATCATATGAAAATTTCAAGAATTAAATTTAAAAATCTTTTTTATAAACCAAAGTCGGAAGCTCCAGAGGAAGAATGCCTGAGCTTATCCTCTGTTTTCTGCTTACATGCCCAGTCACGTGCACCCACACTCGCCCATCCGCAAAAAAGAATTCATATCCTATATGTCTTAAAAGTGATTTTTGTTGATATGTGGGGTAATTACATATTATTCGCTATCATTGATTTCAGTGTTATTCTGAAACCTTTGATTTTAATTTTTCACATGATTTGTAAATAATGTCATCTTTAGGTCCTCCTTTCCTAAAATTATTCTTCATTATGTTACATTTCATTGGTTATCTTGAATAAAATAATATT
>NW_008355786.1:1517354-1520191 GCF_000622305.1 Nannospalax galili | reverse complement strand
AAGCACAACTCTTGTGTGATTGTAATAAAAACAGGATAGGAGACACAGAGAGTATTGTGTTATCCATTGACAGCTCTCTTACTTATTTTCAGCCATGATAATTGTACAGAAAATAACTAAGTTTAAAAAATATTTACTGTGAGGAAATTATTTTATTTCCAGGATCTGTGGTATTTGGATGAGCCTGCTGTGTATAAAGAGGGAAAAATCCACCAAAACCACATCTCTGCCCTTGTGACATTGTCATTGCTTTTCAAAAAACATCTAGAGATGGGCAAACTACACAAAAGGAATGGAAGCTTCAGGATCAAGATGAGAAAGATCAAATATAACATCTTAGATTAGATTTCAAATCAATTGGCCTAGGTCAAAATGAAGTATGAAATGTTTTCAGAGTTACAAACATCCCATGTGCTTCCTGCACATGCATCTTACAATTTATTATTGGTGCCTACCAGAGAGTTCACTGACTATTCTCTCCTCAGTTTCTTTCATATCGCACCCCTCCACTCCTTCGGGGAATCTGGGACAATGTATGCCTTAGGCTATGCGTCTGAGGTCTTGTATCCAATGAAAAACACAAGTTGAAAAATATGTTTGAGAATCATACTCTCCAACCGCAGGCACCATAATTTCATTTAAGTTGGCTGATTGTAAGGCTCAAGGGGCAAAGTTCCCTGGGATATAAATGAAGCCAACTCTGTACCAATAAAATATTAGCACATATACCTTTGAAAATGTTAAAGGTGTGTTTGGTATATTGCATCCTGCACATGCATCTTACAATTTATTATTGGTGCCTACCAGAGAGTTCACTGTCTATTCTCTCCTCAGTTTCTTTCATATCGCACCCCTCCACTCCTTGGGGGAATCTGGGACAATGTATGCCTTAGGCTATGTATGCATCTGAGGTCTTGTACCCAATGAAAAACACAAGTTGAAAAATATGTTTGAGAATCATACTCTCCAACTGCAGGCACCATAATTTCATTCAAGTTGGCTGATTGTAAGGCTCAAGGGGCAA
This sequence comes from Nannospalax galili, assembly GCF_000622305.1. Lineage (NCBI taxonomy): Eukaryota > Metazoa > Chordata > Mammalia > Rodentia > Spalacidae > Nannospalax > Nannospalax galili. Next base: position 1,519,167 of record NW_008355786.1, on the reverse strand, counting down.
AGTTCCCTGGGATATAAGTGAACCCAACTCTGTACCAATAAAATATTAGCATATATAGCTTTGAAAATGTTAAAGGTGTGTTTGGTATATTGCATAAGAGAATGAAAGTAAACTATATGGTGAAAGGATCAGAAGGGGTACATACAGCCAAGCACAATGTGCCCCATGATGACCAAGACAGAGAAATATAACCTAATATTTGTGTCCCCAGAAAGCACAGATCATTCCCTGTATAGTATCACTGACACAAAAAGGATCAAGGGTATGCGTTTCCTACTTCCTGTAGAACTAATGACCATCTAAATTCAAATTTCCAGACCTGTCCCTCAGTATCACTAAGGAGACCACATTGCATGTCTGAATTCTAAAACATGACTTTCTACCTTTTGTCATTTCTCAAAGATCATTATACTGTGATGATTCATTTCAGCAACTGTAACATTGGATTCCTACATTATTAGTATTTATGAAAGAAGAAAACAGCTGGACTAAAGTCCTACAGATTATATATAAAAGGCTATTTTCCATTTCAATGAGAATTTGGCTTTTGCACTCCCAAGGCCCAGGGCATATCTGGCTGAGTTCCCATCAGACAGCCTGAGAGGGTAGGTTCCAACCTCCATAAATGTAGTTGCTCTGATCTGAGCAGACCGCCAGAGAGTGCTGAGTTCTGGCCTCCCTCTGGCCTCTCTCTGACAGACTGCCTGAGAACCCCCAGACCCTATCTCCACCTAGTGGTGAGCTTCCCCAAATTTCATCATACCCATCCCCCTACCTGGGATTTCATGAGGCCTCTTCCAAGGCCCCAGGGAAAATCTGGCTTTGGTAGGCTAAGGCTGAGGTCTTAGCAGACAACCTGAGAGGGTGGACTGCCTGAGAGCACCCAGATCCTGCCTCCAGGTGGTGAAGGAAGCCTGAGTGCACTTGACTAGAACCAGAATTGGGCTTCTGTGGGTACTCCTGAATAGGTGATCTGAAGCCATCAGTTACCTCCAAATTAAACCTGAGAGAGCATGAACCCTGTGCCAACCAGCTTTACATAACCAAGAAAGAAAGGATTTAGGCACCCGACAAATACAAACAGAAGCATGCTTCAACTTAATTCTCATATCAGAATCATAAACAGAAAAAGAAATTCACATGCCAAAATCACTATGAAAGAATAGAGGAAGGAGAAGAATTTCAGGTTAATGGTGTTGACCAGATCTTAAACAGGACTGTAGAAGAGAATTTCCTGAAATTAAGGGAAGGCATCCCATACAAATACAGGAAACACATAGAACACCAAAGAGAGGATCGGAAAAGAAACTCCCCATGACATATCATAGAAAAAACAATAAATGTACAGAACAAAGACAGAATACTGAAAGCAGCAAAAGAAAAACAGCAAGTCATATACAAAGGAAAGCCCATCAGAATTATAGCTGACTTGTCAATGCAAGCTATGAAAGCCAGAAAAGCCTGGACCAAGGTATTTCCAGTTCTACATGACAATAGATGTCAGCCCAGAGTACTTTACCCAGAAAAACTGTCCATTATAGTTGAAGGTGAAAGAAAAATCTTCCATGACTGGAAAAGCCAGAAAGAATACATGTCCACAAAACCAGCCCTTCAAAGAATACTTGAAGCAATACAGAGAGTGGAGAGACAAACAACTATACCCCAGGGGAAAAGAAAGAATATACATAAAGGTATAATCTAGGAAACACAAAATTAGACAGAGAACACAAACAGCAATCAAAATAACAGCAACCAATACACATCTTTCAATAATAACCTTAAATATCAATGGAATGAACTACCCAGTCAAAAA
>NW_008355786.1:1485978-1517309 GCF_000622305.1 Nannospalax galili | reverse complement strand
CATCTCTTTGCTGTCTGCAAGAAACCCATCTCACCTTCAAGGACAGGCACTACCTTAAGGTAAAAGGATGGAAAAGAATATTCCAAGCAAAAAGCACTAAAAAGCAAGCATGGGTTGCAATTCTAATATCTGACAAAATAGACTTCAAAGTAAAATTAATCAGAAGAGATAAGGAGGGTTACTTCATTCTGATCAAAGGAACAGTTAACCAAGAAGATATTACAGTCCTTAACATAAGTGCACCAAACTCTGGTGCACCCAAATTCATAAAAACAACATGATAGGACTTTAAGACACAGATTAACCCCAACTCAGTAATAGAGGGGACTTCAATACCCCCACTGTCTTCATTAGACAGGTCAACTGGACAAAGAATAAACAGAGAGACTTCTGAATTAAATGATACCATACATCAAATGGACCTAACAGACATCTTTCAAATAATCCACCCAAGCACCAAAGAATACACTTTCTTCTCAGTACCCCATGGAGCTTTTTCAAAAACTGACCACATATTGGGCAAAAAACAAACCTCAACAAATACAGAAAAACTGAAATAAATCCATGCACTCTATCAGATCACAATGCAATAAAGCTCAAAATCAACACTAGACAAAGCCCTAGCCACTACATGAACAAGTGGCAATTGAACAATATATTGCTTAACAACGAGTGGGTCAAAGGAGAAATTAAGAAAGAAATAAAAGAATTACAGGAATTCAGTGAGTGGACAATACAACACAACACAACCTCTGGGACACTTTAAAAGGAGTCCTAACAAGGAAGTTTATGTTCCTAAATGCCTACATTAAAAAATTAGAAAGAGCCAAAATAAATGACCTAATGTTGCAACTCAAGACCCTGGAAAGGCAAGAAAAAATGAAACCCAAACCAACCAGCTGAGAAGAAATTAAAAAAAATAGAGCAGAAAGTAATGAAATAGAAACAAAGAAAACAATACAAAGAATCAATGATCTAAGAGCTGATTCTTTGAAAAGCTAAACAAGATAGACAGACCCTTAGCCCAGTTAACAAAAAGAAAGGAAGAGCAGGCAAATCAACCAAATCAGACATGAAAGGGGAAACATCACAACAGATATCCAAAAGATTCAGATCATTATAATGGAATATTTTAAAAATGTATAAGCTACCAGATTTGAAAATCTAAAAGAAATGGAGGGATATCTAAAATCATGAGAACCACCAAATGTAAACAAAGAAGAGATCAACAGTTTAAACGCACCCATAACATATGAGGAAAATGAATACAAAGTAATACAAAGCCTGACAACTAAAAAAGCCCAAGCCCAGATGGATTTGAAGCACAATTCTACCAGATAGTTAAAGAAGACCTCCAACCCATACTACTTAAATTATTTTTTAAAAAAAGAAAAAGAAAGAAAGAAATGGAGGGAGAACTCTCAAAACCCTTCTATGAAGCCAGCATCGCTCTAATACCCAAACAGGTAAAGACACAACCAAAAAAGAAAACTATACACCCATACCCTTAATGAACATAGATGCAAAAATTCTCAACAAAATATTTGCAAACTGCATACAGACACACATCAAAAAGATCATTCACCATGATCAAGTAGGCTTTATCCCTGAGATGCAGGGATGGTTTGATAAACGCAAGTCAATAAATGTTATTAATCATATAAGTGGACTCAAGGACAAAAACCACATTGCCATCTCAATAGATGCAAAAAAAGGCTTTTGACAAAAGTCAGTATGCAATCATGTTCAAAGTCCTAGAGGGAACTGGACTGGAGGAAACATACCTCAACATAATTAAAGTTATATGCAACAAACCCACAGCCAACATCATTCTAAATGGAGAAAAACTGGAAGCATTCCCATTAAAATCAGGAACCAGACAAGGATGTCCACTTTCTCCATTCCTTTTCAACATAGTGCTTGAAACTCCTGCTAGAGCAATAAGACAGGAGAAGGAAATTAAACTAGTATTAATTGGAAAATAAGAGGTCGAAATATCCCTTTTTGAAGATGATATGATACTATACCTAAGAGATCCCAAAAGTTCCACCAGAAAACTCCTAGAACTGATCAACACTTTCAGTATAGTGGCAGGTTATAAAAACAGTCTACAAAAATCAGTAGCCTTTCTATATCCAAATAACAAGCAATTGGAGAAAGAATACTAGGAAATACTCCCATCACAACAGCTAAAAAAATCTTGGAATAAATATGACCAAAGACACCAAAGTTGCCTACAAGGACAATTTTAAATCGTCAAAGAAAGAGATTGAGGATGACACTAGGAGATGGAAGGACCTCCTATGCTCATGGATTGGAGGAATTAATATTGTGAAAATGACCATCCTACCAAAAGAAATATATAGATTCAATGCAAACCCAATCAAAATCCCATGACATAATTCACAGAATTATAATTTAAAAATCCTTAAATTCAAATGGAATCATAAAAGATCCTGGATAGCCAAACAGCCTTGAGCACAAAGAGCAACACTGGGGGGATTACTAAACCAGATCTCAAAGTGTACTACAGAGCTATAGTCTTAAAAAACAGAACGGTACTGGCACACAAATAGACACATAGATTAATGGAACATCATTTTAGACCCAACCCCAAGTACACGCAATTTCAGCCACCTAATATTTGACAAAGGTCCCAAGAACACACAATGGAGGAAAGATAGCATCTTCAATAAATGGTGCTGGCAAAACTGGATCTCCACCTGTAGAAGAATGAAAATCCATCCTTATCTTTCACCTTGCACAAAACTCAACTCCAAATGGATCAAAGATGTCAATGTGAAGCTGGAAACCCTGAAACTGTTAGAAGAAAATATTGGCAGTAACTTTAAGATATAGGTTTAGGAAAGTATGTTCCAAATCAGACAGCAGTTTCTCAGGAATTAGTGTCAGCAAGCAACAAGTGGGACCTCATTAAACTAAAAAGCTTCCATACAGCAAAAGGAACAACCAACAAAATGAAGAGAAAACCCACAGAATGGAAAAAAAATATTCACCAGTGACCCATCTAACATGAGTTTAACATTAAGAACATATAAAGAACTCAAAAAACAAAGAATCGAGAAACCAAATGACACAATTGAAAGATGGGCTACAGATCTAAACAAAGAGTTCTCAAATGAAGAAATAAAGATGGCTAAGAAACATCTCAAAAAGTGTTCAACATCATTAGTAATTAGGAAAATGCAAATTAAAACCAACGTAAGTTATCACTTTACCCCAATCAGACTGGCTAGGATCAAGAGAACAAATGATACCAAATGCTGGAAAGGATGTGGAGAAAAGGGAACACTCATTCACTGCTGGTAGGATGGCAAACTCATGCAACCTCTATGGAAAAACAGTCTGAAGAACTCTTAAAAAACTAAAAATGAACCTATAATATGACCCAATTATACCACTCCTTGGCATATATCCAAAGGACTCATCCTATTGTAGAGACACTTATACAACAATGTTTATTGTTGCTCTTCTCACAGTAACAAAGAGATGGAAGCAACCTAAGTATCCCTCAACTTATGAGTGGTTAACAAAAATGTGGCATATTTATACAATGGAGTTCTATTCAGCAGTAAAGAAAGATGAAATAATGAAATTTGTGGGTAAATGGATGGATCTAAAAACTGCTATACTAAATGAAATAACACAGACTCAGAAAAACAAATGACGTATGTTCTCCCTAATATGTGGCTTCTAGCACCAAATCCTTTAAAATTCTACATCCTTTTAATAAGACGATACTGTACAGCAGTCTCTTCTGCATGAAGTAACTACCATCATCACGACTTCAGCTGAGCCTGAGTGCTAAACAGCATCACAACTGGGCTTGTTGATGGTTGTGCTTATTTATTAAAGGAGGGCCAAGCAGGGTCACTGGACCCTCACCACATGATCCAGTTACTCTTCCTAGGCAACTGTACATAATTTGAACCTAATCACACATGGCCTCCTGGATTTGGGGAGGGTTAAATTATACAATCTAGGGAAGGCTAGGAAGAGAAGGCATGACCCATGCTGGGTAAAGGCTTTCCAGTGTGCATAACCTCAGGTCATAAATACACCTCAGCAACCTCTCAGTTATCTCAGTAAGCTCAATAAATTCATTGGTTCCTCAGTAAAACTTCAATCAAACATTCCCTCAACACTAGAACCTTGAAAGGGAATAAGCATTGCTTAGCATCCCCAGGAAAAGAATTCTCACAGTAGATGGAAAATTTAGTTGTTAATGCTATTATGTCTCATAACTATTTTTTAAAAATAGAAAATGAGAATGTAAAAGATGTTAAAAGGATATGGGAATGGAAATATTGTCCAAAAAGGACAGAAAAAATGGAAAAGCCTAAGCAAGTGATAAAGGTTTGTTATGATATATAAAGAATGAGACAAAAATAATATACACATAATCTTAAAATGTCTCTGGTCATAGTTTAGTCAATTAGTTTAAGGAACAAAATATATATCTACTCAAAGTTTATCTGAGAATATGTTGTTTTTTACCCAAGCCTTATCTACATAGCAAATGATAATTAAAAGTACCTGACTGGTGGAACTAACCTTATTGGATGTTTAACAGCCATAGTTTGAGGCCTATACTAATGTGGTCAGAGGGACTTAAAACTCAGTTTTTCCTTCATGCCCTCCAAGGTCAACTAAGTTCCAGGGGACTATAGAACATCTCTAAAAATGCCCTATAACTGTGGTGAGTCACCCATCCTCTTGTTCAGGGAGACCATGGAGACCCCACGAGATGGACATGAACCAGTGTCCAGTCTACAAAGAAGAGGGTCAACTCAGAGGAAACATCTCGTTCATGCTTCCAAATGAAGCCAGACATGGTTGACCAGGACCTTTGACTTATGTTCACATAGAAGGAACTGGTAAAAGAAAGGAGCCAGGAGTTCCTCCCAAGCCCATGTGACCCCTGAGGAACAAATCCTCAAATGACCTTAAGTGTAAAAATAAATTGATTTATTTGGGCCAACTGTATTTTCTTAAACACCCAAAAGGAAAGTACAACCAAAGAGTAAAGTCATCAGTGTACTTGTTTAAGATTTCAAGGGCAGAGTTAAGTCATCAGTGTGTTTGTTTAAGAGTTCAAGTCTATATAAAAAGTTATTTAGACAATTATTTCTCATTGATGATTATGTTCCTAACCAGAAAGGGCTGCTCAGATGTAAGACTTCAAATATTGGTCTCCAATACTGTAGTGCCCACCTGTAGCTAAGAGAGACAACCAGCTATTGTTGTAAAATGATGTATAAATTTGTTTTCTCCCCCTATCTAGAAGCCTTTGAGAGGGAACTGACACAGCTTCTAACCACTCCAAAAGCTATCAAAATTCCTTAAAGGAAATCCTGAAACCATCACTCTAGAGTCCAGCCTTGGAATACAAAAGAAAAAGATGGAGGAACCCAATAGAAGGATGCTTCCAGAAGCCCTTATCAAGAATCCAATGGATTCTTGTATGAACATTTGAAATTGCCCTTTTCTGACTTTTTTCTAGTTTTCTTTCTAGAACTTGTAATGCTAATTACTCTCTTGCCTTTACTTCTCTTTCACATCTCTTATTCACGATTTAAAGACTTTATTTCCCTTCTTTAGACAAGAGTAATGTAAATTGGGAGTCTTTTAGACAGACCCACTGAAGGGATTACTCCAACTGCCAGATCCTGCATCCCTGTTCAGCATGGAAGAAGACAGAGTGGTCTGCGTCCCTATTCCCTATTGGCAATTTGGGTAACCTCTTCAGAGGATGGTGTGATAAGAATAGGATGTAAAAATTCACTAGGCAGTTAGGGTAAAAAGACCCCAACGAAAAGTAGCCAGTTTCTTGGCTAAAACACAAAATGTCCTTGGACCTCTTAGAAACCTGTTGGAGTATGGTAGTTTGATTTGATGAACAGCTTTTTAGGACCTCCATACCCCAGGGAGCCAATGACCCCTCCCTCACAGGGCTAATCACATGATTTACAGGAATTCTAGTCCCGATCAGTACAAGGAAACTGTAAACCAATACCTAAGCTAAATGCCCATGCATAACCTAATCATTGCACTTTCTTAAATGGCTTAAGAACCCTATATAAGCATGCTGTTTCCTCAATAAAGTAGATCTGTGTCTCTGAACCTGGTATCCTGTGTCTGAATGCGGCTTTGCTGACACAGCCTCCTCACCAGCCCTGGGATCCTGGTTCAGGCGGGGGCGGCGACCCTGAAGGCAGCCCGAATGGATGGCCGCAGAAACCTACTCCTTTCCAAGGGCCAAAAATGTCAAAAATATTTTGGAACTTTTATCTAATCCTTAAATGATTTTAGGGTTACCTCTTCAGAACAGGGAATGTTAGTCAAAAGCCCCATAAAAAAAATTGAAGAAGGCAGAGTACAATCAGTTCAATGGATTGCTCTAATAAAGATGAAACATAAGAATCTAAACAACTTTGCATAGAGATATGAATTTAGAGGAGTTTGATATTATGTCCATTTGGCAAAACAGTACTAGGTTCACCTGTGAGCTCACCAGCAACCAGATTTACAGTGCCAAGCATGCATTTCTCCTGTGGAACAGGCTTTAAATCTAATCAGAGACCTGTCACTCCCATAATATTCATGTCACTATTGTCCATGGTATATCTTGCCACTCCAGTTATTATTGCATTTCACAAAATTCACAACTGGTTGAGACTGTTGATGACTTTTACTTCCAGCAGTCCTGATAACACTTCTGGTACTATAAAAGCTAGCCAGCAGAGAGGAAGCTTCCTGGTCAGTACCAACTTGATTCTTAATGTCTTGTGATCAAAGTATGTGGTGTCTTCAACAAAAGGCTCTTACCACCAAATTCTAGTGAGCAACCAAGAACAGTAACAATAGCCTCTATTGTTTGGGGAAGGGATCTTCAGGACACTCCTGACCAACAACTCTAGGAGAAATATCCTACACCTGGCACTGGGCTTTTTATTTGGCAAACTATGGCTTCTGGAAAGAGCATTATCCCTTGAGTAGGGCAACTCCAATAAACTTTATTATGTGATATATAAATATAAATATGTATTCTATTATATATACTATATATAATATATATTGAATAGGTTGGGGACAATAGGGGAGGTGTGGATAGGACAGAGGAACTAAATGCCTTAAAATTATATATTATGAATATGCCAGATATCTTTAGTGTCAACATGACACACCTGAGTTGATGGAGCCTCTATTGGGGAATTGTCTCCATTGGAATGGCCCGTGGGCATGTCTCTGGGGTATTTTCTTGATTGTTGAGTGACATGGAATTGCCTATCCAACTGTGGATGGTGCCCCCCTGGGAAGTTGGGCCAATGGTGTATAAGAAAGCAGGTTGAGCAGAGGTTAGGGGAGCAAGTCTGTAAGTAGCATTCCTCCATGATCTGCATTCCTTCAGCTCCTGCCTCCAGTTTCCTGCCCTGAGTTCCTACCTTGGGCTCCCTGATGAACTGTGACCGGGAGATGTAAGTTGAATAAACCCTTTCCTCCCCAAGTTGGTACTGGTCAGTGTATTTTGTCACTACAATGGAGAAGCAAACTAGCACAATGAAAATCACAAGAGCTGTGTTGCCTTGCATTGCCTACCACCTCTGGACATTCTTTCTGCATCCTCTTCTGCAATGATCTCTGAGCCTTACAACACAGATTGAAGGATATTCTTGGGACAAAAATTTTGACTCTTGATAATATAGTACATTAAATTGGGCAGTGGCAATAAGGGGAGTTGCAGATGGGGAGGGGATCTAAATACCATCAAAATAAATCATGTGAAAACTCACAAATAAATAAATAAAATTCAACTTGGGGAAGAAAGGTTTAATTTGGCTTACAACTTCAGTCATAATCCATTATTACAAAATGTTAAGGCAGGAACTCAAGGCAGCATCTAGAGGCGGTCCTACTTGCTCTTCCACACAAATTTAATTCTGACCAAGGAATATTTTTCATAGTCAAAGAAGTATGGTAGGAACAATGGTGCCTGCAGCTGGCTTGCAGACCAGCTTCTACTGAACAAGTCTTCTAATATAGTTCTAAACTAACTACCTGTGGATGGTACATCCCACAGCAGTCTAGACCCTTCTGTACCAAATAACAATCAAGATAATGTCCCACAGATATCCTCACAGGCCAGTCTGATCCAGGAAATCTCTCATCTGAGTCTTTTGAAATTATTCTAGGCTGTATCAACTTAACAGTTAAAGCTCACCAGGAGAGAGATAACATACTTGAGTTAAAAGGCATAAAGTTATAAAGAGATATTTAGTGAACTTGCAAATTGTAAACAAAACCCACCTAAATTATAAATTTGTTATTCACTACATGCTGATATTTTGAGAAGACACAAACATGCTTATATGTATATTTCTGTAATAGCATACTATTGCCTGAATTCCCTATGGGTCTTCTGCATAGTCAGACAACCATATAATATATTTTATGTCAGTTTATAAAGGTTTATGCCCTTGGGCAGGGAGGGGATAAATTGGAGAACTTACACAGAGGCAATAACTCTTGCACTGCAGCTGAGAGACCACCACCAGATGCTCCCATGGCCCCACCCATAGTCTCTGTTAACTTTCGTCCATGCATCTTGTGCCTCCAGTCTCATACAAGGTCAGTAAATGTCCCCTCTCACATCCATGTGGGTGAGGCACAGGGGCCATCTATGCACACCCACCACCACGTGCATTCCTCCCGGCTTATGGCTTCAGTCCCTAGATAGGTCCCAGCCACACCTCAGTAGTCCACTCTCCAAGGGCCCCACCCCTTGAGGAACTAGCCAATTGGAAGACACTCCACCCCTTTCATCTGCTCTTACTATCTTCCCATCCATCTTCCACTAAGGTCCCTGAGCCTTGGAGGGGGTGACAGATGTTTGGCAATCTCTCTTGTATCATGGTGAGATAGTGACTTCTTGGGCCTCCCCATTAGCTATCTTTAGGCCATGGTGACTGATCTATCTCAGTGATGTTTCTTCTACTATAAAGAAAAATGGATGGAAGTAGACACATTTAAACAAACATGAATGTAAATACAAATACCTAGAAGATATCCCAATAGGTGTACTATATTCATTAAACAGTATACTCATGATGGCTTCTCAGTGGCTTCCCACTGGGGCCTATATTCTCCCCTGCCACAGGGGCTTGGTCTAGCACCAGATGTGTGTTCTACCCCTAAGAGTAGACCTTATCCAATTAGAAATTTGTCAGCTGTACTATGTTGGTCAAGCCATTATTGCACTTGCAGGTATTGCTTGGCATGTCCATAGTTTGAAGCATGTGGTGTCCATCATTGAGTAAAATTACAGGGGATCCTTTCTACCCCAACCATATGTATAGTGCCTTCTGGCAATATGAGGGTCATCCATCCAGTGGCATTGAGTTTTTTTGGCTTAGTCTCAGTTCCATCTCTTCTTGTTTTTCTGTGCTCACCTTCAGTGTTTTCAGCAACCTGGCCTTACCAACCCCACTAGTGTACAACCGACATTAATGGCAATAGCCTTGGTGAGTTGGAGGACCTCTAGGATCATTCTCTGACCAACAGCTCATGGCAGGGGGGCAACCCACCCCTGATATTGTATATTTTTTCTTAACAGTTATATAGTTTGGGAGTTTCTGTCCTCATCTTACCCAACCTAGGTAAAACTCCCAAGAATCTTACAGCTATAGCTGGCCTTTGCTTCTTCAGGTATCCTTCAAATGGGGTTCATATCTGTAAAACACTCGAAGGTATGTTAACATTATATATTAAATCAGTCATAGACAAGGTCTCACACAGCATGGAGAGGTTTTGTCCATTCATATTAACTGTTTTCTACATAGATCCTTGTTAGGTACCATAGCATGGTTACAAGGCTGGTTAGCTCTTTACCATTTTTATTTATCGCTTGGGATCATTTGCTCTTGATACACTTACAGATGTCAGCTCCAGTTGCCTGACCCTGCATGTGCTAAGGAGGCAGGGGAATTCTCCTGTCCCAACTGCACTTGTTGTTTCCCTGAATCAGATAGGCTCTGGGTCTTCCTCCTGACTGTAACCACATCTGTCCTCTTCCCATTGACCACACCAGGTTGCTGGGAGAGAACTTGGTGGGAAAACCTGATTCCACTCCTAGTATAGCTTTTATCAGAAGAGAAATTCATCTTATTTAATCCTTGGGGATTCTTAACCACCCCTTGTTCAGTTGCTATCTTTTGAATACCCTTTGTAAACTGTTCTTCTCCTTTTAAAACATTCCAGAAATGCCTTAGTACTGAATTTGGTTTTCTATCAATTCTTTCTCTGGGGATTTGTGCTTGACATAAGTCTTGCCACATTTGTCTTCAGGTAACCCAAGTGGACCGTTTTTTGGTCTGGTCTTTTTATATCTCTTATAGGGTGCCCTGTTATTTTACAGACACATTTTACATGCTGGTCAGAATCATTTAGATTTGCCAAAGCCTTTCTCACTTTACAAAGATCATGTCCCACCAAAGGACTTAGTAAAACCATGAAAGCTCCATACCATTCTCAAGGTCCCAGTTAAATTAGGCTTTCTTTCATATCTCTGGTGAACTCAGTCTTATCTGGCTCAGTGAACTGGACATTATATATTGCTTTTCTCATTCCTAGTTCTCTCAGGAATGCCTGCCCTCCTTTGTAGTCATTCCACCCCTGCTAATCATGTTAGTCTCCCTTGGTGACAACCATGTATCTTTAATGCCTTCAAACTGCCACCCCATTAATGACAGCTCCCCCCTGAATTGGCCAAGGTTTAACAGTCTATATCACAAGGAAGGATGGGTGGTTATATAACTCAGCTGTGAAGCTTTTGAAGGACTTAGACTGACGTCATTTGCTCCCATATCCCATATTCTCACAAGCCACATGGCCAGGGTGTCTCTGCTTGCTTCCTTGCTTAAAAGTTTTTCCTAGTTTTAACAGTTCTAGCATGGAATATTTTTCTAGTTACACCACATAGCATAGTTCGCTTTTTTCCTTTCTACTATTATCTGTCTTTTTCTCTGAGTCTTTGGACTTTAGACAAGTCAAAGTGTCCCACCTTTATTCTCTCTACAGCTCTGCAGCTGGATCTGCTAGTTCAGCCTTTTAAGCTTTCCCTGCCTGGGACACATCTTTTATGATGCAAAGTGGTCATACTCTCTCTCTCTCTCCTTGTGCTCTGTTTGGGTCTAGAGCAGATAGATTTTTCTGGCCTTTGGGTAACTTTTAACAAATCTTCACACACCCACAACGTATCCCCACATTTACAACATAGCAGTGGCCCATGCTTCTGTGTGGCTGTCTCTTTTTATTACAGATTTTATGATCAATTCTGTAACCCATATGTCTATCCCATTAAGCATATGGGTTTTGATTGGTTTCTCTCCTGGATTTGGGACTCAGAACCGAGCTGACCCACCACAGGGGCAGTGGGAACAGCACTGCTTCTGAGACCCACATGCCCAAGGCTGTAGTTCCTTTATCCTGATGACTATGGCAATTTTGTTGCCCAAATTCCCCCTGGGCCTCCTATTATATGGGTCAGACAAACCATATAACATATTTTTATGTGAGTTTATTATGGTTTATGCCCTCGGGTAGGGGAATTTAAACAGAGACAAACACTCTTGGATCTTGGCTCAGAGCCCAACACCAGATGTTCAAGCGGCCCTGCTAATAGTCTCCATTAACTTTCACCCATGCATCTGCGGCCCACAGTCTTTCCCAGGTCAGTAAATGCCCCCTCTAACATCCATGCAGGTGAGGCTTAGGGGCCATCTCTCTCTCCACACCCTCCACCCCATCCGTTCCTCCCAGCTCGAGACTCCAGTCCCAAGACGACTCCCAACAACACCTCAACAGTCCACACTCCACGGCAGGCCCCTCCCTTGGATGAGCTAGCAATTGGGAGACACATACTCATAACACTGTTACGGTTACTCACAAGTGTGATCTCAGCACTTGGAAGGCTGAGGCAGGAAGATCATAAATTTCATGCCAGTCTGGGTCACATAGTATTGTCCAGGTCAGTATGAGCTAAAGTGAGACCCTGTCACAAAATATCAAACCCAAACCTAAACAGAATATAAACATAAAATAAGAAATTAACAGACATCTAGACTCTGAAACAGATTTTGGGGAATAATAAAATATAATCTTTATTTTAAATAAAAATAGATAGATTGGCCATGGTTGCATAATGCTTCTATTCCTTGTATATGGTCAGTAGAGGTAAGAGAACACAGTAGTTTAAGTCCAGCTTCAGCTACATAGTGTATTGGAGGCCAGTTTGGGCTACAAAGTAAGACCTGTCTCAAAAAAAGAAAGAAAAAAGAAAATATAGAAAATGATAGATGATGATATTGTCCCTTACTTGCTTTTACCAGATACTAGACAGTACAGTAGAAATAGATCATCCTCCCTGTTCTACTCACACTTGCCTTTTCTTTAAATTCTCTTGTGACTCTGGGATAGCAAAGAAATGCCTGATGTATAGTAAAATCCTATACTAAAATCAGGCATGTTGATGCACACCTGTAATCCCAAAACTTGGGAGGTAGAGGCAGAAAAGTCAGCAGTTCAATGTCATCCTTCACTATATATCAAGTATGAGGTTTGCTTGCACTACATGTGACATTATTTCAAAACAAACAAACACAAAACAAAACACTGCACTAAACATAGCGAATGTATATGCCAGATTTGGCTTACCTGCTGTTATACAATGCTTCCGTTTCCACCATCACCCACCAGGACAGCTTGACAATGTAAGTCAGGAAATTCATAGGTCCTATGCCACAGTCCAGCTGTAGGGGATCCTAGAACCTGAATAGGAATGGCAGGGGATGAAGGAAAAAAGACACAGACACAATAACAGCAAGGATCAGGAGGACCAGTAAGCTGATGAAAAAACACGTGTTCTGTTGCAGAATCACAACACTTTTATACCGTGTCTCAAAGGAGGAAATCTTACTATAGAACCTTATACACAGAATCAAAAATTCCTTTGAACCATGAAGCTTCAATAATCACAGTTTCATTAATCATATATATTTGCATCAGCAGCACCCAAGTAGAACTACTAAGAGAAAGGCATGTACCTAGGAACAGTTTCATTAATCATATGCAATTGCATCAGCAGCATACAGGCAGAACTCCTAAGAGAAAGACATGTACCTGAAGACTGATTACCAGGGACTGACCTGTACAGGTCCAGCTCTGGGTCATCCAAAGCAGACTTTGCCACATCCTGTTGGTTGCTCTTTAGGAGTCAAACTGCCTGGACTTGGCATCCCTGAATAGTCAGCTCCCAAGAATACCAGACTAATTGCAACCAAACGGCATGCTTATTCAGATTTCATAGCTGATGGCAGGATATTCAAGGACCTGTAACAGATATAATGAACTAAATACCTGCTCTGTACCACACAACAGAGATTTCATTTGGTAACTTTGCTTTGACTCTTGTCTAGAGACCTGGATGCAACCCAAGACATTTATATAGATGTAAGTAAGCAATATTGTGATGATCAAAGATGGGTGAACAAAGATCCAAGGACCCTGGACCACAGTGGTAAGCATTAAACATGGCAGCAGTTAGAAACCCAAGGAGTCACCCATTTACACCAAGTGGTTCTTATACCTAAGTGAGCAGGGAAAACAAGTTCCATATAAGATTACAAATAAGATCAGAATCTGAACACTTGCAATGTTTGTACAATTTTATGGCAATTGGGGGCCTGTATCTCCTCTTTCTGTAGGAGTTTCTGTATGGAGAGCTGAAAGATAAATCCAGTAGCCCCCTGAAGAAGCAGATCTCTTGAGAAGAGCAAATACTGATTTCATACTGAATTGTCTCTGTAGATTTTTTTCCTGGCACTTGGAGGAAGGAGCTGAATGTCAGAATCTTACACAAATAACAACTCATATTACATACAGCTTCTTCTCTTCTGGGTTAGTGATATGATGTTACTCTCCTGGCTTAGAGAAAATATCAAAGTCAACCTGATATTTTGTGCTCTGAGGAAATATGATAATTCTTAGATTACCGTGAGCATGCCTTCCATTGATGTGAGCTGATTTCTTTACTATCTCTGTTTTCTCTACTTGACTCCTTTTCTGAAGCCAATGTAGAAAAATGATTGGGTTTTTTACTATGACTGTGGATTTTTCTACTACTTTACATTGATAAATTTTTGCATTATATAAGCAAAGTTGGGTTGAAAAGTATATAGATATTTAAACTGTTTATATATTATATATTTTGCCCTGTCTCAAAGAACTGACTTAAGACCAAACCTATTTGGAATAACTATAGATGTTTTTTGGCTTGGTCATGTTAATTGTTTCATGAAAATATTTACAGTTTTTTTGAGTTAAAAGTATTATTACATTTATTCACTTATTGATTGATTTTGTGCATGCATTCATGTGCATGTGTGTTTTTTGTATGTGTGCATTTGTTTGCCACTTCACAATTGATTTTGTGCATGCATTCATGTGCATGTGTGTTTTTTGTATGTGTGCATACATGATTTCCACATGTGTGTGGAAATCAGAGGAAAACTTCAAGAGCCAATTTTCTCCTTCCACCTTGTGGGGCCCCAGGGATTGAATGTAGGCTCAAGTGCCTTACCTACTGAGCCATGTTGCTATCCCAGAATATAGTATTTTACCACAGTGTAAGAAGACTAACAAAATTGAATAGAAATAATATAAAAAGGCAATATTTTAATAAAACACAGTAAGTCACACATCAGCCATAAGTACTGGTCCTTATATCTGCTGTATGACCCAAGTAAAAAAACAAAACAACTGTTTTCTATAAGGGCACAGCCTCAGATTACAATCTGAACACTTTGCAAGGGTCTGTAGTCTTTAACTATGAGGCCTCAGTCTCTTCTCTCTAGTAGAAGACCCATCCATGAAGAGAGCCACCAGATAACTATAGTAGAACTCTGTGAGAAACAAATTTCTAAAGCAGAGACATCTAACCAATTGAATGGTTCTTATAGTTCACATCCTAGGACCTGACACAAAGCCTAGGTTTCATGAGCTCATGTGCATTTTTGCAGCTCATACTGAAGCTTCTCTTGCTCTGGGATGTTTGTTGCACTGTTATTTTCTTGAATTGTGAACTGTACATTTATAACATGATCCACTCTCATGTTTACTACTTCTATTTTCTGTACCTCAATCCTCTGAATACAATTAAGAAAATTAATGGTGTCTCACACTATAAATGTAAATTTATGAACTATTTAGCTGATTAATTTTCTTTACACAGGTACTTTTCTGTTATGATAAAACATCCAGACGAAGGGAACTTTTAAAAGAAACGGTTTAATTGGCTCATGGTTGCAAAGGGATAAGAGACTGTAATGGCAGGGGAGGCATGATGACAGAAGGCAGCCTGAGCAGAAAGTCAAGTAATCACATCTTCAAGCAGGAACAGAGTAAAGAGAGGTTGGATATTCAGCAAGGTTTAAGAATGTTCCAAGCCCATGACATCCCACTACTTGACCCCCATATGCTTAAGACCACAAAATGCAAAATATATTTAGTCCACATTTAAAAGAAACCCATTCTCAATTCTATTAAAAATTCGAGTCCGAAGGCTTTCTGAGATTCATGGTAATCTCTTAACTTTAAGCCCCTGTAAAATAAAAAGAGAAATTACATGCTTCAAACATGAAATGGAACCAAATACACATTCCCATTCCAAAAAGGAGAGATGAGGGCATACTGATAAAACCCTGGAACAAAACAAGGTAAAAGACCACCAGGGAATATATCAAATTCAGTAGCTCCATGTCTGAATTCTAGAACTTTACTAACAAAGAGCTAAGATGGGTCAGATGCTCAAGAATGGTGTGTGTAACATGTATCCTTCTTTGGGGCTGGTACCACTCTCTCTATGCAAGTTTCCTTGGTAGATGTTTCACATTCCGAGTATCTCCAACATCTTGGGGTTTCTATGGTGAACAAGGCTTTACCTTCACTGCTGCTCTCAGAGGCCCATCATGGCATTCTTTATGCAGGAACACCCCTGCTGCACACTGCCTGGCTTCAGCAGCTCTCAAACTATAAGGGAAGAATCAATGACACTTCACTCTTGCATCTTTCATGCCTCTAAAGTCAGCACCACATAAATGACACTGATAAGATTGGATGTCAGCCTGGGATGGAACCTGGCATGCTTCATCCATATTAGCAGCTTTTCCATAGTGTGGTTTTCTGGGAGTAGAAAAAACCTTTGGCATTTTCCTTTTATGAGTTGGAGGTTTAGCTTGGTGTTATCATGCCTTGTAGGCAGGTACTCCTGCTGCTGTTCTAGTGAAAATATCTAGTTCTCTCCTTAATGGATCTAATTTCATCATCCAAGAGATCCTCCCCTTCAGCACATGCCTTGACTCCAATATTATTCAACTTCATAATGCTCTCTTTCTTTCTAAATTGTACATTTTCCATTTCTTTCTGCCCAAATTGCTCTTTTCCACTGTAGATCTGCATAATATTCACCATCAATAATCACGTTACTAACTTTATAATTCTATGTTAGGATGACTTGAGACCTCCTCTGCCAAGCAAATTAGTACATTACTTTTCAACTTAGCCTCAGGCAAGCTGTGGGAAAATGGCAGCCATATGCTTTGCTAAAACATTCCAGTTGCTGTTTAAGCCTTTATTTCCCTCTTCACCTACTTTTCTTTCAGCACACATACTTCCAGGCTCCTACTTGGAGCCTATTAAACTCTGCTTTCAGTATTCCACTGATTTTCTATTCTAAACTTCCAAAGTCTTCCACATTTCTCCCCAAATCCACATGGTCATGTTCTCACGCTAATAGCCTACACTCTGGTACCAAATTATGTATTAGTAAATTTTCTGTTGTTCTGATAAGACACCAAGGGAATTTTCAGAAGGAAGAGTTTATTTTGCTTATATTTCCAAAGGGACAAAAGTTTATGCTGGCATGGAAGGCAGGAAGATATAGCCACAGAAGTGTCCTAGAGCAGAAGGTGGATTGAGGGATCACATTTTCAGGCAAGTGCAGGAAGTAGAGAGACACTGGAAATCCAGCAAGACTAAAAAACTCTCCAAGCCTTCCTCCAGTGATGTGCTTCCTACATCTTCTAAAACCTACCATAAAAAGTGTCACCAACTGGAGACAAAGTATAGGAATATTTGCCAATACAGGACATTTTCATTCAAACCACCACTATTATATATACTGATTTTTTTTCTTTACTGTGCCTTTAAATTTGATGTGGTCCCATTTGTCTATTCTTGCTTTTGTTTCTAATGTTTTCAGGATCATAGACAGAAATCATTGCTGAGACTGATATCAGAAAGATTTTCTCTGCACTTATATGTTGTTCTAAGGCTGAGTGTGGCTATTTGGAGCTGTTAAAAATGAATCTTTATTCTGTCTCTAAAAACTGGATTATAATCATATATCCCTGGCTTAAGTATAGTTTTTTTTAGTTATGTTAGCTTTACATTTTCCATGACAATATCAAAAACGTGGTATTTTGTTGTGGCAGTCTAAACAGACTAACAAAATTAGATGGATTAGAACAGCAAAGTCATAATATAATATTGTGATATGTGTAAAAGGTGAGTTTCATACTCACCTAATTAAAACTCTATCAACATTAAGGAAAATATTAAGTATCAATGCACAATTTATCTTCTACAATATTTTCTTTTCTCAGTTTATGGATAGGTAGATCTAAATCCATGGTCTGATCCAAAGATGTTCTTCATCACCTAGAAGAAATATTGCTACCTCTAAAACTCATGTTGTATGTTTGTATTTATGCAAACATGAGAATAAATTGAAAATAGCAAGAAAAAAAGGCCAGGCCAAGACGACACCACTTAAAGACTTCTTCATGAGGATGAGGATCACCACTCACTTTAATAATTTGACTTACTGGATAGATTGTGAAAACATTATATATAAAGAAAGATTGGAAAATATGGTTTTCATTTTCACTTGTTGAGTTGCAATGTATATTATGGCTATTAAGCATTTGATGGAGAGTTGAATCTATGGTCTAAAGCTGGACATAGAGATCAATGCCATTCTTCACTGGATTTCAGATGACTGCTCTCACTGCAGCACATCTTGGATTTATATGCCCAAACATCTTGGAACTATGTATCTTAAAATTTGAAAGAGGATTCTCTGGGGGTAAGATGTTGCACAATATTCTAATCATGCTGCCTAATGTCAGATACTGCCTATACTGAAATAATTATTTGATCATATGTTCCACTAATGAACTGTGCTTTGTCTTTTTGCTTAGTTTAGCCAGAGAAACATTGGAATATGAGATTCAAATATACTCCCTCATTAATGATTTCCTTATTGTACATAAACATATGAAAAAGTCTAGGGCCAGTCTGCTAGGGACATACTTTAGCCATTAGTAGGAGCAAACCACCACACATGGGAAGGAAGCAATACATCAACCAGTCTCAATCAAAGCATCAGATGGCTAAAGCAATACGGAACTGCTGAGATGAGCACACTCTGAAATACAGATCGATGGATGTTTAATGAATGAAATGTGATTCTCAAAAGAGCCAGTAAGTTTTGGTTGTATCCTTCTTGCACAATTAATGAAAACAAACATCTCATCCTCCAAATTCAATATCTGTACTAAAAATATGTAAGATAGAAGAAAATCTTAAACTACACCTCAAGTACAATCAATAGAAGACTTCACATACATATAGAAGTTTTGAAAATCACAATGAGTGTCATTGGTGGGACCTCTGTGAGGTTTCTGGTGTAAACGGGTCATATCAAACACATGAAGTAGCTAGATATCTACAAATTGTGTTTTATTTATCTAATTATAGATCTGTTTTCGCCCTCGTAAAAAGAATAAAAATCAACAACAAAGGATGTTCTAGCTGGTGAGCATATGACTGTATAATATCATATCTTATTATATTCAAATTTTAGGAAACTGCCTTTGATTCAATGTATGAGGGAGTCTAGTTTTTTCCATTTTAAATAATGTAAGAAAGAATGGTATTACTTTCAATCAGATTAGTGATATAGAATGGGAAATGTTTATGCTATTTTTCTTATGGTTACAAGCCCATGGAAATTTTTAGTATTGAATGTATTCTGAAATTTGGGGTGAGGTGTCTTCAAGTACAAATATTTTCTGTGTAAACTTTAATGCCCCAAGATAACTTAAGAGTAAACAAAGACTTGGCTTTACTAAGTCTGGTAAAATAGGTAATGCTACCACAAAAGACCTGAAGCCTAACTTCTAAAAATAATGTGAGCTAGCACTATTCAAATTGATTTTTCTGATAGAGTATAAATACCTTGGCAAATTCCTCTGGGAAAATATCAGGGACATGGAACATCTGGATATCTTGACACCATGTTCATTGATGGAGCCCTTTTAAAAGACATTAGCAATTGAAATAATCTAGGAGGTGGCAGAAAACAGATGTCATTAGAGAACAATGTAGACAGATTTTTGTCAATACATCAGGTTACTCCACTACACATACTTTCAAAACCCTCTTATGAGCAACAACTTCTAGAACAGTATCATTCACAGCCAAACTCATATTTTCCTTCTGAAAATGGTTCAACTTTCGATTATAGAGTCTCTAACAAGAACTGGAAGTGGAATTGTAACTCTTATTACTTTTTACTCTGGAGAGCAGGGTCAATAATTGGTTGGATGACACAAATCTAGGATATGTTTTTCCCTGCTACCGCATGGAACTGTGAGTATGATAGATGATGTTTGAAGCATGTTCAAGGGGAATTTCTAGTTAAATGGAGCCCTGATTCAAACTTTTTATACTTATTTATTGTGTGAGAGGAGGGAAGTTTCTGCATATGGAGGTCATAAGACAAGTTAAGGGAATTGATTCTCTACTTCCAATATGTTGATCCTGAGAATTAATCTCAGATCATCAGGACTGGTGGCAAGCATCTTTACTCAACAAGAAATCTCACTGTTCCCCTCCTTCAAACTTGTAACAGTTACTTTATTTTAAAGAAAATAGGACTATCACCCCATACTCTAATATTCCTCATAAAATCCAGTCCCTGGATATTAGGTATTTTATACATTTCTGTTAACATTTATCAAGAGTATTATAGGAATTATAGGAAGGGACCTGAAATTCTACTACTGAAAATATTCCTATAAATTCCACAACTACAGCAGTGATGTGATACTTGGTTTATAGACTTGTGTTACAGACAGGTAAATTGCATGTCATATGAGCTAGTAATGATATCCTACCATAGCAGATTTACAGTGTGAATGAGAACTACCAGTATCATTTGGCATTAGTACTTGATGGTAAGACCTTGTAATTGAAGACACCATACACTTGAGTCATAAGACATAGAAATAAAGCTGGTACCAACCTGGATGTTTTACCCCTACCAGTTAGCATTCATAAGCTGGAGGTTCTAATGAAAGAGAAAACTAAACATTAATCTTACCCAGCTATGGACTCTGTGCTACAATATCTATCAGCCTACCAAAATCTGCCCTCTGGTACAATAGTGTCACAAATGTCATGGGATTAATCAATCACTTTTTGATTGGTTGAAGGCCCACTGCAGACAATGAAATTCTTACCTGGCAAGATTGTTGGTATCAAGACCCTTTGGCTAGAAAGGTCATAGGCTCTAGGGGAGAACCTACTATTATTATTCTGTTAAATGGACATAATTTCAAATTAACTCCTAATGACTTATCATTATACCTATAGTTTAGTGCATCTAACAACCCTAGGAAGAGAAGTTTCTTTAGGTGGTAGATGATGATTAACACAGAAATTCACAATTGGTCAAGGTGCAGAGAATAGTAGAGTGCAGATTGCTCGATTTTAAATTGCATATGTCTCCTCCCAAGGCTCAGAGATAATTTAGAAGTAGGGACAAAATTGTAAAAATTTGAGGGGTAAATGACTATAAGGAAAAATAATTTCCAGACATAACAAGGCAGGTGAATATAGGGAAACATAGTATTTGTGACAGCATGAGTAAGACCTGCACAAACTCAAGCCAGATAAATTTTCAGCATGGAAAGGGTGAGAAGTGGGAACAATGTTCCACCTGTAGGTGAGGAACTATTGGAAATTGGTAGCTGCTGAAAGAGGGAGAGTCTGTTTACTATAAGGTGTGTTTCCTAGTAAGTTGACCACATTGTGGTGGATGGTCACACACCCAAGGGCACATTGGCAGCATAAATTAGACACAATGGGTTTAAAATAGAAGATGTTAAATTGAGTGAGTAGGAAAAGGAGGGGGTAAGATGTCAGGGACTTAGAGACTGGAAGGACGACTCTGATCAAATTGAGTTTTATAAAATTCTCAAAAGAAATAGTAAACATTAAAATAAGTATCATTGGCCAAATGCATCACAAGTTGGACAGAAGATGTGTCTGCCATAATAAGGAAAAAAGTCATTCATGTGACATAGAATTATTTGAAAACTCACATTATATTGGCCAGGCATGATGACTTATACATTTAACCCCAGCCCTCAGCAGACAGAAGCAGGTGTATCTCTGTGAGATCGAAGCCAACCTTGTCTACATAGTGATTTTCATGACAGGTAGGGCTATAGTGACACCCTGTCTCACAAAACAAACAAAAAACCAAGGTAACAGCACAAAAATAAAAAACAAACATAAAACTTACATTATGTTCATCAACTATGTATTCCTACTAGCTTGGTGGTAATTTTGATAGTTGCTCTTGAGATCTTATTATCATGCCTCCCTAAGGAAAATTGGGAATAATGTAAACTTCAGACCAAACTCTGATTTGAGTCCTCGGTATAAGTTGTCGAACGCCCCCCAAGCCCACCAGGCTTGGGTTTTCAACAAAAAGGACACTCAGGCATACGTATAAAGTTATGCGAGGAATTTATTAAAGGGACAGCAGGTACAGAGAGGAGAGCTCTCTTTAGAAGGAAGAAGCAGGAAGAATCTACTGAGGGGTCCCACAGGTCCTTTTTATCCGGCCTGGAGTTTGGGTTACCTAGGTGAATCTTCCCAACAGAAACAAAAGGGTTACTATAAACAAAAGGGCTACTATAGAGACAGCACGAAGGCCGAACTGAAACTAACTTTCTAGAAGACTTGATTTATCATTCAGGTACAGCCTGTCATCTCTGACCACTGAAGCAGAGAGCTCAGAAGCTCTTAAAGTGACACTCTTATAATTTCCAACGCTTATGCAAGCGTGGCTCCCGACAATAAGTGATGATTTTACTTTTATCCACTAATGTAATTTATCATCAGGTCATCTGCTTTATCTTGTTGAAAATATTTGTTGGTAATATAATCTATTTTTAAGCAAATTTAAGTATAATATTTTATTGCTATTTATACAGTCACCAAACAATACATAGTAGTATTTATACTATGATTTCAGCTGTATACATTCTACTTTTTCTAAATTCTGTATTTATATTTTCTCTATGCAGCAGAAATTTGGAGAGTCTTCAAAGAGAAAAGCTTCACTTTCACTAAGTTATAAATTGTTTTCTTATGTAGCAGAAACTTGAATATACTTGAAATAAAATATTTTCCATTCAGTAATTTGGAATCCATCATATGCACAGTGGTTCCTTAAAAATAGCAAATTTCGAATTTTGGGTGATTTCCCAAAGAAATTTAATGGTAGTCATATAGTTTTTTCCTTATGGTTTTCCTGCCTGCAATGAACATCTTGTTCTTAGAGTGATTCCACTCCCTGTATGTATCAGTCCTTGGCACATGTCCCACAGCTATGGAATCTCCAACATCCTGGTTTATCCAGTGCAACCCAGGCTTCACTTTCACAGCTTCATGTAATAGACTAACAGGCATCAATAGCCTCTCCCGGACTTGAAGTAACACCCGTATTGCCACACATTGTCTCATCTCACTGACTTTTAAAACTGGTAGAAAAAGAATCCAGGACTCCTAACTCTTCCAAATTTAATGACATCAAAATCAGTACCCTGGGAACATTGCCAATTTCAATTGTCATCATTAGATGGACCCTCATGTACTTGAGCCCCATTAGCAATAGCTTTTGTATGCAATTGCTTTCCAAAAGCAGAAAACCCCTTAAACTATTTTTTTCACAATTTGGAAAGTTACTTGGGTGAGGTCTTGACCTGAGGTCACCCTTCCCATTTTTCCACTGCAGAAACTCAGAAGGTCTCTCTTTTAATGGTGCTAATCTCTGTAACAGTTTCAGCCTCTCTTTCAGTACATACATTTCTCTAATATTGTTTCTTAGTGCTCTTTTCTATACAAACTCTACATATTTATTCTTTTTGCCCTACCCCACTTGCTCCTTTTAAACTTAGAACTGTATAAGAGTTATGAGTAATAACCATGTCACAGACACAATGCCACACTGTCTTGAATTTATTTCCACCAAAAAGACTAGTCCATTTCTTTTTAATCCACCTTCACATAAATTGTCTAACTGCAGACAGAAAAGAGCCAGATTTTTTGCCAAAATATCCCAAAAATGGTCTCTACTCCAGGTGTTAATAAAGTCTTTGGTCCTATCTTAAACCTCTTGAGATGGGCCATCATCACCCACATTACTGTCAACATTTTTGTTTTCCAAGATTCTAGTAGGATGACCTGTTAAGCTCTGCTTAAAGTGCTCAACCACTTTTCTAATGGCAATGTCCATAGTCTTCCCTATTTTCAAAATAACATTTGTCAGGATCTTCACAGCAATAAATCCACACTATGTGTTAGTATCTTTCTATTACAAAAGTAAATTTTAAAAGAATGAGGCTATTTTGACTAATAATTCCAGGGGGCCATATGTCCATAATTTCAGTGAAGACATAGTGGCAGGAGGCTGGTACAAAAAACTGAGAGACCATATGTCATTTCAACCACACATGGGAAACAGAATACATACTGGAAGTAAGGTGGAGTTAAAAACTCTCAAAGCCCATGCCTAACAACAATTTTTCTCAAGCAAGGCTACTCCTCCTAAAGGTTCCATAACCTCCCTTGAGGACAGCACTAACTCGAGACCAAATTTTCAACCACCTGAGATGTGTATCTTATTTAAACCACCACATCATCTATATATGTTTTTATTTTTTATTAATCTATTAATTTGTACTTTATGTGTATCAGTGTTTTTTCCTGAATGAATGTAAGTACACCATGTGCATGTAATGCCCATGAGGTCAGAAGATAGTGTTGGATACTATGGGCCTGGAGATAAGGATGGGTATAAATCATCATGTTTGTGATGGGAACGAAATCCAGGTCTTCTACAAGATTATCAAGTGCTCTTAACCACTGAACCATATTCCAGGCCCCAGTTTTTAAAGCTTTCTGTATTTTTTAATATTAACTCTTTGAGGGGTATTTCTTGCAAATGTTTTCTTGCTCTGGTTAGGATACTTTTTACTTTATTACCTGTTAAATTTCTGTATAGGAACTTTTTTATGATGCAACCCACTACGAACCTCAGTTTTTGTTCCTTCTTCTTATGAGATGAAATTTAAAAACCATGTTGCATTTGACTTCTGGTAACTTTAATTATGCTGAGTGAAATCATCCAGTTCCAAAAATAGAAAGAACACATATATTTCTCCCATATGTGGGTCTTAGCCCAAATGTATTGTTTTATGTTTAACAGAGTACATGTGGAATACCAGAAAGTAGCAAGTGACCATTACAGGACATTAAAGACTATGTATGGTATAATATGGGTTAAATGAAATCTAGAAGGGGAATCCCAAGGGCAGAAAGGCTCAAGATAGTGGATTGATGAGGTTAGAGAAATGAGGGGGCAAAGGAAGAGTTAACCAAAATAATTGTGTCTTAAAACCTAAGTAGAAATTTTTGAACTTGAAAATCAAGTAAAACGTATAATTAGAGGGTACAGAAGAAGACATTTGATATGAAAAATGGAGCATATACTGGGGTCTAGCAGTGTAAGTGGGAATGTGTGCAGAGCAATGGCCAAATGAGAGGATAGGCCGGTTAACCAAACTATAGATGTGTGCAAAAGCTTTATGAAATATACTAGTGAGCAAGCTAATTAAAACCTGAATTTTAGAAAAAGGAGTTTAGAGTTGGAAATATAACTCCATGGCAGAGTACTTGACTAGCATGTTTGTGGTCTTATGTTAAATTCCCAGCACTGGAAGAAAATAGATTTTGAGTAGAGGTATCCCACAAGGGTAAATAATTATTTTTCTAAGGGTAACTGGTTAGGAAGAGCTCAGATGCACCCACAACTCAGGCTATTACTATTTTTCTTGACTTCTCATCCATCACAACTACATAGACCATATTTCCCATTTATTTATTTATTTATTTATTTATTTATTATTTTTATGTGTATGAGTGTTTTATCTATATGTATATAAATGGACTACACATGTGTAATGAACACAGGGGCCAGAAGTGGCTTCAGATCCCTTGAAACTGTAGTTAAAATGATTGTTACCTGCTATGTGGGAGCTAGAAACACAGCCAAGTTCCTGTACAATAGCAGCCTCTGTTCTTAACCATTGGGGGATCCATCCAGCCTATAAGACCATATATCTGAAAATACCATACACTTTTGTTGCAGGATGATATGAAATCCATCTTTAAATGACCAGGAAATACTCTCCCTCATGACTACTAGAGTACTAGAATTTCATAGTACTATAATACGCTGTGCTTACTTCTAAGGGAGAAAAAAACATCAATGGTCTCATCAAAAGTTAGATCTTGCATACTAAAACACTGACCAACTAGAGAAATTGTGCTTATTAGTCACACAGTGACAAGACTTTATAGTGTTAACCAAGTGCTCTCAAATGAATTTGAGCCTAAGAATGCTGTAGTCCCTAGTGGGGAACTTAGTGGTGTTATTCCCAGAAATATTCATGTTGTCATACTCCGTTCTTAATATTTATATTTATATTCATATTCATAGACCTGTATGCTCTCACCTTTGGCCAGAGAAACATTTTTTTCCAATGGGTATGTTTAATGTGGAGACTCATAAATGGTCAAAGTTCTGAGAATAAGTGATGATAAGTTCCTAGTCATAGATGGACCATCTGTATCAGCCTCTTCCCACCCAAGGTTCAGGAAAATTCTAAGAGGTGTGGGAAGAACAAATGTATGAGCCACAGAATGAGCTACAGCAGTGCTGTGAACACTGTCTTCAAGACTGTGTCATGGCTGATGCCTACATCAACTGATAGCAGGTGTAGTTGTCTACAAAAGACCTACACAAGATTAAAGGACATTATGGACAGGGTAGGATTTCCGATGCCCCATCCCTAAAAGAAGTATTTACAATTGTTGTCTGCCTGTTGGAGTGAAGGTTGTTACTTTTGTGGGAGTGACCACTGGTAGGTTGCCCATGGCACATTGTATGCCCCCACACCCATTCACACACATTAATAATTGGAATAAGTGGTCTATTAATAATAACAATGTTTAAAAAGTATACAGACTGGGGAGGGAGAAATGCTAGTGGTATGCTGAGGGAGGTAGAGGGGAGCAGTGTGAGATGGATAAAATTAAATGTATTCTATCCCTGTATGAGGTTTTCAAGGAATGAACAAAAATTTTATTTTAAAAAAGAAAACAAATGTAATAAAATTGTCAACAACAAAAAGGAAAAAAAGAAAAAAGAGACAAAAATCAAGACATCAATAGATTTACCCAGCTATGCACCCTATGGGAAACCTGACCCAGATAATAAGCAAGATCTCCCCAATGGTGTACTGTTACTGGGATATCCAACTGCTTTCTAACTGGATATGACATCCCCTCCAAAGACCAGAATTCATATATGATACTGGAAACCCTGATATAAATCATGATGGAGGAGCTCTTGCTATCTACTGGGGAACTTATTACAGCTGTTTAGCCAAACTTATACAACATCAAACTTCTTTCTAAATTTTCATCTTTATATCCATAGACAAATGCTATACTCAGCCTTAATGAGAGAATCTTCTGTTTGCAGTGAATTGAGGTAATTGTTAAGACTCATGAATGCTCAAGGTGCTGAGAATAAGTGATAGTTAAGTACTTAGCTCTAAATAGGACATTTATAGCATCTCTAAGTTTCAAGGAACATGATGGAAGATGGTGAAGGAAATTTAAGAACTGGAAGATAGTGAGACGAGTTAAGAAAGGCCATCTTCCAGACAGCACAAAGTCATTCTAGTCAGGATCTCACAGACACTGAAGTTGCGTGCACAAGATTGTAGCTGCCTCAGATTAGGGGGCAGGGGAGACTCTTATGGTCATAACCCATCTTGTGGAACTGTTGGGTACTGGTGGATTCTGGAGGAAGGACAGTGTTCTGTTGTATATCCATGGTAGACCATCAAAATCCAATGGACTGTTTGAAATGGATGGTTACAGGAATAGCAATGGTTAAACACTGGGAGTCACTTGACAAAAATAAACAGGATATGAATGTGACAAAAAGACTTGTACAGAGGAAGGGTGGTTGACAGTGGTGAAAGGGAGATAGAAGTGGCAGGGGCAGGTGTAGACTAGCACGACTGTATTATGTGCATGTGTGAAATTTTCAAATAACAAAATAAATGTAAAATAGGAAAAGATTTTTAAAAAGAAAAAGTCTTATACTGTTTAAGTACATTAGTGATTTTTTATTTTAGCTATATAGATAGATATCCCTGAATGTTGGTGGTCTGAATATCATGAATTGGACATTCTTGCAGGACCATTTCAATAAACCACAACGTTGCTCTTGTAACATGATTATTATGTAACTTTAACTTTATTAGCTATCTGTCCCTACTATTAAATTGGTGGTAATTTGGATATTTTCTCTAGAGTCTTTATTATTATGTTTCCCTAAGGGAAATGTGGAAAAGGTATAAACTGTGGACTGAGCCCAAATGTGCATCCTACTTCTAAGTGATGCCTTTGCTTTCACTGACTGAGGTAATTTGTTGGTGGGATCATCTGCTTTACTTCTGTGAATATTGTATTGGTAATGTAACCAATTAAGTAAAATGCCAATGTGATATTTGACTGAAATAGTGAATAAAACATCTTTTAATTGTGATTTAATTTAATGTTTGTATGCTTTGTCTTTGCTTAATGAGGTATTTTTTTCTATGTAGCATAAATTACTGTTTTCTGAAGGGAAAAACAACTTGTATTGACATTAACCATATACAAAACCATAAAACAGAAAAAATTAATCCTGGGAAATTTCCAGTAGAAGTTAACCCCTCCAAACACAGATGGGTTGCTTTTAATAAAGCTCTCCTGATTCTCTAGTTTAAGAACCGGTTTGATTCCTACATGGGGGAACGAAGGATATAGAATCTTTTCCTCAGCATTATACTATAAATAAATTGTCACTTCTATGCATTTAATTCCATTACAACTGTTTAATTGTATTTTTGCTAGAAAAAGACTGTTAAGATAAATATATGTACTCTGTCCACATGAAAAATTTTGTTTCAAGACCATGAATTTTATTTAATATATTTAAACAATGAAATGCTAAATTTAAAAAAAAACATGGATTGCTAGTTTCTGATAGTTTTGGTTACTTGAGAATAAACACCATATGTTATTGGTATTCCTGAATCCTGTTATAACTCATAAAATCCTTATTTTAGAGTCAAATTTCTTTGAGTAAAAATAAATGAAAATGTTTCATTTTAAAATTTAGTATTTACACTCTGAAGATATTTTCCTACAACAAAGCACCCTATTTATTTTCTTACATCAGTTTCTCCATTTTTAGAAAATTAATATATTCAGATGTGAATAGAAATTTAAATTTCCTGTAGGAAAGTGGACATTTGAAAACTTAAGAAATGGTAGGACACAGTTTTTCTTCACTTACCATTATTCACATATTAAATATTCATTATCACCTGAACAATGACACACAAGTATTTTGTGTTTATTATAATAATTTTCTGTTGCACTATATGATTTGAAATGATTGATAATAAAAATTTATTTTCTTCTCATTTTGTTTCCAATCTGGTGTTGCTTGATGAAAAAAAAAATAACATACTTCCAGCATTCTCTCTTTTTTCTTTGTTTTGATGCAAGATTTTGCTTTGTAGTTCAAGACAGTCACAAATTCTCAATTCCCCTACTTAAGATTTTAAATATAGTGATTACAGGTATATGTCATCAAATATAGAACCCTGTTACTCTTTGAAATAAGAATTTGCATTTTATATAAGAAACAGGATAAAAAATCTTTATAGCAATTTGTGGATTAAATTTTGTCATATACCTTACATTATTTATTCTATACATTTTAACTAACTGAAGAAAGTCAATGTTTTCACCAGGAAAAAACATTGAGGTAAGATAATAGGTTGCAAACTTCTCATTTTATTTCCTACTCAACTTTTATCTGTGAGTGTTCTAATATGTGATGTTAATGAAAAACTTCTTTTCAAAAAGATAAAATAAATTGGCCAAAATATGAATTTTCATGATTTTCCTTAACCTATTTCTATCTCCTTGGTATTTTTATGCATACCTTTAAGGAAAAATGCTAATGCTTATATAATAATGATAGTGTTTTAAAGTTTTAGGAACACATATATTTATTCCTTCCAAATATATACTTCACTTGAGCTGGTAATATGTCACCCACATACATTCTTTATTCCATTATTGATAATATTTACCATGCATTGGCTAATTTCTTGTATTTAATAAAATTTATGCATCAAAGAATACAAATATATGATAAATTTCATAATATAAAAGATGAAATAGGCAATTACTATGCAATATACTAATTATACCTTATATTAATTTAGCATTAAGGAAGTGTATAAAATTACACAAATAAATTAATAAGAAATGCAATAAATAGTTATGGAAATCCACCAGCTCTTCATGAATTATAAAATTACAATATTGAAGAGACTTTAATGATTACAAAGAAAATGCATTTTCAAGTCCTTCTTAGTTACTCAGTAACTTCTTCCAGATAAGGAGCAGTGGTTTGTTTATATGTTCAGAAATAGCATGAGCACAAAAACATTTTAGACACTTCTAAAGCTAAATCCATAATTAATGTAACACAATTCACCATCAGCCTGAAACAGGTCACTTCTTTGGTACCCTAACTTGCATTTGTTTCTTTCATTTCCTTGAAACAGCCTCCTGCAGAGAGGAGATGGATACCTACAATCTTAGCACTGTGACTCAGTTCATCCTCATAGGGCTCTCTGACCTCCCTGAGGTGCGCTATCCCCTCTTTGTGGTGTTTGCCATCATCTATCAGATCACTCTTCTGGGAAATGGGGCCATTCTCTTGGCCATAGTGACTGAAAGAAAGCTTCAAACGCCCATGTATTATCTGTTGGCAAATCTGTCCCTGCTAGACATATTCTGCCCATCAGCTACTGTCCCCAAGATGCTCAAGAATCTCTTGACTGAGGATCACAGCATTTCCTTCGTTGGGTGTGCTTTGCAGCTTTATTTTCTGGTGGCCCTCGCTGGGACTGAAGTCTTTCTCTTGGCTGTGATGGCTTATGACAGGTATGTGGCCATATGCTTCCCTCTGCGTTACTCCCTCATCATGACCAAGGTTCGCTGTGTGCAGCTGGTGTCTGGGACCTGGACAGCTGGCTTTCTCAATTCTTTGCTCCACACAGTATCCACCTTCAGCCTGTCTTTCTGCAAGTCCAACAGAGTTAACCAGTACTACTGTGATATACCACCAGTGGTGGCCCTGTCCTGTTCATCCACCTACATAGCAGAAATGCTTGTTTTAGTGGTTGGAGGTATCTTTGGGGTTGGTGCCTTCCTGATCACATTGATCTCTTACATATACATTGTCTCCACCATCTTAAAGATCCAGTCTGTGGAAGGGAAGCGCAAAGCCTTCTCCACATGTGCATCCCATCTTCTTGTGGTTTGCTTGTTCTATGGCACAACTATATTTACGTATATCCGCCCTTCCTCTAGTCAACACTCTCCTGCTAGAGACAGACTCATCTCCATGCTATATGGGGTCATCACCCCCATGTTAAACCCGATTATCTACAGCCTGAGAAACACAGAAGTCAAAGGTGCACTCAGAAAGGTTTTATGTCTTAAGATATATTCACAGAAAGGACGATGTTGAAAGAGAATTGCTTAATGCTCTTATAGAATGAATGTATAGAATTTGAAGTAAAAACCTATGCAAATTTAAGATATAATCAGTAAATAAATGTTTAGCCATATATACATATATGCTTATATAATCTGAATATTAAAATTTGTAATTGAAAACAAATATAATT